>NC_056729.1:1966428544-1966728544 GCF_019279795.1 Protopterus annectens
CTCCAGCCGGAGCCGAGCAGTGAAAGCATGGGCTCAGAGGTATCGGCACCAGTGGTGCCAAGACCGAACCTGTGACTAAAAGGATCGGCTCCAGCGGAACCGATCTAGGCACAGACAAGGAGCCAGCAGCCAGAAGGCTTAGTACTTGGAGCCGAAAGTTGTTGGTTTTGAGGGCCTCCCCCAGACTTAGTCGGGAGCCCTCGGGCTTTAACAAGCCCCTCAGTATAAGTTTGTTCCTGCGCTCCTGCAGGACTCTTGGACTGAATGCATGACATACTGAACAAGAGTCCTGCAGATGTAGGGGTCCCAGGCAGTAAACACAAGAAGTGTGACCGTCTGTCAGAGAAATTTTCTGACAGCATGAGTCACACTTCTTAAAGCCTGAGACCTTAGTTTCCTTTGGTTCCTTCGACATAACAGTGTCGAGGGTTCACAAAGGTATGAGAGAAACACACACACACTCTCAAAAAACTATAAATTAACAACAAAAATGTTAGTAGGGATACTGACACACCCAAACACTCCACAGGATCCCTAAAAAACATTAGGAAAGGGGCAGGCTTAAGGCCTAACCTAAGAGTGGAGGGGGAGGGATATAAGGGATAAAAAGGGAAGGTATAAAACAGTAATAGAGTTAAAGGTAGTTGCTAACTATTGAAAATAAACAACTAGGTGAAAAATTAACTCAAAAGGGTGACTGAACACTATATATATATATATATATATATATATATATAAAGACTTACCAGGAGCCGGTAAAAAACACACACCTCACAAGCGAAAGTGGCAAACGAGATCTGGGGAGTTATCTCCTAGCATCATGGGATATAGGGTTGCCTCGAGCCGGTAAAATAAGCTCAAGAGCTTTAGTAAGTGGCCGAGTCGGAGCCGAGGATCGGCTCCGAACCATCCAGCAAGAATGAAGGCGAGATTGACAACTTAACATCTGCATTTTGTGTTTACTTGGGTAATCTTTGTCTAAAATTTATATTTGTGTGACAAACATGCAAAGAAATCAGGAAGGGGGCAAATACTTTTTCATTGCACTGTGTGTGTGTGTTTGTGTGTGTGTGTGTGTGTGTGTGTGTGTGTGTGTGTGTGTATATATATACATATATATATATATATATATATATATATATATACACACATATGTGTATATGTGTGTGTATATATATATATATATATATATATATATATATATATATATATATATATATATATCTCTCATTGGAAATACTTTATAATCTCGAAATACTGAAATGTCGAATTTCAGTATCTCAAGACTATAAAGTCAAAGTTTTGAAACAGCGAAAGTGTATAATCTTGAATTCGAATATCTCGAATTCGCGGTTATGGCTTTACACTATGTAATGTCCGAGGTTGTATGTGGATGGTGAGCGGTGCCGTGTGTGGGTTTAGGTGTAATGTCAGGTAAGTGAGTGTTTTGTATGGGTTTTGGGTGGGAGTTTGAGTGTATGTGAGTGTGCCGATATGTGTGATGTGTGAGTGTGTGTGTATGTGAGGGACTGTAGAAAGTGTGTGTGTCTGTGGGACTGTAGAATGTGTGCGTGTGTGTGAGGGACTGTAAAATGTGTGCATGTGTGTGAGGGACTGTAAAATGTGTGCGAGGGACTGTAGAATGTCTGTGTGAGTTTGCTTTTGTTTTCTGTTTGTGCAATCTCGGAGGTAGTGTGTGCATATATATATATATATATATATATATATATATATATATATATATATAAAGTAGGGTGCAGGGGCTTGCCCTGCTTATTTGTGATATAGGTTTGTGGATGCGTGTTTTTTGTTTATTTTGTGATGTCTGTGTTGTGGTATATGTGTGGTCTGGTGTTTGCTGTGTTTTCGATATTTTAAATTTCGCCGTTTTGGGCTTTCGGTGTTGTGTGCATTTGATTTCATGGTCTCGAAAAACTGAAATTTGAGATTTCAGTCTTTCGAGATTATGAAGTGAATCCATATCATTACACACAAAACACATGGATCTATATTGATAGACTCCTGTCCCAGAGACTTCCCATACTCTGGAACAAGCTACCCATCTATGTCAAGCAAAGTTCCTCATTAGCACTCTTCAAGAAAAATCTTGATTAGTGAAGTGGATAGGAAATACACCCCGGGGATCACTTCTGTGGCTCTGCTCAACAGAGGCACATGAAAATAACTTTCTTGGGTGGCGTAAGCCAAGGAACCTTGTTGGCTAGCTTATTTAGACCCTTGGGCCAATAGCCTAGTACCTACCTATGAACAAAAGTACGTTTCAACGAACGTTACTTACCTGAGTTGATTCCACCAAAACCTCTTCATAACAAAAGCAGGGACTGCCAAATTCCTTTCCCTGTGAAAGGAACCACTTGGCCACCATAGTAAACTCTGCTCTCCCTTCCCTTTAGTGCAACACAGAGTTGGTATATTTAAGTAGGGGGGTGTGGGGGGGTGCAGCCCCCCACTTTGGTGGGCTTAGGGTTGGTCCATTTTGGTTCGTTACCATGGTGGCCAAGTGGTTCCTTTCACAGGGAAAGGAGTTCGGCAGTCCATGCTTTTGTTATGAAGCGGTTTCCATGGAAATCAGCTTGGGTAAGAAGCGTTCACTGAAATATACTTTAGTTCAATGAATGTAGATTGTAGATCCATATATATACTTGTTTGTTTAAGCTGCATATGACGTAAGGCAATAAATATAATAAAAAGGTCCCAGTGAGCTGAGAAAAAAATAACCACAAACAGGTTTAAAGAGGCTGAAAGAAGTTAAGTCAACCCAAGACTTAAAAATTAAGAAAACTGAAGGAAGGAAGGAAATTTGTGAAAAAAAAGGGGGAACACAGCATGTCCAACAAGAATGTGCTCAAACATGATGATAACAAACAAGATCTGATAAGAGTAAGGTGCTATAGGATTATTGGAGGGAAAAATATCGTTAAAGGACTTTGAAGCTGGGAGCTTTAGCAAAGGCAGTATCAGATCAGACAGATAACTCGTTACCCATCAGTCGGACTGGATAAGGATACAAAGGTTTTGACGGTCTTGAATTTTGAAAACCAAGATGGCACAATGGATGGGTTTTTCCATTTGATGAGAGTGATTCTGCTGCAATGTGTGACTTAGTATTAAAATGACCACATCTCATTATAGCTGTGACCAAGGAAGCAAACTATGGTATAAGACAGACCAGTAACAGTGGATCATGACTTCTAAAAGACTACTTTGCTAGAAAGGGCACAGTTTCATACAGAATACAGTAATGGTTCCCAACAGTACTTAAGGTAGCTTTACTATGTGGATGGAAATATTCACCTTGTATCACTCACTGATGGACATTTTGCAAAGGAGGACTTTAAGACAGAGGAACCAGGAAATAGTAACAAGTGGCAAAAATGTCAGTCTTTGGAGTGTCCTGGAACCCTGTGCTAGAGACGGCCTCTGAATAAAAAAAAAATCAAAGAAAGGTCTAGAGGAATGGCTCTTGGTGTCTACCAACTTGTTCACTTCCTTAGAGATGTGAAATGCTGAAAGAGTGATGTCCCATTTTTATGGTTCACTGTCAGATGAGTTTCACCTTCAGCACAGAGGGTATGAAGTTGTGCCTCCTTATCTGTGCATCTACCACACAATGGAATAGTTGATTGGATAAAAAGAGGCTTCAGAAGTGCATTTGTCCCCATAGCCATCTCCAAATGTTTGATGTGAAGTGTCCTTTCCAGAAGGGAGCCACAACTTCTTCACACTGTGGAAGCCTTAGTGCAAGACCTGTAAATGCAAGCCTTTCAAATTTGCAAAATAAATTCTAATTAAAAGAACAAAGTGAATTTCAAAACGATTACAATACCACTAAAGTGGTGTTTTTTATATGTACTTTGCAGTGGGACTTTGCCCCTCCCATGCCCTCCACAGCTGCTACCAGGAAAAAAATGACATACAATTTGTGACTTCTTACTATGAAATACAGCAAAGTTTAAAAATGAAAGTTATGTACTTGCCATAACGACATTCTTTCATTCATGTCCATCTGACATGACAAGCGAGTCCTTGAGCTGCTTCTTAGATCCAATTCAGCAGCATTAGTGCCCCAGCTTCAACCCTTTAAGAATTCCCTTCCCATAATGTACCACCTCCCTCAGTTACCTCAGATCTGCTTGACATCCCAAGACTTATTTACAGACTAACTTACTAGCTATGACCAGAAAAGTTTTTCAGGTATTACAAAATAGGAAAGAGGGATGGAGGGAGGGTTACTGTATTGGACGGACATGAATGAAAGCATATTTCATAATAGTTAAGTACATAAACTTTATATCCTATTTATTCAGTACATCTAATAATGACATATGGGTGAGAATAACAAGCTACTATGTACTCTGAATGGTGTTATGACAGGAGACTCTCCAGGACAGAAGCACAGAAGGATGCTATAGCTGTGGAGAAGCAGTCCAACTTATAATGTTTGATGAAGGTATGCATGCAACACCACATAGCAGCCTCACAAATATCCACTGAAGAGGTAATAAAGAAAGCAGTAGAAGTTGCAACAGTTGTCGTAAAGTAAGTTATCAGTTTGGACAAAAGAGTCTTGTTGTGTGCAGCTGGATAGCCATCTAGAAAGGGAGACTTTAGAAACGTTCCTTCCCAGCTTGTTAGAAGAAAAGAAAAATCAAAGTTGTGTATGAATTTATTGTTAACAGTAGCTGTCCTATTGATCACTCTTGCAATATTCCAGTACTTGTGGGTTATCCTGCCAAAGGTAACCGGATGTCCAGCTGGGGTGTCAAAAACAAAATAAAACAAAAAAAACCTTCCTGATACACTGTACATCAGGAGTATGACCTCAGTCTGCAGGCGAAGGGGTATATAAGCAAAAGTATGGTTATAGGATCCTCATACTTTCTAACCCAAGAAAACCCTGGAGAGAAAGAGTGTACTGAGTAAGAAAAAAAAACATGTCCAGATAGGAGGGTAGGAAGCTAACTGCCCATTTCATTCCACATAGCAAAGGAATAGAAAAATACACACTGAGCTGAGCCGAAAAGGGGCACTGACCACAAATCTGATCTGTGAAATATAACAATAAGTAGCCTGTTTTTTTTTTGCTTATTTGTACTAGTTATTGATTATTCTAGCCATTTGTAGCACTTTTTGTCTGCTGCATACTTTGTACTGTATTTTATTGCTGTAAACTAGTCTGTACAATTGTACTGAAATAGTCTGCCTTACAGGGCCTGATAAACAAGGTTTTTACTGTCACACTGTAAACCTTTTTAACTAGTTTCACTGTATGAAAGGTATTAACTGAAAATTTTCGCCATTTGTTAATCATCTGTTTGTTCTGTTTTCCTGCCAAGGAGTGTATCATATAACTAATTTGTTTGTAGTTAAAAGCATTCCCTATAGTCTCCTTGCTGCTTTATCTGTTTAAAACTTTCATTTAGTGACTTACTGCTGTGATAAACATTTCTGTAGTGTTTTCTGCCTGAAATAGTGTAGCTAGTGGCTGTAGTATAGTTTCCCACCATCCCTCCCTATTTGTATACTTGGTGGCTTTGCAGTTGCCCGCCCCTACTGTAAATTTGACCTGGGACACTCCTCCCAGTCTAGTGTCATTAGCTCATTCTACCCAATAGAGAGAGAACATTTGAGAAGGCCAAGCCACTTAGTTTCTTAACCTTGAATTATCTTCTGTTCCTCCTTTCTCCCTTTCCACTTTTTCTTTTTTTTTTTTTTAAATAAACACTTGTGTGCAAGAGACCAGATGGAAGGGGAGTAAGGCCAGGTGTATAGGAGGCGGGTTCAAATTGTTCTATCATGGTGTGAATGGGAGGAGAAATGGGGTAGGGGTTATCCTGAAGGAACAATATGCCAAGAGTGTTTTGGAGGTAAAAAGAATGTCGGATAGAGTGAGGTTTATGAAGCTGGAAATTGATGGTGTAATGATGAATGTTGTTAGTGCATACGCTTCGCAAGTTGGGTGTGTGATGGATAAGAAAGAAAAATTTTAGAGTGAGTTGGATGAAGTGGTGGTGAGAGTACCCAAGGGTGAGAGACTTGTAATTGGAAGGGATTTCAATGGGCATGTTGGCGAAGGGAACACAGGAGATGAGGAAGTGATGGGCAGGTATGGTGTTAAGGAGAGGAATGCAGAAGGTCAGATGGTAATGGATTTTGCGAATGGATGGACATGCCTGTGGTGAATATGTATTTTAAGAAGAGGGAGGAGCATAGGGTGATGTACAAGAGTGGAGGAAGATGCATACAGGTGGATTATATCCTCTGCAGGAGGGCCAGTCTGAAGGAGATTGGGAGACTGTAAAGTGGTGACAGGGGAAAGTGTAGTTAGGCAGCATAGAATGGTGGTCTGTAGGATGATGATGGTGATCAAGAAGAGGACAAGTGTGAGAGCAGTGCCAAGGATCAAATGGTGGAAGTTGAAAAAGGGTGATTGCGAGGTGGAGTTCAGGAAAGAGTTAAAACAGGCACTGGCGGGCAGTGAAGAGTTACTGATTAGCTGGGGAACTACAGCAGATGGTAAGGTAGACAGCTAGGAAGGTGCTTGGTGTGACATCTGGAGAGAGGAAGGAGGACAAGGAGACCTGGTGGTGGAATGAGGAAGTACAGGAGAGTATACAAAGGAAGAGGCTGGTGAAGAAGCAGTGGGATTGTCAGAGAGATGAAGAAAGTAGACATGAGTATAAGGAGATGAGGAGCATGGCAAAGAGAGAGGTGGCTAAGGATAAGGCATATGGAGAGTTGTATGAAAGGTTGTACACTAAAGAGGGAGAAAAGGACCTGTACCGATTGGCTAGACAGAGGGACTGAGCTGGGAAAGATTTGCAGCAGGTAAGGGTGATAAAGAACAGTAAGGGAAATGTACTCACAAGTGAAGACAGTGCGTTGAGCAGATGGAAAGAGTACTCTGAGGGGCTGATGAAGAGAATGAGAGAGAGAGAAGGTTGGATTATATGGGGATAGTGAATTAGGAAGTGAAACAGATTAAGGAGGAAGTACAGACAGCTATGAAGAGGATGAAGAATGGAAAGGCTGTTGGTCCAGATGACATACCAGTGGAACTATGGAGGTGCTTAGGAGAAATGGCAGTGGAGTTTTAACCAGATTGTTTAATGAAATCTTGGAAAGTCAGAGGATGCATGAGGAGTGGAGAAAAAGTGTTTTGGTACCCATTTTTAAGAATAAGGGTGATATGCAGAGTTGTAATAACTACAGAGGGATAAAACTGATCAGTCACAGCTTGAAGTTAGGGGAAAGAGTAATGGAAGCTAGGTTAAGAAGGGAGGTGATGATTAGCGATCAGCAGTATGGTTTCATGCTGGGAAAGAGCACTACAGATGTGATGTTTGTTCTGACAGTGTTGATGGAGAAATACAGAGAAGGTCAGAAGGAGTTGCATTGTGTCTTTGTGGACTTGGAGAAAGCATACGATAGGGTGCCTAGAGAGGAGTTGTGGTATTGTATGAGGAAGTCACGAGTGGCAGAGAAGTATGTAAGAGTGGTACAGAATATGTACGAGGGTAGTGTGACAGTGGTGAAGTCTGCAGTGGGAATGACAGATCCGTTTAAGGTGGAGGTGGGATTACATCAAGGATCAGCTCTGAACCCTTTCTTATTTGCAGTGGTGATAGACTGGTTGACAGACGAGATCAGACAGGAGGCCCCATGGACTATGATGTTTGCAGATGACATTGTGATCTGTAGAGAGAGTAGGGACCAGGTTGAGGAGACCCTGGAGAGGTGGAGATATGCTCTAAAGAGAAGAGGAATGAAGGTCAGCAGGACAAAGACAGAATATATGTGTGTGAATGAGAGGGAGAATAGAGGAATGGTGAGGATGCAGGGAGTAGAGATGGCGAAGGGGGATGAGTTTAAGTACTTGGGATCAACAGTTCAGAGTAATGGTGAGTGTGGAAGAGAGGTGAAGAAGAGAGTACAGGCAGGGTGAAATGGATGGAGAAGAGTGTCAGGAGTGATTTGTGACAGATGGGTACCAGTAAGAGTGAAAGGGAAGTTCTACAAGAGGGTAGTGAGACCAGCTATGTTGTATAGGTTGGAGATGGTGGCACTGACAAAAAGGCAGGAGGCAGAGCTGGAAGTGGCAGAGTTAAAGATGTTAAGATTTGCACTGGATGTGACAAGCATGGACTGGATTAGGAATCAGTATATTACAGTGTCAGCTCAGGTTGGATGGTTTGGAGACAAAGTCAGGGAGGCGAGATTGCGTTGGTTTGGACATGTGCTAAGGAGGGATGATGGGTACATTGGGAAAAGGATGCTAATGATGGAGCTGCCAGTTTAGAGGAAAAGAGGAAGGCCTAAGATCAGGTTTATGGATGTGGTGAGAGAGGACATGCAGGTGGTTGGTGTGACAGAGCGATATGCAGAGGACAGGAAGAAATGGAAACAGATGATCCGCTGTGGCGACCCCTAATGGGAACAGCCAAAAGAGAAGAAGACTCTGCTAGAATCTACCATTGCTAGAATCACCTTGTGTTCTGACTGAGTGTGCTTCTCAAACAATCTGGAAATATATAGCTGAGAAGTATATTTTTTGGCACTTTTCAAGTGTTCACAGAGTTCTGCATTGTCTTAAGTTTTGCTTGACTGAATTATATATATTGTCTAGCATTGTTTTCTGATACTCAAAGTGCCTCCCATTTTTATTTTTTACTAATTTACTGCTTTCTGCACTTGCTTTTAGTCATTTATTAATTTAATTGCATTTATTTAAACTGTATTTTAATACTGCTACACACTCAATTGTGCTAACTTGCACTGCACTGGAATTGTTTTTACTGCTGTTTTAGCTGCTTTTCTGTTAAAAAAAATATAAAAAATAAAAAGTTCTAAGCTTGTTTCTCATCTTTCCTTTAACTAGTCTAGTTCAGATACAGATATGCTGCATCCAGGACTCCCCCCCCCCCCAGCCTTTCTGTGTTGGAGGGAAGCCTTCTAGCTTATCAGTGGAAGTGGTAAGCACTAGGCAGCCTATCTACCACAAGAGGAGTGGTTTCTGGCCCAGAAATTGTAGTTTATTGGCCATTTGGGAAGTTTTTCCATCCCTTTCAACTTTCTGGTTTAAAAGCCCGCATTTGCACTTGTTTAAGCTCCGCTCAGAGGTGCCGAGCTGAGTTAAAGTATTACTGGTCCCAGAAAGTCTGCTCTTCAGTTTTTCCCTTAGATCTTGCTAGTTCTTTCTCTCTTGCACTTCATATAGCCTAATCACTTTGCACTTCAACAGGTTTTTGTAGAAATTATTACAGCACACCTAAGTCCCATCAGCACTAATCGCACATCACGGAAATAGGTCCAATACTTAGTTATGCCCACCCCTCCTGGCATGATTAAAGGGCAGTTCCCTGTGCTTTTTCCTATTAAACTGGTGCAATTGGGCATTCTGAGGCAGTGTAGCAACTGCCTCATGTACACAGACAACCCTTCTCCTCCAACCTCCCAACAACTCAGACTTGTGAGAGAGGCACTTATATCACCAAACTGGAAGCTATGCACTCTCCAGCCAAGACTGGACTAGCTGGTCAAGAGGAGGTCAACACCTGCACCACACCACATGGAACACACAGCCCTCCAGAACATTCACGATCACAGCTCTCACATAAAAACACAAACCCACCTTCGTGGAGGCTCTCAATTTACCCAAACAACAGAGTCCTCCAAGACAGAAACCCACTCGACCACCACAGGACATGTAGCTCTCACCTCCACAGTGTGCCCCTCAACCTAAGCCCCTAAGGCTAAACACCTTGCCCAATACACTAATCATAGGAGACTCAATAGTGAGGCGCACAGATGTCCCACTCATTAGGATGAATGAGAAGGTAACAGTCAGCTGCCTATTAGGTGCCAGAATCAGACACACAGCACACGCACTCAGGTCAATCCACAACAAGTACAAGTATGACTCTGTAATTGACCACTTGGGTGTGAAAGACCAGAGATGCACCTCCCTGGACTACATGAAAAGAAACATGGGTGGAGATCTCAGATTATGTGGCCCACACAGGTATGACACTAGCCCTGAGCATTATCCTACTGTCACCAAGAATGATACTGCAGTACAAACAAAAAATTATTGACTTCAACAATTAGCTAAGTTTCTGGTGTCATTCTAAGGGGATCCAGTATCTGTCTGCTTAGGATGACATGACTGATAGACCTCGATGCTTTGCCAGAGATGGCCTGCATCTGTCACCCCTAGGTTTCCGGGTACTGGCTAAGGCTGTTGCCACCCCTACAGTAACTTTTTTAAATAGTGTTCCAAAAACCAAATTACCACCGTAACAGCTGTAAATAAATGCAATCTGAGGGTCATGCTGCTCAATGCTAGAAGTCCAAATCTCAAGATGCACTCGCTTGAAGCACTCCTCAAAATGCAGAATATCGACATTTGTGCTTTAACAGAGACCTGGTTTAAAGCAGAAGAACCCCTGCGCTACCAGGGTGCAACTCATTCCACAGCTTTCGGCCCCAAAACATGGACCGAAGCTCCAAAGGCAGTGGTGTTTTCATATTCATAAAGGATATGCACACCTCCAGACTAGTAGCCCAGCATAATGCATCTGAGATACTTCAGGTACAGCTAACATTGGGGAATATGGTGATCCAGGTTATATAGCTTGCTATAGGTCCGCAACCATGTCCCTTGATTCTCACTCCACGTTCCTAAGCACCCTGGAATCTATCAAGGTCCAGCCAAAGACTCTCAAACTAGCAGACTTCAACTACCCCTTCATCAACTGGGAAAACTACTCAAGCACTGGCCCAATGCGTCCTGGAATACATAAATTTCAATGCCCTGGATCAGCTCACTCTGACCCCCACTAGAGGAAGCAACATCCTTGACCTGGTTATTACTAACATGGGCAACCGTAGCTCTACACCAGTAGTTAACCCCTCCCTGGTCAGATCCGAAGATAAACTAATCATCATGGAAAGCCACATCTCACCCACACTCCCTGTAAAGGTACCCACCTTGAAAAACTTCTCCAACACTGACTTTGGACTTCTAAAAACAAAGGTGGCTAACTTCATGGCACCCATCCCAATGGAAAATAGCTGCATGACTGCCAAATCATACAGCAATGCACTGTACGAGCAAGTACATAAATGCATAAAACTAGCCATACTCAACAGAACCAAGACACTCTACTCAAAAAAAGGAAGCCAATCTGGTGGTCATTAATAAACTCTACAACAGAAAGAAGAAACTGTTGCAGAAAAAGGTAAAGTCCCAAGACTGGAAAAACTACATTATTAGCCTCAACAAAAAAGTAGAAATCCCTCATCAAATCCTCTAAAGCCAGCTATGAAGGCAGAATCGCGGCAGACACTAAAAACAATCACAAAGCCTTCTATAGTTATATCAAGAACGTCCACAGCAATACCCAGATTTGCTCTGAGTTACTACACAATGGTACCTCCTATACTGAGCCAACAGATACTGCCAACATACTGGCTGACAGATTCGGTGCCAACTTTACGCCCCCCCCCCCCAAAAAAAAAAAAAACAATCACAATACCGGAAGAATGACAGGCACCCAGCATTACTGCAGAACAGGTTAAAGCTGCATTGTCCAAGGACAAGAATACAGCTTCTATGGGACCCGATAATATCCCTGGCTGTGTTCTACATGAACTACAAAGCGAACTTGCACCACATCTGTGTGCCCTGCTCAGTCACAGGCTCAGCTCAGGCTTTGTCCCTACCGAATGGCACACTGCTACAGTCATCTCTCTCCATAAAGGGAGAGCGACTACAGACCTTGGGAATTATCGCCCCATTAGCCTGATGAGTCTGATATGTAAAGCTATGGAGCACATCATCATGGACCTGCTTAACAGACATATAGGAAATCTCCAAACTCTGGACCCCACGCAGTTCGGCTTTGTGAAAGGAAGATCATGCCTACTCAACCTGGTTGACTTCTTTGAGTCAGTCAGCAGGGCTGTGGATGAAGGTAAGGCAGTGCATACAGCCTACCTCGATCTGGCCAAGGCCTTTGATACCATTCCTCACTCTGGAATTACTGATAGACTCACCAAACTAGGCATCAACCCCTATATCACTAGGTGGGTTGCAAACTGGCTCACAGAACACACAGTGTGAAAGCTGTGAACTCCAAGACAGACTGCCGACCAGTGACAAGTGGAGTCCCACAGGTATTGGTCCTAGGTCCTCTCCTGTTCGGCATCTACTTCTCAGAAGTCCAGGCCAACACAAAGGGACTCTGACTGACCAAGTTCGCAGACGACTGCAAGATGGGAGCCATTATTAACTCCCCAAGTGATGCAGACATCCTACAGAAAGGCCTCACCGAGACCAATGACTAGTGTCGAAACTATGGCCTTAAGCTTAACACCAAAAAAATGTGTCGGAATCCCCTTTGGTAAAAATTCAGTTCCCACTAATTACCACATCAATGGGAGCCCACTAAACACTGAAGATGTTATAAGAGATCTGGGGACGCAGGTTTTCAGCAACCTCTCCATCGACCACCACACTGCCACTGTGGACAAAAAGTCCTTCTACGTGGCACATCTCATTACCAAGGGTTTTGCATCCAGGAAGAAAAAGGTCATTGTCTCTACTCTTCCTTCATCAGACCAATCACTGAATACAATGCCCCATTTGGCATGTAACTCACTAGACACCTGCAACAGCTGGAGAGGCCACAGAAGTACCTCATGAAGAGGATCCTAGGCATTAAACACATGTCCTACATGGACAGACTCAAAAGACACCAGCTATTATCTGTCTCATATCACCTACTTAGAGGCAATCTCTGCTCGACTTACAAAGCCATGTCTGACCCAGCTCTGTTAGAAATGCTACATTTAAAGAAATCCCAATCCCTCCACACCACACGCTCCAGAGACCTCAACCTCTTTACCACAATCAACAGAACATGCTGGAGGGACAGGTTCCTCACCCATGAGACCGCCCATGCTCTGGAATAGACTTCCCATTCATGTCAAGAAGAGCACCTCGGTGTCCCTTTTCAAGAGAAATCTTGATGAGTGGATGGGTAATAGAAAGTTCACCCGGAATCACTCCAGAGGCTTTACTTGATAGAGGCACTGGGAACTAATGTCAGGCAGCATGATGCCAGGTCCCTTCTATAGGCTAGGCTTGTAAAGGCTCCAGGGCCATTAGCCTAGTGTGCACCTATGAACCTATAGTGGAAAGAGGAAGGGAAGCAATACTGCAACAGTGATTAGCAGAACGTCTACTTGCACTCCCTGTCTATGAACTCAACAAGTAAGTTCTTTCACAACAGTACCACGTTCTTCCTTGGATCACAGCTGCAATATTCAAATACTTGTGGGTGATTCCAAAAGTTCACAGTTATTGCGAGTGGCAGAACTGGGGATACAAATTCTGTCTACAATTCCTAATAGAACAGAGCTAGCAAAGAAGGTCTTACATTCTGGGAGATGTATCTACTCTGTAATGCCTAGTGAAATTATGTACTGATGTCCAGGTGGCAGCCTCAAGAATGGACATGGAATTAAGATGCTCTAGTGGAGTCAGCCTTTACTTTAGTTGGTCGAGTCTTACCATGGAAGATATAACAAGGAGATGGACTTGGAGATGGTCTGTTTGGAAACATGGCCTCCCAATTTACCCTCCTGGAAGGAAACAGAGTTGGTCAGTCTTTCTGAATGGTTTTGTTTTCTGAGGTAGAATCTAAG
The DNA here is from genome assembly GCF_019279795.1 of Protopterus annectens. Lineage (NCBI taxonomy): Eukaryota > Metazoa > Chordata > Ceratodontiformes > Protopteridae > Protopterus > Protopterus annectens. The sequence continues at coordinate 1,966,442,276 of NC_056729.1, forward strand.
TTGTCTATCCACATTTTAGTGAGTGGTAGAGCCTCTCATCTAGACTGGTTTAGTGACAGTTCATTTATTACTTACATTTATACCTTAAGGAAACTCAGTCCTTATGGAACATAAGGAATTTAGGGGACAGGGTGGGATCACCATGGGCACACAACTCAGAAACTCTTACGGCAGAGGTAACAGCAACCAGTAGGACCATTTTCCAAGTACTAAACTTTAGTGATGCTGCTGGTTCAAAAGATGGCAAAGTCATTTTTCCCAGAATAAAGTTCAGGTCCTGGGGAGAGGGGCTATCCTTCTTAGGAGAGTTCAAGTGAATGATACCTTTTCGAAACTGCTTGACCTCATTTCTGAAAAGCAATGGTACACTTAAGGTTCACAGGTTTATACTAGGCTAACTCTCCTTGCAGGCCATTTTAAACCTAGGCAATTATCCCATTTGAAAATCAAACTCTGCACCTTGTCTTTGTAAGGTTAACAGCTTAACCATTATGCCAACCCCCCTCAGCAAAAGGGTGGGCAAGTAGAGATTGCAGGTAAGTTAGCTTTGATGGAGGAATACGCCAGACTACTTTTGAGTAACACACATGTATGACAGAGTAGTAGGTATACCCACCTGACTGACACCATATGGAAAATCTTTTTCCTCTTGGAGATATAGAGAGTTTCTACTGGTAGGTTTTCTCGCCGCCTGCAGTACCTGAAGTTCATCCACTAAAATTTGGTATCTGAATAAAACTAAAACTCTATCACCCTGAGAGTCAAGCTGAAAGCCTGGTTGTTGGAGTGAGTCAAACAGCCCTTGTTCTGTCAGTCCGCTTGGTGGGATAACTTGTACCGATTGTCCCTGGCATAACAGAGTAGAAGAGGGAACTGATGCAGCCTGGGCCAGATTTTGGCCTTACCTCAAGGGACCTTAAGAACCACCTTTGGGCTCAGGGAGAAGGTATAAAGGAGCTTCACCTGAGAGATCCATCATTGCAGCTTCTTCTTTAAGGAGAGCTAGAGAAGAATTTGGGAGTGCAGATGGTGATAGCATTGAGACCAGAGGGACTTACAAGTGGATCTTTGTTGTGTGTAATCTAAAATAAAGCCACCATTGCAATTCTGGCCCTCATTTAGCCTAGGGCTCTTAGAATCTCTCTTGCTGAGGTCACAAACTGGGGAGCAAGGACTGGAAGCTACTACTTAGAAACTTTCTTCAGAGGACGGAGGGTGGTTACTAACAGGGTATTCAGCCTACAACCTAGGAAGATTATATCCTGGGATGCTGTTAGAGAAGACATTGAAGAAATTGAATCCCAGTCTTTCCAGAAGAGAGACAGTAAAGCTGAGATGTAACAGTAGTGTTTCCTGGGATGAGGCCTGAAGTAGATCATCATCCAGGAAGGGGTAGGTAAATTTGTATCCACCTGGGTTCTGCAAAAGGCTAGTCACTTTGTGAAGACTCTGGGAGCTGCAGACAGTCCACAGTTATAGTGTAATGAAAAAAGTAAAAACCTGAGAAATTTCCTGTAGGCAGGGTGAATGGGGATGTGCAGGTATATCTTCTTCAGATCTAGGGTGACAAGAAAAGCCTAAGGAAGGATTAAAGGAGCTAAGAACTGAAGAGAAAGCATCTTGAAGGATGGAACTTTCAAAAAAAGTGTTGAGGTATGACAAACACAGAGCACACCTTAATGTTCCTGCTTTCCTAGAAACCAGGAATAATTGACAGTAAAAACCTTTTATTTGGCTCTGTGGAGGAACCAGTTCTACAGTAGTCTGGGAGAACAAGTCCTGAACCAATGATCTGCCAAATCACACACATACTCAGGTCATCACACCAGTATGAGTCCACCATATTCCATGTAGGTGTAAATGACCTGAAATGTACCTCCTTGGACTACATTAATAAAGACATTATGGAGCTTTCAGACTATGCTTCTTTCTGGTGTCGTTCAAAGGGGATCCAATTTTTGTCAGTTTGGTACTACATGGTTAACAGATGGTCTGCAGCTTTTCCTCTCTAGGCTTTCGAATACTGTCCAAAACTTTATCCACCACATACTGCCTTTTTTTTAGACAATGACAAACTGACAAACGTACCAACATAGCAAAATTAACTCAATTGAACTTCAAGGTGTTACTGTTCAACGTCAGGAGCCAAAATAAAATAACTACACTACCTCCAAGACTTCCTCACATTCAAGAATACAGACAACTGTTCAGTTACTGAGACATGGTTTAAAGCAGCAGAGGGTACACCTGCAGTGCAAGGTTTCACTGCCTTCCACACTTTTACACCAGTAGCTGCACAGACAAGGGCTAACGGTGGAGGTTTCTTAATCTACATACCAACAGCAAGCATACTTCTATGGTGGTAAAACAGGATGACATGCTGGAGTTCCTCCACGGGCAGATCACAATAAACAAAATTCCATACTATATCCTAGCCAGCTATAGGTCACCTTCCATGTCTCAAGAAGCTCACAATGCATACCTGGACCTACTGAAGACACTTAACCATCCAACATAACACCCTAATCATGGGAGACTAATTCCCCTGTACACACTGGGAAGCTTACACAGCCTTAAATCTAAAGGCACAGAGATTCCTGGACTTCATAAATACAAACCACCTCCACCACCACCACAAGTCAATACTTCCACAAGAGATTCCAACATAGTGGACCTTCTACTCACAAATATGGGTGAATGCTTCACCTGCCCCCCCCCCCCCCCCAATGTTGTTTTCCGTGGCAAGGTCAGACCATAAAGCTGTCTCCTTCGAAATTACAAATAAAACTATTAACAGTTAGGAACTCTTTCAAGGCAAACTACCCTTTAAGTGAAGACTGACAACATTCAGTGCCCCTCCAAACCCTGAAAACACAGCAGCCTATGCTGAACTGCTTTCAGAAACTCTGTACAACCATGTCAATGGCTGCATGGAGGCTGCTGTACCTACCAGAAGTAAACCCCAGAAACAAACTGCCCTAATGGCATTCTGAACTAAAACAGGATAAACAGCAAAAGGAAAAAAGATTACGTCAAAAATCATGAAGGGTAATTCCCATTAAGATAAAAATTCTCTCCAACTAAATAGGCAACTAAGAGGGCTAATTAGATCAAACAAAGCCAACTTTTTTAACGTTTTTATTTGATTTTACATATTCCAATAATAATTCAAAAATATGAAACAAAATAAAACTATATACAATAGTCCATAACAAGAATCATATACACAAAACCATTAGTAGTTTTCTAAAAACGAAGCCCACTTTGAGGATATGATAGCCTCCCAAGTGAAAGACAACCATAAGGCCTTCTCCAGGTGCATCACAAACCTCAGCAATGTGATGAACTGGTGGTTAAATGGTGTCACATTCACAAAACCAAGTGATAAATTTACTTGTTAACGAACAAATTCAGTTCCAGCTTTACCCCCCCCCCACATCTCCCACCATCCTCCAAGAAATGCCCTCAAACATAACCCCACCAACTATAACTAGGGAGCATGTCTTGGCTGTGCTTGCTAAAGCCAACAACACATCTTCAATAGTCCCCATAACATCCCAGAATGTCTCATCAATGGTCTAAAAGGCTTTGTGTCATGAAAACAAAGGACTGTGATGGTCATCCCCCTTCATAAGGGATGACCTTCAACAGATCCCGGAAACTACAGATTCGTTAGTCTGACTGGTTTTATTTGCAAAGCCATGGAAATAATCATGGAATTTATCAGCAAGGACATAGGAGACCTCCAGACACTGGATCCATCCCAGTTTGTCTGCATCAAAGGAAGGTCATGCTTACTGAACCTGGTAGACTTCTTTGAAAAGGTCACTAAGGCGACGGATGAGGGGGAAGTGATGTATACTGCCTAACTACATCTGGATACAACATTTGACAATACCCAACTTGGACATTATTAAACTTAGAGAACTAGGCATAACCCCCCTTGACAACATGCTGAATAGCTAGCTGGCTCACGGATAGAACCAGGTGAGGCCACTTCCACAAAGAGGCCAGTTACAAGTGGAGTCCCTCAGATCTTTGTACTGGGCCCATTCCTCTTTGGCATCTACTTCTCAGAAGTCAAAGCCAATGTCAGAGGTCTCTGGCTTGCCAAGTTTGCAGATGATTGCAAACTTGGGGGAGTCACTGAAACCCCCAAGATGAGAACACCCTTCAGGAAGGTCTAACAAAAATGCTTGGTGCCAAAGCCATGGCTTCAAACTCAGTGTGAAGAAATGCAGTATACTATCTTCTGGGAAGTCAGCCACCCTTGGTAACTATGTTAACAATAAAACATCCCTAAAAGTTCATTCACTAGTTAGGGATCTGGGAACTTGCATACATAAGTAACCCAGCCTTCAACCAACAGGTGTCCCAAGGTAGTAAAAAAAATCCTTCTATGTTGCTCATCTTACAATTAAGGGTATGGCATCTAGGTCCAGAGAGGTCATTGTACCACTGTAGTTGTCCAAAAAGTTTTCTTACAAAAAGAAATATGGATTAAACACAATGTCCTAAGTGGATCACCTCAAAGCTCTGTTTCTTAACTCAGTATCATACAGACTTCTGAGAGGTGATCTTTGCCTGTTGTACAAGGCATCCCTGGAAACTTTTGATGAGCATTTTGCCCATCCACAAAACAAACAGCATCAGAATTACTAGACCAAACGATCTAAATTTTGCTTGCGACATAAACAGGACATGCTGGAGAGAGAGAGAGAGGAGACAAAGCCTTTTCCCAGAGAATTCCCATTCTCTATAACATATTCCCCTATCCATGTAGAGCAGAGTTCCTCCAAAACCCTACTGAAGCACAACTTGGACCACAAATCACCCCCTATACAAATCAAATTTGTGGGTCACATTTGGGTTGCATAGCTAGGCTTATAAAGACCCTAGTGAAGGAAGAGTTCCTTTGGTATCTGGGGAATGAAGTATGAAAAATTTGCTTGAAATCCTACAAGACTCGGTATTTTTACTAAGGGGTTTGGAAGAGTTCAGCAGCAGAAGGGCCAAACAAGAGGTCCCTATGAAGAAGGGAGCCCAGAAGCTTGACCTTGACATATTAGGGAAGGGACTAGAGGCAAAGCCTGCGGATGGCCTAATCGGTGGCCACTGCCCTGGAAGACACCACTGGAGCATCATAGCTGCATTTAATGAAGTGTCTAGCTACTTAGGTTACATTGCTGACCACAGACACAGCCTGGGATTTATGTTTAGAATCTTCAAACTCAGCCAGAGCCTTATTCAGATTTTTTCAGAATAGATAGCAAATACTTTTGTCATTTGTATTTGGTAGTTCAGGGCCTTATATACCAGGGTGGCAGAGGTAAAGATTTTTTTTGTCATACCTCTCCATGGTCCTACTGTATCAGATGGAAGCACACTGGATTCATGTATGAGTTGGGTGGGTTTATCTGTAGAAACTGAGAAAACTGGGTGGGGTATATGAATTTCGGTTTCATAGATGCTAGTGGCTGTGACTGTGGGTTAGAAGAAGTGGAGGCATAAACATCCATGAAGGCTTCTAGGACATGGGGCACAACTGAACGTTTTGGATCCCCTACTTCCTATAATTCATAGTAACATTGCTGAACATCCGAGACCTATTTAGTGTCCCATGCAAAATTATGCATATTCTGGATGTTGTTTCACAAAAGGAAAGCTCTTTCAGTAGTGAAGCTGATGACAAGGTATCCTCATCATCTGAAGTCAGTTGTCTTGGAGAATTTATCTGGGATGAGTAAGCCAGTGAGTCCTCTCCTGAATCTTATTCCTTCTCCAAAGAGGACTCATGCTGCCTTTTCAAAGTGGCAGGTCAGGAATAGGAGAAGAGAAAAAGGAAGTAAGGAGACTTCAGAATAAGTTGGATTTGTATAACCCTCAAGACAAAATCCAAACATTCCTTTTCATGGGATGTCCACTGATGAGAAACATGTTTGAGCTTTTACTTCTTCCTCACCAGAATGTCTGCTTTAATAAAGAACAGTAGTGTGGAACATTGACGGACCTTGATAATGCAGTCAGGTACCTTTTCTCTCACTAGAGTCTGAGATATGCCCTCTGGGCCCTTGGAAATAATCACCTTAGGAACTCTCACTTCTCTCCTGTGGAGGTGCGAGATTCAGTCTCATCAGACATTCAAGTAATGGATGCCATACAGGCCTCTGAAAAGGTTGCACTAGTGCGCATCTCAGAAGGACTCAGCTGTACCGAGGATTATTGTTGCATCTCATAGGGGCCATCCAAGTAAGAATGGGCAAAGTATCCAATTGCAATCTTTGTGCTATTTCTTGGATGTGAGAAGACTTCCAAGGCAAAAGGTTCCATTATTTTGCTACAAGAGAGGCTCTGGAGAATGTGTGTTACCAAATAAGCATTCAGGGAAGCAAACCTGGCTCTAAGAGTTTTAGGGACAAATGACTGGCAAATCTTACAGATATGGTAATCATGCTCAGCCCGTAAGCAAAACAAACACAGAGGGAATGTCTTTGTAAGGAATCTGCCTTACAAAACTGCACTTCCCTTGCTCAACTGATATGAACAGATCTTGAAGAAAAAAGGAGGTTCCCCAATGTGACACTTATCTGACCAAGCTGTGGCAGCTGCAGCAGCATGACATGTTCATGCCAATTTTAGTGAAGTTTCTGACTGGCTGCAAGATAGTCTGAGGATAGGGAGACTATAGAAACTTTCTTTCCCAGTTTGTTAGAAGTGAAGGAAACAAATGTGATTTGGTTCTGTGAAGGCAGAAGTGCAATTATCTAAGCACACCCTACATACGTAATATGTATTCTCTTTTGTTTGTATAAGATGGAAAGAAGACTGGCAAATGAATAGGCTGTGAAATAATTGATTCAAGAAGCTGCCATTAGAAAAAAGGATGGATTGATTTTCAGAGATACCCTGTGTTTGTGAAATACTAGATATGGGAGAAGAGGAAGACAGCTGAATACTCCTGGGACGTCTGTTCTACTAGTAAACAGTCTGCGGCCATTGTCCACTGCCAAACCCTCACTGTTTCCTGATAAAAGGGGTAAGATCTGGTCCACCTTGCTTGCTGATGTAACAAACTACCATCATGTTACCTGTCTGGATGGGCATCATGCCCTGGGGAAGACACAGTCCTGAAGTTAATACCACACAAGGAGAACTGCTCTCATCTCGAAGAAAATTATGCAAATACTTGCCTTGTTGTCTGTCCACAAACCCTGGACCATTCCCCCTTCGTGATGCCCCCCCACCCACCCAATGGGAGGATGCATCCATGGTTACTGCTGCTTCTGGGGGAGATGGTATGAAAAGTTTGCCAGAGTGTACCGTTAAGAGACTGTAACCACAACCTCAGGTGCTTTCTGCATCAGTCTGTTACAATGATAGTCTTGCAGAGAGTACAAGTGTGCTGGTACCACTGAGTCTGGAGGAGCCATTGCAAACTCATCACGTGGAATCATGCATGTACCCTTACAATTAATGATACCAACAGACTTAATACAGTCAGAACTAAGGCTGTGGAAGGAGAGGGGTTGTGAAGCAGACACTGGACTGCTGAATTCAAGGTCTGAATTCTGTCTGGTTGTAGTCAGAGTACAGATTAGTGTCCAGATGACACCATATAAACATGAGTTTTCTGAACTGGTTGAATGTTCAATTTCTGCAAGTTTACTGAAACTCCCAGGGATTGGCAAAGTTTGAGAAGGTAACCCTTGCTTTCAAGAAAAAAACGTATCATTGGGGCAGCTTGGAGTCAGTCATCTAGATACAGGAAAATCTTGTATCCCAAAAGTCATAGATGACCTGCAATGACAGATATACATCCTGTAAACACCCTGGCAGATGTGGTAAGGCCAAATGGTAAGACACTGAACTGACAATGACTGGCCCCTATACGGAAGCATAGGAATTTCCTTCACTCTTTCGTAATCTTGATATGAAGGTAAGCTTCTTGCAGAAACAAGGAGCACATCCATTCAGTCAACCAGAGTCAGGGTAGACTTGACTGTAACATGATCATTCTGAACTGGGTCCTCCAGACCATCTTGTTTATTAGGCTAAGGTTCAAAATTAGCCTGAGGTCCTGAGTTTTCTTTGGAACCAATAAGAATTTGGAATAGAATCCTAATGCTCTCTAATCTGGTGGACCTCTTAGCTGGATCTTTTGTTGAGAAGAGATTTATTTTTCTGTTGCCTTAGTCTGAGTGGGGAGGGGGGGCATCTGGCAATGTTTTGCTGGGCTGATGAGGAGTTAGGAAAAATGGAATGAAATAGACTCAGTATATCATCCCTTATACTCATTTGTCTTGAGTGCCCTGCCACTTTGGAGGGTAGAGGGAGAGATGATCCCCCAACTGCCACCATAGTAGAGCAGTTAGGCAGACCAAGTACTCTGTAGTCTCCTGTTCAAAAATGCTCCATCTTTGCTGTGGCTACATTGTTAGAAACATAGGTAAACTGTTGATATTTGGATTTCTTGTACCAGAGTAAATTAGGTCCTTTCTGGTTCCTGTTGTAAGATCTCTGATGAAACTCAAACTTAACTCTAATGGCGGAAATGATCTTATCTTGCTCACACTTCTGCATTTTCTCCTTCACAGACTGACCAAACAGGGCATTTGTGAATGATGACCTGAAGTTGGCCATAAAATCACACAGCAGCAACCATGTACAGTACATCATTGCTATGCCAGTCTTGGTAGCCTTAGTTGCTCCATCGACCCTGTTATGCATAAGACATATGAAGAGGTTTGTAATACTAGATAGTAGACATGGCAGTCAAGGTAGCTTCAAGCAGCTTTTTCAACTCTGTTGAAAGTGGAGCTTTCAGAGTAGATACTGTCATCTGTGACAAATCTCTCTGAAATCTCTTCTAAGAGGGCTGTAAACTGATCAGCAGCTTAATTTCAGCTTTCCCAGTGTGAAAAAAGAAACTGAGAAATAACAATGTTTTGGTTATCTTGAGTAAAACTCATTTACTGACTAGGAAGTACATAACCGGCATGTCAGCACAGAAAAAGTGCGAAGAACATGAAAGAAAATCAACCACAAAAGACAGAGAAAAGACTGAGAGGAATCCTGTAGCTATTCATCAAAAAGCAGTTCAAGCTTCAGCTTTGGTACAAGAGATGGCTTTCAGTAATTTAGAAAAAGAAATAAATCAAAGACAAGAGTGCTCTGTTTTATCAGAAGAGGTAGAAAAAAACAGACTGTATTAATATTATGGCAGCACAAACAACTAACTGGACTGGTATTCCACAGCAAGATTTGTTCGTTGAAAGGGCACATGGAGTGTATGCTCCAGGCATGGCCTTGAGAAAGCCACCAATACCTGTATTAATAAAGATGCAATCATATCAGCAGAAAGAGGTGATCCTGACAAAAGTGCGGCAGAAGGGAAAGTATTAAAATTGGAGATAGGAGAATGTTTGTGGAAAATGATTATTCGCTGTATACCATGCATAAGAGAAGCAAATTTATCCCAGCAATCTGGCAATGTCAAGAGGCAGGTGTGAGATTCAAGCTGCTGTATTCAGTTGTCTTCAAAATACTTTTTTCCTGGAGGATCAAGGACATTTTTGATGCAGAACATGATAAGGGGATATAAAATAAATAGGTTAGCCAACAAAATTTACCAGCAAACAGAAGGGGACTTTGCTTCTCTTTTTTCTGACAATAAAGACGACTCTGCAGTAAACATTTTTCATTGTTACAAAGGAAAATATTTCAGAGACAGACAAAAACGCCAGAATTGACAAGAAGAATCAGGAGTACCTTGGACTTGTACCAGAGTCTGGTGTTGGGAAATGGAGGTGAACAAGAAGATCAGGAACACTGAAATTGGTGAATAAATGGGAGACTATAAAACATCAATCATTTGTGAAATGGGGCTTTCCAAGAAAAAGTGACTGGACTTTTGTTGACTTTGTTACACTTGTGGGTGGAGTGTAAAGCATACACCCCACTTTATTTCATTAATGCTTACAAGAACACTAAAAGGGGGGAAAGTAAGTAAAACAATTTTGTTCTCATTAGTATTGATATATAACATTTCATGATATAAACGGCATGCTATATATATATATATATATATATATATATATATATATATATATATATATATATATATATATATAGTAAGGCACTTTTAATTAGTTTGTAGTCATGTGTTTTAAATGTGAGGGGAGTCTTTTCAGTCATTGTTGTATGTGTTAAAGCTATTAAAGTAACAAGTACTTTTTAGACGTAATAACTATAGCCTTTACAATAAACAGGTTTGTCAAAAGCCAAGTTTACTGTGAATATTGCTGTGATTTAGGGCTGCAGGGGTGGGGTGTAAAAGTGCATGGATTATATTACATGTAGAATTAAGATTTGTCTTTTATTTTTGAAAGAGCAACTTGTCTAGATTAATGCCTTGGCTTAAGCTACAAACAAATGTTTTGTTTGTAAGAAAGCAGGCTTGAAAAATAAGTCAAAATGATGAAAGACATGGAAAAAGTTTCTTACAACTGCAAAAATATTAGCTTGTTTTCTTCCATTAGTAAATGTTCAGCGGCAGTCAAAAAGTCTGCAGCTGAAGGCAGTTGTACATTCTGATCTAAATGAAATTGATAAAGCTTCATTGCTGACTACTTTGACATGGAGACAAGCTGTCTGCAGGTGTAAGCAATTCATTTTGAGAGTTCTGAGCATTCTTTGCTAAGGGACACCCAAATTTAAGGTATAATGGCAACCAGTTCAGCGAAAAATAAAGTTTGAAATTATGGGAAGAGCCTAAGCTTTTTGACAGCATCAAATTATATCCTCACATTTCAAAGAAATGTTCATTACTCTGGAATCATAGCAGTCATTAAAGAAGTGTAAATGGTAAACTCTTCAGCACAGAATATTTTCATATAGGTAGTAGTATTTAGGTTCTAAGTCTTAAACTGCATTTTACAAATCACCATAAATACAGTAACTATTAAAGTTTGAAATATTTGGTAAAAAAACTTACAATATCTCACAAGACACCAGTTACACACATACTGTCACAGCAGCATTTTGTTTATATAAATAAACACTTGCATAAGAGGCTACGCAGTTCTGTCTGTGCTACTTATTTGTCGTGATAGAGATACTCTGGAAATGTTATGAACATCTGAAAAGCGCAGAAATGTGGAAATTGGGAATTCGCCATATTACACATTGCTACACCTGAGATAATGAAATTTCACTGCCATATCTTAGTCACATTACTTGCATTAATAAAACTTCATGTCACATTCAAGATCCGTACTCAGTTGGAAAAGGTTTAAAACAATGGCAATTAAATAATTAACTGCCCACAAGTTCCTCAAGTAAAAAACTGAAGACTATAAACGCATCATGGAATATTGGAATACACTCTCTGACCTTTTACTGAACTAAATTTACCTGCTTCAAAGATATATTTAGGGTCTTAGTTAGAATACCTGGATCCCTTCTTTTTTATATTTCCCCTATCCAAATTTTGCGAGGGCCCTGTCCACACAAATTTAATAAGCTTTGTACCGTCATATGTCTGTCTCATTTTTGTTTTTTGGTTAAGCTGATTTCTCTCTTTTCTAGGCATTTAGCACTTTTGTAAATAGTTTACTTATTACTGTCTTGTTTATTTTCTTGGTTTATATTTTTATGTTGTTGCAATTTGTTGGGGACATACTTTAAGAATATCTATACAAAAACTAAACTGTTTTATCTCATGCTGTTATCCTTGTTAGATTGTGAATTATGATTTCTGCTTGTGTGTGTGTTCTCTTATTTGAAAGAAAAATAAAGATTACTGAGAAAAAAAAAAAAGCACAAATGGAAATATTTATGGAAGACTTAGTTATGCCAAAGTTAGAGGTAGATGAGTCTCAACAACTAACAGTTAAAGACAGGAAGGGATGAGAAAAACTGTGATATAAAATCAATCTTCAAGAAAGTCTCCAGGGAGAGATGGTATTCCTGTGGAAGTTTGCAAGTTAAGAGGAAAGAAAGTGATAAAGACCTGGAAGATTTTGTTTAACAGTATTTTAAAAGGAGATGAAAGACCAACATCTTGGAAGAAAGCTGTGGTGGCTGTAATACCTAAAGACAGCAAAGACCTTTCGGACCTAGCTTTATATAGACACATTTCAATTTTAAACCACGATTATAAAGTGGTTATGTCTATACTAGCTAAATGAATGGCAAAGGTGTTGCCAAAATTGATAGATATGTATCAATGTGGTTTTGTGAAGGGAGGCAAACATTTGACAACATTAATAGAACAACAATGATCCAGAAATAAGCAGAATGTAAGAAGATGCCAATTGTTTACGGGTCTGGATGCTGAAAAAGCATTCAAAACAATAAGCTGGGATTTTATGAGTATGGCAATAGAAGTATCTGCATTCCCTGATACAATAATAAGGTTAATCACCAGAATACAGGAAGGATCAAAGGCAAGAATTAAAGTAGGAAAGTTGCGCTCTGATAAACTGTGTTTGCACAAAGGAAGCAGAAAGAGGTGCCCTTCATCCCCTTTATTCGCCTAATAAAGAAAATAAGGGACTCAGAAATGCAAAGATATAATTAGCATGATAATCAAGAAAAGTTAGCTTTATTTGCAGACGATATTTTCTACCTGATAAATCCAGAAAAGAACACCTTAGTGTTGTGGGACATTTTGATACAGTCTCAAGACTTTTCGGGATATAAAATTAATGAAGATAAACAAAGGATATAGCTGTAAATTATGTACCCACAAACTAATTGTTTCAGCAATACCAATAATTATGGGGACATAAGATGAAATATTTAGGAATATGGATTTAAAAGGCTTATGTTATGGCAGTTATGGATACGTGGGAAAAGACTAAACAAAAGATCATACAAAAATTGAGAAAATGGATTTTGCTTGTAAGTGTTAGCACAGATATTTGTATATACCCCAAGCAGGGTTGGAGGTGTGATGGGGAAGAAAGGAGGAACTGGGAACATACATTTTGGGAGTGTAATGAGTTACCAGATTTTAAAAATTCTCTGCAGAGTACTGTCGGAAATATTGGCTGAGCAAATGGCTTTAAGTAATGAAAATGATTCTTTTGAGCTGGGACACAGAATCGGAATTGCCTAGAGTCAAGACATAGTAAGGCCTTATTAAGTTTAAGTCTGTTGGCCATCAAAAAAACAATTGCTAGAAAATGGAAATCAAAGTCTAAATCAACTGCATTTGAAGGGTTCCTGTCAGAAGAACGAAGACGCATTATGTCGAATGAATCTTCGTCGAACTGTAAATGTTGAAAATGCAAAATGACTAAGTGTCTTTTAAGAGAATTCTTTCCCTGGGAAATAAGTCACTTGGACACTTCCATCACTTTGCCGTTTTCGGCATTGTAGTGTGATCTCGGAGTTTGTATATTTAAGTAGGGGGGGGGGTGAAGTCCCCCACTTAAAATAGTGTTTAATGTGTTTTTTTTTTTCTGGCTGTTCGCTCTTTTTTGTTTACGTTCTTTTGTGGTCAATATAACAGTGTTCGATCTTTTGATCGTTCGCTGTTATAACATAGACCCCATTTGAAGTACTGATTGTTATAAAAGAGATAAAATAGGAGGAAAAGGGATGTCCAGAAAAGGGAAGGAGTGAATTACACAGAAAGAGAGACTGAGGAGGAGGAGTGAAGTTTAAGGGAAGGCTTGAATTCAGCAATTTAATGCTGAACTGATGACAGTTACAAAGAAAAGATATGTGATGTACAGGTTCATAGGCAAGTACTAGGCTAACAGCCCTGGAGCCAATGGAAGCCTAGCCCAATAATGTTCCTAGTTATCTGGCTTACCAGATGTTAGCTCCCTGTGCCCTTATCTAGCAATGTGATTGAGGTGATCTCTGGGGTGAATTTCCTATTTCCCATCCACTCATCAAGATTTCTCTTGAAGAGGGCCAGTGAGGTACTCTGCTTGACATGAATGGGGAGTTTATTCCAGAGATTTGGAAGTCTCTGGGTTAGGAACCTATCCCTCCAGCAGGTTCCATTTAATGTGGTGATAAGGTTGAGGTCTTTGATACAAGTAGCACGGAGGAATTGGTATTTCTTCAAATGAAGCATGTCTAGCAAAACTGAGTCAGACATGGCTCTGTATGTGAAGCAGAGATCGCCTCTAAGTAGGCAATACAAGATGGAGTAAAGTTTAAGTTTTTTAAGTCTATTTGCATAAGGTACGTGTTTGAGTCTTAAGATCCTCTTAGTGCAGAACTTCTGTGGCCTTTCCAGTTGTTGCAGGTGTCTAGTGAGGTACATGCCAAATGGGGCATTGTATTCTATAATGGGTCTGATGAGGGCCGAGGAGATGACTTTTTTCCTGGATGAGAAACCTTTTGTAATGAGGTGCATCACGTAGAAGGACTTTCTAACTATTGTGGCGACGTGGTTGTCAAAGGAGAGATTGCTATCTACCTGTGTCCCTAGATCCCTTATAACACCTTCAGAGTTAAGTGGGTTCCCTTCGATATAGTAGTTTGTGGGCACCGTGTTTTTCCTGAAGGAAATTACGCATTTTTTTGGCATTGAGCCTAAGGCCATGGTTTTGGCACCAGTTGTTGGTTTCAGTTAGGCCTTTTTGTAGGATGTCCACATCAGCTTGAAAATCAATAATAGCTCCCAGTTTGCAGTCATCCGCAAATCTGGTTACCAGAGTCCCTTGGTGTTGGCTTGAACTTTAGAGAATTAAATATCAAACAGGAGAGGACCCAGAAATGATCCCTGTGGGACTCCATTTGTAACTGCCCGGTAGTCAGATTTGGAGTCAGCTACTTTCACTATGTGGGTTCTGTCAGTGAGCCAGCTGGCAAACCATCTGGTGATATATGGGTTAATGCCCAGATAAGTGAGCCTATCAATGATTCCAGAGTGTGGGATGGTGTCAAAGGCTTTGATTAGATTGAGGTAGGCTGTGTGGACAGCCTTGCCTTCATCCACCGCTCTGGTGACAGCTTCGAAGTCATCTATCAGACTGAGCAGATATGATCTGTCTTTCACAAACCCAAACTGTGTGGGGTCCAGGGTTTTAAGCTTCCCTATATCCTTATTTATAAGATCCGTAATCATATGTTCCATTGCCTTACAGATCAGGCTCGTCAAGCTGACATGGCGGTAGTTCCCGGGGTCAGTAGTCGCACCCCCTTTGTGCAGTGGGATGACTGTAGCAGTGCGCCATTCAGTGGGGACAAAGCTAGAACTGAGGCTGTAGTTGAACAGGGCACTCAGGTGTGGTGCCAGTTCTTTTTTGTAAATCGTGCAGGACACAACCCGGTATATTATTTGGTCCCATGTAAGCTGTATTCTTAGCTTTGGTCAGGGTGGTTTCTACTTGTACAGTCGTGATAACAGGGAGTTGGTATTCCTCGGGTATGCGCATGGGCCCTTTGGGGGATGAGGGTGGAGTAAAGTTCACACTAAACCTGTCTGCCAAGAAACTGGTAATATCAGTTGGTTCAGTATAAGTGGTGCCATTTTGCTGTAGCTCAGAGCAAATCTGCATATTATTATGCAGATTCTTGACATAACTAAAGAATGCCTTGTGGCTGTTCTTAGTATCTGTAGCAATTTTGCTTTCATAACTAGCTTTGGTGGATTTGATGAGGGATCTCAGTTTTTTACTGAGTTTTCCAAGGGAATTTTTCCAGTCACCAGACTTTACCCTTTTCTGCAACAGTTTTTTCCTTCTGTTGTAAAGTTTGTTGTTGGCAGGGGTCCACCAGATTGGCTTCCATTTTTTAGAGAGCATCTTGGTTCTGTTTTGTATGGCCCTATGCAATTGTGTAAGTGCTCATACAGTGCCTTGGTGTATGATTCAGCAGCCATACTCCCATTCCCCATTTCTATGAATGACGTGAAGCTTGCCACTTCTGTCCTTAGAAGCTCAAAATTCACTTTGGAGAAGTTTTTCACTATAGTTTCCTTTTTCGGGGGGGGGGGTGGATTTGGATATCAATGGTGATTAACTTGTGGTTGGCTCTGACCAGGGAGGGGTTTATCAAAGGAGAAGAGTAGCGGTCCCCCATGTTTGTAATGACTAGGTCAAGAATGTTGTTTCCTCTAGTGGGGGTCAGGATGAGCTGGTCCAAGGCATTGAAGTTGATGAATTCCAGGAAACGTTGGGAAAATGAGTTGCAGCAGGAGTAGTTGTTCCAACTAATGGAGGGGTAAAGTCTCCCAGAATAAGAGTATTAGGCTGGACCTTGATGTTTTCCAGACTGTCCAGGAATGCAGAGTGGGAGTCCTGGGACATTGTGGGGGATCTGTAGCAGACTACAACATGGACTGCAGTTTTGTCCAGTGATAACTGTGCCTAAAGTATTTCTGATGCATTATGTTGGGCAACAAGTCTGGAGGTGTGTCTATCTTTTATGAAGATGGATACACCTCCACCTTTAGGGGTTCGGTCATCACATCCCTTAGGGCTATGGTTCAGATTAGGGGCCGAAAGGTGCGATATGCATTGTAACTTGGTAGCGCAGGGGTGCTCTCAGGAGCTTTGAACCAGGTCTCTGTTACTGCACAGATGTCGATGTTCTCCAGTTTGAGGAGTGACTCGAGCGAGTGCATTTGAGGTTTAGACTTCTAACGTTGAGTAGCATAACCCTTAGGATGCATTTACAAGCAGGTGTTTTGATGGCAAATTTGTCTCCAGGGCATTGTCTAAAAAAGGAACTATAGGGGTGGCAAGGGCCTTGGTCAGTATCCAGAATCCCAGGGGTGATAGATGCAGCCCGTCTCTGGAAAAGCATCGAGGTCTGTCAGTCATGTCATCCCAAGCAGACAGATACTGGATTCCCTTTGAATGACACCAGAAACTTAGCCAATTGTTGAAGTCAGTCATTTTCGGCTTGTACTGTGGTATCATTCTTGGTGATAGTAGGATGCTACTCAAGGCTACGGTCAAACCTGACTGGGCTACAAGATCAGAGAAGTTCTCCCTCTCTCTTTTCATGTAGTCCATGGAGGTATGTCTTGCATCATTCACACCAACATGTATGACGACGGAGTCATATTTGTGCCTGCTGTGGAGAGACCCAAGTGCATGCATTATGTGGCGAATCTTGGCACCCGATAGGCAGCTGACCGTGACTTTCTCCTTATTCAGCCTAGTGAGTGGGATTGTCAGTGTGTCTTACAACTGAGTCACCTACAACTAAAGTGCATGATACACTGTTCTGCCTTAGGGGCTTGGCTTGAGTGGCATACTGGTTGTGAGGGCTATGCATCTTGTGGGTTATGCTTGGATGGGATGGTTGCTTGCTTTTTTGCATCGAAGGTCTCTGTTCTTTGGACAGATTTTTTAAGAGAACCTCTGCGAAAGTGGTCATGCGTTTTGTGTTGCTATGTGATAGTGGCGGTGTGCTAACAGGGAGGGCTATGTGTTGTTTGTGATGTGATGTTGGCATTGACCTTCTTCTCCTGACTGGCTGACCCAGTCTTGGATTGAGAGAGCGAAACCTCAAGTTTGGCTATGTACTTGCATCTCTCACAAGTGGATGTGTTTGGAGGTAGGAGGAGAGGGTTGTCTGTGTACATGAGGCAATTGCTGCATTGCCTCAAGATGCCCAGGTTCACCAGGGTAACGGGAGAAAGCATCGGAAACTGACCTTTGGACATGCCTGGAAAAGTGATCAGCTTTTTAAGTACTGAGTTACTTATGCTTAGATTAAGTACTGAAGCTTTTTGTTCCCTTTATGGAAAGTTAGTGCTAGTGGCAGTGGGTGAACTTGTAATAAATGCTCCAAGACATTCTGAGCAAGTGCTGGATTTAAGGTCTAATTTGACTGCTCAGAGGTGAAGGTTTAGAAGATCCAAGGGAAAATTTAAAGTAAAGTCTGGGCAACACAGAAACCATACAGTCCTGAGATCCGCCAATCTGAAATCCAGACTATTCTAGTTAGAGAAAGGCAGGAAACGAGCAAGGAGATTTTTTTTTTTTTTCAAAAATGCAGCAAACTATTAGAACTGCAAAAACACTATTTTAAAGCAAATGGCTAGCGCACTTGAGTGTGTAGCCTACAACAGTAAAACAGCTGAGGTTAACTTAAAACAAGCAAATAAAGTGCAAACAATAAAATTTAACAGAATACAGTTGAAATAAGTAGCAAGACTTAATAAACTGCTAGAATACAGCGCAGTAAGCAAAAGAAGCAAAACGGAGGTACTTAAACCACGGTAAGGCTCTCCTCTCTTTTTCTGCTGCTGTAGAACTCTGCAGGACGCCCAGTCAGGATCTTGCTGAGGTTAAGCTCAAAAACCGCTCAAACACATTTTTTTTAAACAGAAAGATGAAAGGGATAGAAATAGCCCAAAATGGCCAATAAAAATGCAATTTCTGGGCTGAAACCACTCCTTTAGCGACAGACTGCTCAAAGGTTACTACTCCCACTGATAAGCAAAGAAGCTTCCTTCTGTCTTAGTAAGGTCTGGGCAACACAGAAACCTCAATACAGTCCTGAGATCAGCAAATCAGAAATATGGACTATTCTAGTTACAGATAAGGCAGGAAAACAAGCAAGGAGACAGTATTAGGGGGGTTTTGTTAATTTTCAAAAATACAATTAGAACTGCAAAAACACTATTTTAAAGCAGAAAAATGTCTAGCCCAATTGAGTATGTAGCCTACAACAGTAAAACAGTTGAGTTTAACTTAAAACGAGCAAATAAAGTGCAAACAATAAAATTTAACAGAATACAGTTGAAATAAGTAGCAAGACTTAATTGGCTAGAATATAGAATAAAGTGTGGTAAGCAAAAAAAGTATGTTTACCTATGTCTTAAGTGATAATTTAATAAGAGTGTTTAAAAATATCTCTCTGAAATATGTTCATACATGTGGCAATGTCAGAGCTCTTAATGCAAAAGAACATGAAGCATCACCCTGGGCTTTTTGTTGGGAGGGTGGATAGAGGTCGACTCCTCGGACAGTTCTCTTTTGGTAGTTGCCACTACAATAACGGAGTCAACTGCAGGTGATATAGTCCATTGTTGCACATCATTTGATGGCTTGAGAATATCATCAGGAGTAAGTGGGACTGCTCTGCAGGTGTTGAGTTCCTGCCTAGAGCACCTAGCTGCTAAGTCAATTATCTTATCCACTGGAGGCAACACCCAGTACACATATACTGTTGACCCATAAGCTTCAAACAATAAAACCTCATCTTGAAAAAGGGGGATCAATGGGTTAAGCTGCCCTCTGGTGCATCAAATCTAAAATTTCACCGAAAGAGGCATCCTCCAGTATGGATTGTGGAGAAAACTCTCAATCTTCTGAGTCGGTATCCGAGATGGGGACTCCAATGGGGTTGTCTAGGTGCTTAGACTTGCACATCCTCTTTTTGGGAATATCATGGAAGGTACCACTTGACTCCTCAAACAAGGACTAAATCGGCTTTTGTGCTGAGGGCTTAAAGTTTACGGGAACACTCTGACCAAGGGATATCTGATGAGAAGACAACAGGCACAGGGAATTATGGGACGGAACTGCATACATTGGGATCTGTGGATCCACTCACTTAGGACTGATGATTATTCTCCCCAATGTCTGAAAAGCAAATCTAACCTCCATTACAACTGAAGACACTGCTCCATCTGTTGGATCTAACGCTCCCTTCAGACAGATGGTCACAACTGTTGGAGGGGTGTATGAAGCCATGAAGGAGGAAGGCGTTGATGAAGGTGTCAGAACTGATGTCTTGAAAGCAGACATAGACACCATCAGTGGAGCTGAAACTAATGGCCCTGGTAACACAACTGAAGCAGCTAAATCAAGCCCTTGACTCTTAGAATGCATTGGCTCTGAAAATGCAGAAGCTGAATGAGTCAGATCTGAGATTCCAAGTGCAAAAGTTATAGGAAAGGTTTGCACTGAAGCCACAGGACCTGGATGAAAAGTCAGCTCAGAAGTAACCAGAGCCAAAAGTCAGACTGACAAAAACACCAAAATCAGGGGCATCCGGACAGATCCAACTGGCTTTTGAGCTGAAGGGAATGGAATGACTCCCATCTCAATCTGTGCCCTCAGGAATTTCTGCATCAGACAATTCAAGTCCGTCTCTGAAGTACTCTTACAAGATCAGAAAGACCTGATGGATAGTGCTGAGGATGGTATGGACAGAGGGCACTGATCTGACTTATCTGTGTTTGTTTCCTGGAGCAGTCATGGTTCAAGATAGGATCCAAGAGCTCTGGATCTGGTGAAGGGGTGTGGGCCATAAGAACTTTAAATCTCAGAACTTTCACAACAGATGCAGAAGCCATGGGTTTAAGCATGTCTTTTCCTAGAATCTGCATCATTATGTTTTGCAGGTTTTTCAGAAGGCTTAAGACAGTGGCAGAAGGCCTTTCAAAATAAGTTTGTTTTTTTCTATCAGCCAGTACCCTAGGCTCAAACCCCGCAAAACTCTCTGTTAACGGGCAGATGAGGAGTACCCAAACACACCACACACAGATTGTGCAGATCCTGTGGTGGTAGTTTGTGACCATACATTAAGCACTTTTTGAAGCTAGCTTGCCTCTCTCCATGGTAAAAGGCAGAAGATAGTATGTAGTAGTAACAGTAACTAATAATAACAAGCTTCCAGTAACACTAGGAATGCAGGCAAAAATGCAAACTTAACTAACACTACTCTACACTCTAAGAAATAGCTGTTGCTAAACTACAACTTTTACAACTATCAAACCATTAGCTAATAAACTATTAAGTGACTAGATTAAGTTACAGAACAAAAGATGTAAGATCCAGCAAATGTTTGGAAACACTTCTGTGGCAAAGGGGCTAACAACTGAAGAGAAATAGCAAGTATAAGTGAACAAGTTAACACTACAAAGCTACAAGACAAACATAAATCATTAGGGCACTGTAATGAGTGAAGTTTGGATAAATAAATCAAGATAAGAAATAGAAGTGGAGCATTTAGCTGTCAAGCGAGACTGTGTCAATTCAATATGGCAACAAACAAAATCTGAGGTCAATTATGGGAAGTGGTGCATTATGGGAGGCAAAAATTCATAAAAGCAGCTCTAGACTGAAGTACTAATGCTGCCAAACCAGATCTGACAAGGGGTTCAAGGATCCACATGTTATAAGGGATAGAGTGAGTGATTGAATAGGATCTAAACCTTAAAGGAAAACTCCACCCTAGAACTAAAAAAAAAACTGTTTGTTCACTTTGTTTCCTGACCTATTTTAACACCTCAAAATCACTCTAAGTACTTTATTTGTAATTTTAGTCAGTTTTCCACAACACGGCTACAAATGGGGTTTGATGCGTCAACATGATCTTGTACTCCCTCATGCTACATCAAACTCCATTGGTAGCCATGTTGTGGAAAATAGGCTAAAATTACAAATAAAGCACTTGGTGTGATTTTGAGGTGTTAAAATATGTCCGTAAACAAAAGAAAGAGTGACAAAACAGTTTTTTTGGTTCTAAGGTGGAGTTTTCCTTTAACTGAAACTAAAATGTAGGAAAGGGGAAAGGCTCATTTTGAGGCCTAAAGAAAAGAAACAGCCCAGTCACAAGAGTAAGAGTAAAAATCTGAACCTGAACGCACACTAAGAAAAAAAAGCTACCTAAAATTCCTAAACTATGTAAAGTAATTTAATAGCAAGGAAATGGGTAATTATCGCACACTAAAGATGATCTTTTAGTCAAAAAGTGCTTGAGTCAAATATTCACCCTGTAATGCAATCCATCAGTACATGAGATTTAGAGAGAAAAAAGTGGGTGTATTGCAGGAACGAAAAGATAGGACCTTGAGATTTGGGAAAAGTCCTGTTAGTTGGTGAATCAATGTTACCTGTAGCGAACTGTCATACTATTTTAAGTGGATGGACTGTATCATGCAAGATATAAAGTTCCCGCAAATTAAATGCATATTAAACAAAGCACTACTTCTACATCCCTGTATTACCTTTTTTGTCTTTGCTGAGTGCCACAACTTTTGGCTGGTTTACAGATATCTCTATCAAAGGTGGACGCATCTCTGCTATCTTCATTTCCTCATCAGAAGAAATATCAGAGTCCTGAAAAGAACACAGCATAATTAAAAAAAAAAAAAACTCAACCACACAATATCTAACAATACAGAATGACTCACACATTTAACAGATAGTAAACTGCTATTATATAATACAGTGGTTGTTTGAAATAAGCACTGAAAAGATTAGAAGTAAAATGCAATGATCAGGCAGTTCAATCAACATAAGGTACACAGAACAAGCTATAACGAGATTATCTTTTTTTCCCAATCTCTTATAGATTCAGTAATGTGTGCACTAAAATTCATGACAAAGCCATCAACAATGCCAGGTAACAACAGGGGAGAGTCTGACAATGTATTTCATTTTTTTGAATGTTTTCATTGAAGCAGGAAGTCTTGAAAACGTGACACAGGTTAAAATGGAGATCAGAAAAAAGCAACTGCAAAACAAATCAGCCTGTAAGCTAATAGCTGGAAAATCACATTCAAAAGGACTGTCATGTACAATAGGTAGGAGTAATAGCTTATTAAGAATTGTAGGGCGCAAACAGTAATGTTGCAGCAGACACATTTGGATCAAAATGAGCATGCGAGTTTGAGAAAGAAAGGATTCAGGATGGACAGTCAGCAGAACACTGACAACAAAAGAAAACAGCAGTAACAATATGGATTGCCAGACAGGTTCCAATAGTGACAGAAGGGGGGGGGGACAATGTCAAATTTGCAGTAGCAATGAGTTACTGGCGGGGGGGGGGGGTAGGATTACACGGGCATGTATTTACATTCAATCTAAACTGCTATTATGGCATTGAACAGACTTTTGGGAGAAACAGTCCACTTTCAACAGGGAATATTACTTATGAGTGGGGACTGGAACTTAACTTCCAATAGTGAGGATATATCATGGGATACCTAAAAGGGAAAATATAACAAGAGAGGGTAGATTTCTGAAAAAAAAATGAGAACATTTGGTATGGAAAATGTAAATTTAGTAGAAGGAATTCAGACAATGTACATATTATGCCCCAAGGTACTAAACTGCACTTGACTGGACAGAACTTATATTTCACTGGAGCAAGTCTATTTAACTGAAAGTTTTGATGCATGTTCAATAACCATTTCAGACCATGTACTAATAAAAATTAAGATAAAGATGCAGGGTAATGAGGTAAAAATTAGACATTGGCACATTTCTATTTACATGTAGAAGAGAGAAATTTAAGGAATGGGTTCCAGCAATGATTTGAGAATCATTAGGGAAGACACAAATTTCTTCAGAATGGATAGGTAATAAGCGAGATGAAATTAAAATGAACTTAAAAACAAGGTGGAAGTGAAAGAGATAGGGGAACAAAGTAATAGGAATTACTTACAGGGGCCGACAAAGGTTAAAGTACTGCAAAATAAGGAGAATCTGAAAGAACAAGAAGAGCAGCAATTGAATTTTCATCACGTGAAGTCCGGCTAAAGGAATCACAAGAATAGTACAAAGTCAAGTTGGAACATAGCAGAAACAGCACTTTGTCCTGAGGAGGAAAAGCCATTATTAGGAATGTGTCTGGTAGACATTCCAGAAACACTACCACGTGAGAAGGAATGAGATATTTCTCTATGTTCAGCTGAAAACCAAGGCTGGAAAAAGGTTTTTTTTTTTTTTTTGTTACCCAAGCCAGAGATTCTTGACAACATGCGAAATAACCTGCAAAGAAAAGGCAGTTAAATATGAGAAAATGTGACTATCCTGCAATCTGCACTGGGTTATTTACAGGAGCCAGAAACTTTGTAAACACTCTTGGAAATGTTGATAAACCTCAGGGCAAAGCAGAAACCTGTAAACTAGACAAAGAAAACCATAAAAGTCATCTGATTGTTTGAGAATCTGAATATGATCATAAGCATCTTTTAAATTCAAAGATATTAGAAAACTGAGAGGTGGAATGAGAGATGCCAGAGACTGCAGACAGCATTTTCAGCTTTGGGATTTTTATGTGAAGGTCTAGAAAAGAAAAGTCTAGGACAGATTTCTAGGTTCCTTCTTTCTTCAGCACCAGAAAGATTCTTGGATAAAATCCTTGTCCTCGTAGATCTGGTGAAACAGATTTGATAACCCGCAAAGAGAGCATCTGATCTAGGACAGCAGGTTTTATTGGATGGATGAAGACAAATCCCACTGTCAGTTGGAGCCTTTTTGAATGATTCCCAGAAATTAAGTGCCTGAAGTCTGGTGCCACAAAAGAAAGTGAAGGCCTAGACTTTGGGAAGGCTTTAAATGAATGCCAGGGTGTGGAGTGGGGAACACATTTCAGAGAATGTTTGGTAACCAGAGACAAAGAAGACACTAATTAATTCAAAAATGCCTTATCTCTGAAGTGAGGGGTCAGCAATAAATTTTCTAATACTGTCAAAGGAAGGTAGCAGAAACCTAAACGTGAGCCAGACAATTCATCATTCTGAAGGCTAAGATAAACAAAGTGTAAACTTTCTTCTCAAACCTATCAAAAGTTTTTTTTTTTTTTAGCTTGCCAGAAGGTAAGAAATTTGGCAGAAGTTGATTTTGACAGAGAAATAACTCCAGGATCTAATTTAGGATTACACAAAAAGAATTTGTGGGACTGGGGCACTTTTATATCATTTATTAGACTTTCAAGGAACAGATAGCTGACTGTCAGGCAAACTGCTGGCTGTGCAGAAAGCGTCCTCTAAGACTGGCAATACAGGAGGAAGACAGTACAGTTTTGTACCTACCATAAATGTAGATGTCCGATAGGAATGCATCTGCAGTCCTTACAAATGGGTTGTCCTGTCATCAGGCAGCCCTTCGTCGGCCGGATTCCAAAGTCTGGGTCTGGCTTCGGCTGGTGTCACACTTCACCTGACGTCATAGCTGCAGTTGTTCGGGTATAAAGGCATCAGCCGACGCCATTTTCCTCAGTGTTTCTTGCCCCAGATGCCCTCTAGGAAGGCTGAATTTGGATAAATGCAAATGATTCCAAATAGTAGAGAGCAAACAAAAAATAAGCATGTATGTACATATATACAAACAAATACACCATAATAGATTCCCCCAGCTAGCTACAAGATGGTCAAATACCCTAGGAGTACCACAGAGGGGAAGGAGGGAGGGTAATCCTGACTGCAGATGCATTCCTATCGGACATCTACATTTATGGTAGGTACAAAATTGTACTATGTCCTTCAAGGATGCATCTGCAGTCCTTACAAATGGGTAGAATACCATAGCCAAACTGGGGGAGGAGGAAAGATATCAAAAGCAACAAAAAAGCACCAGGTAGCAAGTAGCAAACAACGAACACAGTATCCAGCAAATCTTTTTAATAAAATCTCTCTGACGTCTCGGCCAAAGCCTTCAAGGAGAATCAAGGAGGAGGAAAGATAGAATTATGGTGTAGTTAAGATCCCTTGCAAAACAGCAGTGGCAAAACCTGCTCGGGAACTAGAGTATAAAGGTAAATTATAATGCTTGGCAAATGTATGCACGGAGCTCCAAGTAGCAGCCTCTAAAATGTCTTTGGTAGCCACTCCTCGTAAAAAAGCTGTGGTAGTGGCTGTAGCTCTTGTAGAGTGAGGCCTGATGTTTTCTGGAGTTTTCTTTCCATGGTAGGAGTAACAAAATCTAATGCAATTTCCTATCCACTTAGATATTGTCTGTTTTGAAATTGCTTTCCCTTCCATCCCTGTTGCATATGCTACCAGTAGCTGGTCAGTTTTTCTATTGCTCTTGGTCCTGTCCAGGTAGTAGCGTAATTGCCTGTGTACATCCAAGGTATGCAACAGTCTTTCTCCCCTGTTCTGTGGATTGGGGAAGAATGTAGGTAGGTGGATAGCCTGATTTAAAGATACTCTGGAGACCACCTTAGGCATAAAAGTAGGATTTGTTCTCATGGACACTCTATCTTGATGGAAGATCAGAAAGGGCTGTACTGCCATTAATGCTTGTAGCTCAGAAACCCTTCTTGCTGAAGTGATTGCCAGCAGGAAAGCAGTTTTCCATGATAAGTATTGCAATTCTGCTGTTGCTGCTGGTTCGAAAGGAGGAAGTGTCAATTTTTCTAGCACAAAATTCAAGTCCCATGCAGGTAATGGTGGCTTCCTAGGAGGCTTTACATTTTTAATTCCTCTCAGAAACTGCCTGAGCAGAGGATGTGAGAAGACTGGAGGATCCAAGTCATATTCTGCTGAAATAGCTGATGCATGAATCTTAATGGAGGAGTAGGACAGGCCTTTGTGGAATAGCTCTGCCAAGTATTCCAGGATGTTGGCTATGTTTACCAGTGACACATCTTCCCCTTTAGCAGTACTCCAAATGAGATATCTTTTCCATTTTGCTGAATAGGTTTTCCTTGTTGAAGGTCTGCGAGCTTCCAAGATAATGTCCTTAACCCTTTGGGATAAATTTGGGTTAATTTGTCTTATGCAATGTTCCAGGCAGTCAGCTGCAGAGTTTTCAGGTTTGGATGCAGGGTGTTGTAGTTGTTCTGAGTTAACAGCAAGGGAACTAGGGGTAAGGGCCACATCTGTTCCCGAGACATGCTCCTCAGTAATGGGTACCAATGTTGCCTTGGCCAATCTGGAGCTATCAGAATGATCCTTGGATGGTCCTCTTTGATCTTCAATAGCACCTTGTGCATCAAAGGAAGTGGTGGGAATGCATATGCTGTCAGATTTTTCCAGCTGAAGGATAGGGAGTCCACCTTCCATGCCAGTGGATGGTACGTCCTGGTGCAGAATTTTTTAATTGGTGATTGTGTGGGGATGCAAATAAGTCTATTTCTGGGAGACCCCATTTTCTTGTTATGGTTTTGAAGATGTCCGGATGCAGCATCCATTCGTGGGCATCCGTGGTAGTCCTGCTTAGTATGTCTGCTAGAGTGTTTTCTTTTCCTGGTACAAAAATTGCTTGTAAGTGAATGTTGTAACTCAGGGCCACATTCCAGAGGTCCAGGGCCATCCGGCATAGAGGGTACGAATGTGTGCCTCCCTGCTTGTTGATGTACCACATAACTGTGGTGTTGTCTGTCCTTATCATCAATTGGCCTTGTCGAAGAAATGGTTTGAAAGCCTGAATTGCCAGTTTTACTGCCAGCATTTCCTTTAGGTTTATGTGCAGGTGCAGTTGCTCTTGAGTCCATAAACCTTGTATGCATTTGTCCATCATGTGAGCCCCCCAACCGAGGTCTGAGGCGTCCGTTGTGATGGTTTGGCTTGGTTGAGTGCTGTGGAAGGGCAATCCTTGGTTTGATTGACAGGCCTGCGCCCACCAGTGGAATTCTTGCTTCAGGCATGGAATTATTGGAATGTGAGTTTCCAGGCTGTGTTTGTGCTGAGGCCATAAATTCTTTAGGTACCACTGTAGCTTTCTCATGTGCAGTCTGGCATGTGGGACCAATATTATGCAGGATGCCATGAAGCCCAACACCTGTAGGACTTTTCTTGCTGTTAGATGGTTCTGCTTTGTTAATGCCAAGAAGTAGAGAGGGAGTTGCTCCTGTTTTTCTACTGTTAGCAATGCCATTTGTTTGGATGTGTCCAGCTCTGCACCCAAGAAGGTTATCTTTTGGGATGGTATCAGCCTTGACTTTTTTATATTGACTGTATAATCCCAGGGCTTGTAGAAGGTAAATGACTCTTTTCAAGTCTTCTGTTAGTTTGTTTTTGTTGTCCGCTTGTATCAGGCAATCGTCCAGGTAAGTGTAGATTTGGATTCCCTGAAGCCTGCAATGAGAGATTACTGATGCCAGGCATTTCGTGAACACTCTGGGCACAGTAGATAAGCCAAAGGGCAATGCTGAGAATTGATAATGCTCTGATCCTGCAAGAAATCTGAGGTATCTTCTGCAATTTGGTCGTATGGGGACATGCAGGTATGCCTCCTTGAGATCTAGAGTAACCAGCCAAGACTCCTTGCCCAGCATGGGAAGAAGCTGCTGTAGGGTCAGCATTTTGAATTTTGGAACAATGAGGAATGTGTTTAAAGCGGACAGATCTAGAATAGGCCTCCATTTGTTTTCTTTCCTTGGTACTAGGAAGAGTCTGGAGTAAAAGCCCTTTCCTTGCTCCATATATGGTACCTTTTCCACAGCTCTTATTTTTAATAATTGATTTACTTGTTTTAGAGCTTCTGCCTTTTGATTTGGAGGTAGGTTTGGCATTCCTCTCTTTCCTGGTAGAGTATGGAAATGAAACCTGTAACCTTGGTCTATAGTTTGCAAAATCCACTTGTCTCTTGTGATGTAATGCCAGTTCTTTGAAAATAAAGCTAGCTTTCCGCCT
Source organism: Protopterus annectens (assembly GCF_019279795.1). Classification (NCBI taxonomy): domain Eukaryota; kingdom Metazoa; phylum Chordata; order Ceratodontiformes; family Protopteridae; genus Protopterus; species Protopterus annectens. Next base: position 1,966,470,576 of record NC_056729.1, read on the forward strand.
AAGGGTGCTTCTAGTTGTTCCCTGGTAGCGGTGCCAGAGCCAAGTCACTGTGATTGTCCTGTTGTAGTGGTGGTGGCTGCGTCTGTGCCTCGCTGGTTGTTGCCCTGCCACTGGCGTCCCCTGTAGGCACCCCTGGATTGGTTCCTGCCTCTTGAATGCCTATTCCTGCCTCTCTGTGCTTTTGAGGAGTCTGGAAAGGACCAATTCTTGGAGGGCCAATTCCTGCTAAACCTTGGAGGTTGGACTTGTAAGAAATCTTTCACTGTTTGGACAGATTTTGCCTTCTCTTCCATCTTCTTCAGTACCTGTTGTGCAGGAGAACCAAACAAATTGATCTTGTCCATGGGAGCATCTAATAGTTTTGATTTGACATGGTCCGGTAAGGCCTGCTCTTTTAACCATGCATGCCTTCTGATAACTGTGCCAGTCATGGCTGATCTAAAGGAAGCCTCCAGTGCATCATAGCCACATTTTAAAGAATGGTTACTAACTTGCTGAATGTTATGTACCATTTCCTGAACATATTTCTTATCTAAAGGTTCATCAGAGGACAGTTTTTTAGTTAACTGATCTAGCATAAATTCTTGATATTGTATCATATGAAATTGACAGTTCAAGGCCCTAGCTGACAGAGTAGCAGAAGTGTAAACTTTTTTACCCCACCTCTCTAAGGACCTGGATTCCCTTTCAGAGGGGAGGGGATTTTTGGCAGAGGTAGTTGCTACAGCCTTAGGCCCCTGGGAGATAGTCTCTGGATCTGCAAAAGGAGCCTTGTATAAATGGTGATGTGTGTCCGGGACACTGTAGAACCTATCGGGCTTAGCAGGGGCCGGAGGTAATGAGTCAGGAGCAGTACAGGCATCATTAAATGCATCATCTACAACAGAAAGAACTGGAGGTATAGCTAAAGGCCTATGTTGTGGTAAATGCAAAAAGGTTCTAAGCCTTTTTCTGGAGTCTGAAAAATCTTGCCCCTGCCACTGAAATTGTTCCCTCATAGCATGCAAGGTTTCCCCAAAGGAAAATTCCTCAGGCGGAGAGGCAGAAGGGATGGACTCTTCAGCATCAGAGTCTTCATAAGGGGAATAAGGAGCCTCTGGAGGGTCTGTATTATCTGAATCATCAGAGGAATCATCTGTGGAAACTGGCTCAGGGGGCTGTGCTCTAGGCCTCTTCTCTGGAGGAGGGTGAGAGGCCCTGTCTGGGTGAGGTTGGGATCCACGGATTAAAGAAATGAGATCCTCTGCTAGAGAAAGCATTTGAGAACTGGAGCTGGGCCTGTGAGAGGGGGTCTTAACAGGTACAGATTTTGTAGCTTTAGCTGCTTTAGCCCTGGCAAAAGCCTTAATGGACATGGCTGCAGGAGGCCTAGCAGCTCCACGTGCAGGGGTTGAAATATCCAAGAGAATAGTGTCAGATAATTCCTGAGAAACCACAACTGCAGGTTGGATTTCAGAAGCCGATTCCACCAGGCTGGAAGAGGCCTCGGTAGAAGGCATGTTTTCGGCTGAAGGAAGAACCGCTTGCTCGGTTTCAGCCGAAACCGAGACACTCGCGGTTGGCCTAACCGCAGTTTCGGCCGAAACCGCGGACCGCAAGTGTCGGTCCTTTTCCTTGTGTTTTTTGGAAATTTGTAAAGTCGGAGGATCCGACGGCATAATATAAGCAAAATCAGAGCCAAAAAACTGCTCAGCAAATTCCGACCGACGTCTAAGCGTCCGCCGGTTAAAAGAAGCACAGGCTAGACAAGCTGCTACGTCGTGGTCTGGGCCTAAACAAGGTAAGCAGTAAGAGTGGAAATCTTTATGAGGTTATTCACTTTTTCTGACATCGGCTGAGGCAAGAAAGAGTCCCCAACGGGGTACTAAGCTTTTTAGAAGTCTTCGGTAGTAGTAATCTCTGGATCTGACCGACCGGCACTTGCGAACAGCTTCTGCTTCGGGTGCCACGCGGCAAGAAAGACTGAGGAAAATGGCGTCGGCTGATGCCTTTATACCCGAACAACTGCAGCTATGACGTCGGGTGAAGTGCGACACCAGCCGAAGCCAGACCCAGACTTTGGAATCCGGCCGACCGAAGGGCTGCCTGACGACAGGACAACCCATTTGTAAGGACTGCAGATGCATCCTTGAAGGACATCTGCAGACTGAGGAAAATCCACCTGTAATGAATCATAATACCTTTGTTGGGATTCTTGTATTTATTTTTGTTCCCACTAAAACAAGCCAATCAATTCTGACAAAAGCATCAAAACAATAAAAGATAACTCTTCAGAAGGAGAACCTGAAGAATAACTTTCCCTAGAGTCAGACTCCCTGTTCTGTGGAGCAGGGCCTTGAGAAACGCTCAGTTTTAGACAAAAGTCTAAGTTTAAATCCTGTACCTCAGACTGGGACTCAGAATCGGAAAGACAGGATTTATTTTTTCCTTTTTAAATGAGAAGATTTGTCATGTAAATACTGGAAGTCTTTAAACAGACCTTTAGAAAAGCCCAATCAATCCTCCTCATCTACTTTAGAAGACAAATGTCTAACCTTACATTCCCTTTTTCTGGAAGCCCCCACATCCACACCACACATAAGAACAGGAGCTAGAAAGATGGTCCCCTATCCTAGGAATGAAGCTCCTCACTTCGGCTTAGTGAAGGAGCATCACTCAGTCCCTTCCCTGTTGCCGACAAGACAGGATATCCCTGACTGACAAGGACAGCTGAAAAGCTGCAGGGAAACTGCCTGCCTCTCGGTCTTTAGTGACTTTAAGCAGCAGCACCACAGGGACTGAGAGAAAGTGATGAGCAGCCCGAGGAACATCAGAAGACCACAGTAGCATCCTCCATCAGTGGCTGAGGCAAAGTGGAAGCCAAAGCCAAGACAGAAGTCTCATGGATAACTTTTCTCTTCTTGTAGTTATGGGAGAGAATGATCAAGTTACCAGGACCTAGGTGCATGTCCTTGCTGTAAAAGTTTTCTGACAAGCAACTAGCTGAGCTTTGAAGAGCCAGTCTTACCGCCTGACAGATAAGTTGAGATATGAGGTAAAGTTCTTTAGTGACAATCACTAAACACACTAGCCCTATTACCTAACAAAACTTAATTTTCATCACAAAAAAAAAGATGATAATATAAAGGAATCCCCAACGCAATCCAGGATTATCTGTCCATCAGAAAAGGTGTCTGACAAGTGGCTAGTAAAGCCTTGAAGAGTTGAGTCTTACCTCCTGATAGAAAAGTGAAGATCGGAGGTAAAGTTTTTAGTGACAACCGCCATACACACTAGCCCCAGTCCCAAGGAACACTTTCAGAGGCAGAAGTAACACATTTCTTCCAAAAAAAAAAAAATATATATATATATATATATACACACACACACACACACACACACACACACACACACACACACACAGGACTGTCTGCTGACAAAAGTTGACTAATAAGTGGAGCTTAGGAAAGTTGAATGGAAAAAAAAAATTTTTAGGTAAAAATTTTAACAACCTCTAAAACCACAAGTCCTTGTTCCTTATCTACCTTATGCAAAAAGTAAAATATATTCTCACAAAATTGAAATATCTGAAAGGCATTTCCCACAGGGAACCATGACCAGGAAAAAATGTACGATTTTAGGTAAAATTCATAGCTACAAGCAGCAGTTCTAGCCACAAGTCAATATATCTGTCAGAAAAGAAACAAAATATATACTTAACATAATGATAAATCTGTGTTCTCTTTTTTGTCTGGTTCCACATTTGGGATGTTCGATCTGACCACATCTCACCTCAGTGCCTTTTTTATGAGATGTGGATCTGAGTCTCTGACTCTACCCCTTCCCATAATTCCTTCCATTACACCAAAGTACCTCAGATAAACTTTGCTGACATAACTCCAGTTGTTATAGAGACTTGAACTAAGTATATAGATGCTAAGGGACATATGAATACCTGTAGGAAGGTACATTATTCTGAATTCCACAGACAGGGTCTCAGATAAAGTGCATCAGGTCACCAGAAGCTGTCAGTGACAATACTGAAAGGGCTAAGGAGGGACGGAGGTTGAACAGGCCAAAAACGATAACACAGATCTATCACTATAAGTACAGAACTTTTTGTATCCACTGTTGTCTATTTTTGTCTGATTCAACCTTTGGGAAAGATTCCCAAGCTGAAGAACATCCAGATGGCATCAAAGTAGGACATTCCTGAGAAAGGTGGAACCAAAAGAAAAACATGAGCTGGACTGCACATCCAATTTATAATGGGATACAAAGGTATGGATAGAAGTACGATGCAGTGGTAGTACGGTACAGTGGTAGCATTGTCACCTCACAGCAAGAGGTTCTCTGGTTCGATTCTCAGCTGGGGTGCCTTCTGTGCAGAGTCTGCATGTCCTGTGGGTTTCCTCTGGGTACTCCAGTTTCCTCCCACATTACAAAGACATGCATCTGGAGCCTTTGTCCCCGGGCCTCCGCTGAAAATTGGCTTTGTTCCAAGTCGGACTTTCCCGGTTAACAATGTTAAATAAATAAATGAAAATAAATAAAACTATGCTGCTACACAAATATCATTAATGGGAACTCTCTTCATGAAGGCTGTAGAAGTAGCCACTACTCCTTGAGTTGTTTTGCCTGTAAAGGCAAGCCCCTTTTATTATAAACAAAAGAGATTTATTCCAACAGCCATTTAGAAAGTGTGACTTGATATATGTTTCCCCATCTTTGACCTAGAAAAGGATATGAATAGCTGGTCTGACTTTCTGATACCCTTGGTCCTAAGCAAATAGAATTTGATCTGCTGATTAACATATAGCATGTGTAGCATACACTCCACCTTTTTTTTTTTTTTTTTTTTTTTTTTTTTGAGAATCTTGGAAAAAAAGACTGGTGTATCAACTGACTGATACAGATTTGCTTCAAATGTCAGCTTTGGCAGAAAACATGAATTTGTTCTCAGGGCTACTTTGTCTTTATGCAAAAACAAATACAGTGGTTTGCAAGATAATGCTTGTAATTCAGAAATTTGTCTGGTAGAGGTAACAGCAGCAAGTAAAATCGTTTTCCAAGAAATAAACCAAGTCTATTGAAGCTGCTGGTTCAAAGGGTGTTTGGGTCAAAGCTTGAAGCACAATAGTCCTATCTCATGGAGGAACTGCATTTTTGATTGAAGGTCTGAGTAAAAAGCGCCCTTATGGAAGGTTTTAGAAATTTTAAGAAGGCTATGGAAGTGTCAATGCTCCCTAAGTGAAGATTTGAGAGGCAACCATCTGCACTTTTCGACAGTCAAAAAAATGGAACCTTTCTGATAAAGCTCCGATAAAAATCCAAAATCAACAGAAGGAATGCAGAGAAAGAGTCTAGTCCCTTCAATGAGGTCCCAAATTGAAAATATGTTCCACTTGCTATGGTATACCTTTTTGGTTGACTGTTTCTTGAGAGGCAGAAACAATGTGGACTACTGAAGAAGACAGCCTGGCATCTCTGGCTATTATTAGAATTGGAGGAAGCATAAGGTTAACTTCAGGGTTTTTATATTCAGAAGAGACAATCCAGAAAGTTGCCTCATTAAGTCTGAATCAAGATCCAACACCCACAGAGGATGTAGCCAACGAGGACATAGGAAGGGGAACCAAACCTGTCAGGGCCAAAACAGGGCAATGAGGATCACTCTGTTCTTCCACAGTCTGGCTTTCTGAATGAATTTTGTTAACAGGGGTATCAAAAGAAAGGCAGAGTGGAGACCTGAGGACCAATTGTGAAGTACAGCATCCCTCGGTGATTGTCCCCCTGGAGGGATCAAGGCAAAGTAACTGCTGCACTTCTTTAAGTACGAGGCAAACAGATTGCAGCAAGGTTGGCCCTCAGAGGCTGAAAATCTGTGTTGTCACCATCTGATTGAGGGACCACTCATGAGGTAGAAGAAATTACCTGCTAAAGTTGTCCACTAGTATATTTGACATTCCTGGGATGTGCACTGCTATCAGAAAATTATGGGAAGATGACTCCATTACCACACTCACATGGTTTCCTGGCAAAGTGGGTAAGAGCAGGTTCCCACCCTGCTTGTTGATATATCAGACTATCACCATGTTGTTTGCCTGAATATAGATCACACTCTTAGGGAGAGAATCTTGGAATACCCACAATGATGGCAGAAACACACATCTCCAAGACACTCATGTAAAGGATGGCATTCCAGGGGTGACCAAGCACCCTTTACTGTCTCCTTTGAAATGCCCCTTCCATCCCAGAAGGGGAGCATCCCTGGTTACTGTTGCCAAGTGTTTGATAGACAAAAGGTCCGTTCTTCCATCACTGATGGGGAGGTTATCCACCATTTGATATGGTCTCTGAAAACCTGCATGAGGCAAATCCTGGTATGAGAAGGGTGAAGACGTTCTGACCACAGAAATGAGATGGTCCACTGGAGTGCCCTCATTGGTATCATCCTAAGGGAGCCAACAAACATAGAAGTCATCAAGCCTAGCAAAAAAAGGATTAACCTTGCTTGAGGAAAACAAATGCTGAATGACCTGCATAGCCACTAGATAAATAGAAAGTACTCTGATGTCTCCAAGGCTGGCAATTTAAAGAACTGTGTTGAGGTGACATCCAATAAATTCTACGTGTGGAGTTGGAAGACAGCTGACTTTTTGCACTGATTGACTGTAATCTTCAGTTTTTGTACAAAGTGGAGCAAGAGGTCATGATTCTGAACCAGACTGTCCCTGGAAGTAGTGCTGAGGAGCCAATTATCTAGGAATGCAAAGACTTGGATCCCTTGCAGTCAGAGAAAAGCTGCTACCACTACCATCATTTCTGTGAATACCAGAGGTGCTGTGGTGAGACTGAACGGCAGTGCTCTGAATTGAAAAGACTGGCTCCCAGATGGACACAGAGAAATCTCTTGAATTCTGTCCCCATTTTTATATGACAGCAGATGTCCTGGAGATTTATAGAGTACATCCAAGCATCCTTCCTCAGCAGAGGAAATATGGACTGCATCCTGACCACCTGGAATTTTGTTTGGTTTACAAACTGATTGAGATGACTAAGGTCCAAGATTGGCCTGCCTCTGTCTTCTATGTAACTGAAAAGAACCTGGAATAGACTCTGGATTCTAATTGCTCTTGGAGGACTTGCTCGATGACACTTTTTCTAGCACCTTGAATACTTCTGTTGTTGCAGATTCCAACTGGCTGTGTGGAATGCCAACAATCTTTCTCTTTGGAGTATTAGAAAAGGGAATGGAATAGCCTCTGGTGATTCTCTTCAGCACTCAAGAATCTACTTTAATATTTTGCTAGTCTCATGGGTGAAGAAGTGGATCCCAATGGCAGACAGGGTTTTAACGCGTGTTCACTCCTGGTAAGTGTTTCTTTGACTTTGGGTCTGAAAAACATGGAACTATCAAAAGAGGCATTGAAGGAGGACATCTTAAAGCCTTCTATAAAGTTGTAAAGATGCTTCCAAGCATTAGACAGACTGAAGGACAGACAGTTGGGAAGTCCACTGTTCTCTGAACTTCGGCTGGTAGGTTACCCAAGAGGGACTCGGTAAGCTCCTTGGTCAGGTCCCTCTAAAAATGTGTCGTGAGCAAGATAGTTCAGTGCTCTGAGTGCATAGGTTGTTGAAGCATATGTTTGTTTTCTAAATCTGTCCGATGTCCTTCAGTCCCTGTTAGGTGGATTGACAGAAGAACTCTCCTTGGTGACTTCCTTCTTACTGACTGCCACTACTATCATGGCATCTACTGGAGAACCCCAGCACCAATGTTTTCTGTCTTTCAGGGATACCAAAATCCTGTTTTTTGGGATGGATGGATACCATTAAATCAAGATCCTTCCAGACCCAATAAGCTACTAGGCATATAAGGGTATTAGTGGGTAATACCACCCAGAACACTGATAATCCAGTACCAAAGGCCTCAAGCAAGACCAATTAATCTGGTGAAGCAGCGTCAGTGTAACAACCACCTTGTTGCTTCATTAATTCTAGGACATCACCAAAGATGATATCTTCTAGAGTGAATCTTCGGGAACTTTCACCTTCAAACAGAATATCAGGAGACAGGTGTGAATCAGATTGGGAACTTGAATGTTGAGTATCCTCCAGGCCTACTGGAACTGACTGTCCCTATTTCTCTGAATGAGCAGAGTGAGTTGCAAGATCCAAAAAAAAAAGGTGGGACGGTTCCAAGCTCGAAGATGGCACCTGACTTTTTGGCCTAGCAAAAACTCTTTCAGATACCTTGAAAGCCAAGGCCGCAATCACAGCCAAAGAAATTTCCATCCTATCTGAACAAGGAACAACCCATGTCAGGTCAGAGGCAGACCTCGGACTTGAGCTGTCGAGAGCCAAATCTCCAAGTAGTAGAAATGACTCGGATAACTTTGGTGTTGACTTCACTCCCGGTGCCAAATTTTGGCTCAGAGACTCATCCTGATCCAACAGCACTGTTGTCAAAAGAGTAAGGGAAGTTAAATGAGTTGAATTTACCAGAACAGTCAGTTTCAATAAAGGTGGATGGGAGGGAGGGGTATTTCGGACCCTTGGAAACCAGATCCGAAGGGTGGACTGCTTCTAGAGATATCAATAGAGGAGTAGTTGGACCCATACCTGGAGCACCCAAAGGTGATGACCCCAGGAGAACACCTAGTTAAATGTGCATCCTTAAGAATCTCCACATCATTTGATCAGCATCCATTTAGGCGAGTTGACTGGAAGACCAGATAGACCTTGAACACGATGCAGCTGACAAGATGTCTGGAGTACTGTCATTCCAGTAGAATTGGAGAATTAAGTCTGGGACTCACCAAATCCAGAGAAATTCTTGTCGGAGGTGAGGGAGATCGGATTTGAGTAACTGGGGGAACCAACTTCCTCAGAGTCTTAGATGCTGGACCCGAAGAATCTGTCAGATCTGGAGATCTTTTTCTGTTTTTTTCTGCCCTTCTCTCTTCAGATCTTTTTCATCCTTCTTTGGACTTTTCCATAACCTTCTTTGATTTGTACATCTTTTTCCCAGGGGAAGCCAAAGCTGGTCTTGAAGTACAGGTGGAAGGTTGAGAAGATGACCTTGCCTTTCAATATTAGTTTTTCTGTGTGTCCCTTAGGATCATAGGTTGGTACTAGGCTATCTGCCCTAGGGCCTACACAAGCCTAGCCATAATAATTCCCTGGCTATTTCTTCCCACACTATTAACTTCCTGGACCCCTGTCAAGCAGGGCGACTGACGTGATCCCCAGGGTGAATTTCCTTTCTCCCATCCAATCATCAAGGTCCCTTTTGAAGAGGGCCAAAGAAGCGCGCTGCTTGACATGTATGGGCAGTCTATTCCAGAGTCTGGGGAGTCTCTGGATCAGGAACCTATCCCTCCAGCATGCTTTGTTTATTGTGATGACAAGGTTTAGATCCCTGAAGCATGTGGCTCTGAGGGATTGGGATTTCTTTAAGTGTGGCATGTCCAACAGCTCTGGGTTTGACATGGTCTTGTATGTTAAGCAGAGATCGCCTCTGAGTAGACGATATGCGACAAGAGTATAGCTGGAGGTTTTTACGGTGGTCAGCACAGGGCATTTGCTTTAGGCCTGTGATTCTTTTAGTGAGGTATTTCTGCGGCCTTTCAAGTTGTTGCAGGTGTCTTGAAAGGTACATACCAAATGAGGCGTTGTATTCTATAATGGGTCTAATGAGGGATGAGTACAGTGGGACAAAAACCTCCTTTTTTCTGGATGAAAAGCCCTTAGTGATGAGGTGTGCCACATAGAAAGATTTCCTAACTGTTGGGGCGATGTGGTTATTGGGGGTGAGACCACTGTCCACCTGTGTCCCTAAGTCTCTTATCACACTTTCGGTGTTTAGTGTACTGCCACCTATGTGGTAATTCATGGGTACATGTTTTTTTCCAAAGGGGATAACTATACATTTCTTGGCAATGAACTTGAGCCCATGGCTCTGGCACCAAGCATCTGTTTCTGTAAGGCCCTTTTGTAGAGTATCCACATCATTTGGAGATTCAATAATGGCTCCCAGTTTGCAGTCATCTGCGAACTTTGTTAGCCAGAGTCTCTTAGTATTGGCCTGTACTTCAGAGAAGTAGATGCCAAACAACAGTGGTCCCAGGATTGAACCCTGAGGTACTCCACTTGTCTGGAGCTGGATTTGGAGTCAGCTACTTTTACAGTGTGGTTTCTGTCAGTAAGCCAGCTGGCAACCCAATGAGTGACGTAGGATCAATGCCCAGCTTAGTAAGTACATCTATAACTCCAGAGTGGGGGATGATGTCAAAGGCCTTGGCGAAGTCCAGATAGGCTGTGTGGACTGCCTTACCCTCATCCATGGCTCTGGAGACTGATTTGAAGAAGTCAATCAGATTCAGGAGACAAGATTGGCCCTCCATGAACCCAAACTCGGTGGGGTCCAGTGTTTGAAGGTTGCCAATGTCTTTGTTTATAGGTTCCATGAAAATACATTCCATGGCCTTGCAGATCAGGCTCATCAGACTGATGGGGTGGTAGTTCCGGGATCCAAGGTGGATCCCCCCTTGTGGAGTGGGATAACTGTAGCTGTGAGCCACTCAGTGGGCATGAAGCCTGCGGTGAGGCTATGATTAAACATGACACTTAGGTGAGGTGCCAGTTCATTTTGTAGTTCATGTGGTACACAGCCCGGGATGTCATCTGGTTCCCATGGATGCTGTATTCTTAAGCTTTGGAGTGTGCATTTTTTACCTGTGTGGCTGTTATTACTGGAATTTGGCAATCTTCCGGTATTGAGATGAGCCATTTAGGGGGTGAGGGGGGTGAAGTTGGCACTGAATCGATCTGCCAGGACAGTGGCAATATCCTTGGGATCAGTATATTTAATGCCACTCTGTTGTAGCTCAGAGCAGATCTGAGCATTGCCATTTAGATTCTTGACATAGTTATAGAATGCCTTGTGGTTGTATTTGGAATCTTTGGCAATTTTATTTTCGTAACTAGCTTTGGTGGATTTTATGAGGGATCTCAGCTTCTTACTGAGGCTGGTAAGGGAGTTTTTTGCATCCTGGGACTTTCCTCTTTTCTGCAACAGTTTCTTCCTTTTGTTGTAAAGTTTGTTTATGGCAGGGGACCACCAGATTGATTTCATTTTTTTGGAGGAGAGCATCTTGGTTCTATTTGGGATGGCACGATTCATGCATGAGTGGATGGGCTCGTACAGTGCCTTAGTGTAGGACTCAGCAGTTGAACTTTCAGTTCCCATCTGCATGGAGGTCATGAAGTTTGTCACTTCTGACTTGAGTAGCATGAAGTTGGCTTGGAGAAGTTTTTTGTGGAGGTTTCCTTACTGGGGGGTGGGGGTGGGATGTGGATGTTAAGGGTGATTAGCTTACGGTCTGACCTGACCAACGAAGAGGTGACCATAGGTGTGTAGCACTGATTTCCCAAGTTGGTAATGACAAGGTCTAGGATACTGGAGCCCCTGGTGGGACAATGGATTAGTTGATCCAGGGCGTAGGAACTTATGAATTCCAAGAATGGCCATAGTCCCAGAAGAGGCATAAATCTCACTTATAACATTCAAATGGGGAGTGCCCAAGCAATGTACACATAATGCGTGCTGATCTTATGGTAAAATTTTACGTCAGCAGGCTGTACACTTTTTGAACCCCTGGACTTTATCAGACATTAGAGGAACTACTACAAACTATAAAAAAATATAAAATGTCCAGGTGATTGAATACTCATTAACTTTATATGAACTGTCTCAAACTATTCTCTTAAAAAGGGTAATGTCAAAATACTCTTTTACAACACAGAAAAAGCAGCAAAGATTTGTTAACTGTATGCCTAGAACCTAATACCTAACCACTAACATCTATGACTATCAACTATTTGAACTATCAACTATTGCTAAACTATAAACTACTTCCACTAAAGGTAGGGAAGGAAAGAGAATTTTTTTGTCAAAGAAAAAAAGCACTTATCCCACAAAAAAAAAACACAGCCCATGGAAACATGTCTTGAGGTACGTTAGTAGAATGGAAAGAATTATGGGTAAGGGAGGAGTCAGAGCCTCAGCTCCACAGCTTCAAAGAAAAAGGCAATGAAGACAGATCCGATTGGATCAGACAACCCTCAGGTTGAATTGGCCTAAAATAGACATTGGATCAACTTTTATCCAAAACAGACGAGGAAGGTATTCTACAACTGGATACTTATCTACTCAGCCTTGATGAAGAGTTGGCTGACTGTCTATCAATAGAACCCTATAGGGAAGACAGCACTTCAATGGAAAGAAAGTTCTGAAGTTTTGTCACCCTAGTCACTGGCTTTACAGAGATGTACAGTACACCTTGGTACATGGAAGGTGTCCTAAAGCTTTGGTAGCTGGCCTTCTGGTCAATATTTGGCAGGATATATCCCATACAGCTTAGGCTAACTTAGGAAACTTAGGAAGCAAGGACAGCTATGAAGAGGATGAAGAATGGAAAGGCTGTTGGTCCAGATGACATACCAGTGGAAGCATGGAGGTGCTTAGGAGAAATGGCAGTGGAAGTTTTAACCAGTTTAATGAAATTTTGGAAAGTCAGAGGATGCCTGAGGAGTGGAGAAAGTGTTTTGGTACCTATCTTTAAGAATAAAGGTGATGTGCAGAGCTGCAGTAACTACAGAGGGATAACATTGATCAGTCACAGCTTGAAGTTATGGGAAAGAGTAGTGGAAGCTAGGTTAAGAAGGGAGGTGAAGATTAGTGATCAGCAGTATGGTTTCATGCCAGGAAAGAGCACTACAGATGCAATGTTTGCTCTGAGAGTGTTGTTGGAAAAATGCAGAGAAGGTCAGAAGAAGTTGCATTATGTCTTTGTGGACTTAGAGAAAGCATATGACAGGGTGCCTAGAGAGGAGTTGTGGTATTGTATGAGGAAGTCGGGAGTGGCAGAGAAGTATGTAAGAGTGGCACAGGATATGTACGAGGGTAGTGTGACATTGGTGAGGACTGCGGTGGGAGTGACAGATACGTTTAAGGTGGAGGTGGGATTACATCAAGGATCAGCTCTGAGCCCTTTCTTATTTGCAGTGATGATGGACAGGTTGACACATGAGGTCAGACAGGAGGCCCCGTGGACTATGATGTTTGCAGATGACATTGTGATCTGTAGTGAGAGTAGGGACCAGGTTGAGGAGACCCTGGAGAGGTGGAGATATGCTTTAGAGAGGAGAGGAATGAAGGTCAGCTGGGCTGAAACAGAATATATGTGTGTAAATGAGAGGGAGGGTAGAGGAATGGTGAGGATGCAGGGAGTAGAGTTGGTAAAGGTGGATGAGTTTAAGTACTTGGGATCAACAGTTCAGAGTAATGGTGAGTGTGGAAGAGAGGTGAAGAAGAGAGTACAGGCAGGGTGGAATGGGTGGAGAAGAGTGTAAGGGTGATTTGTGACAGACGGGTACCAGTAAGAGTGAAAGGAAAGGTCTACAAGAGGGTAGTGAGACCAGCTATGTTGTATGGGTTGGAGACGGTGGCATTGACAAAAAGGCAGGAGTGAGAGCTGGATGTGGTAGAGTTAAAGATGTTAAGATTTGCACTGGGTGTGACGAGGGTAGACAGGACTAGGAATAAGTATATTAGAGTGTCAGCTCAGGTTGGACGGTTTGGAGACAAAGTCAGAGAGGTGAGATTGCATTGGTTTGGACATGTGCTGAGGAGGGATGCTGGGTATATTGGGAAAAGGATGCTAAGGATGGAGCTGCCACATAAGAGGAAAAGAGGAAGGCCTAAGATAAGGTTTATGGATGTGATGAGAGAGGACATGCAGGTGGTTGGTGTGAAAAAAGAAGTTATGTACCTACCATAATGTTCCATGTTAGTTGTCTTCATCTCGCCTTCCTTCTTGCTGGTTGGGATCGGAGCCGACTCGGCCATCTTCAATAGCTCGAGAGCTGTTTACTGGCTCAAGGCTACCCCTTATCCCATAATGCCTAGCGATAGCTACCCAGATCTCATTTGAAATAGCTAACTCCAGACATAACAAGAGAATAAACCAGTCAAATAATTAGTTGACTATACCTGTCATATTCTCTAAGTCAAAAGAGGAAAAACAAGAGAACACACAGCCAGTGAAACAGAAACTCATCTCGGTCCACCAGGACAGGGGGACAGAGGGTGGGATGCAAGGAAGGAAGGCGAGATGAAGACAACTAACATGGAACATTATGGCACATACATAACTTCTTTATGTTAAGTTGTCTATCTCGCCTTCATTCTTGCTGGTTGGGACAGCGTCCCTAGCACCTAATATCCTGGGTGGCTCAATGGAACAGACTCTTCAGAACCGTGGAACCAAAGTCAGCTCTACTCCTGGAGACCATATCCAACTTGTAATGAGAAATATAGGTATGAGGGTTTGCCCACGTGGCAGCTGCACAGACAGAATCCATGGGCAACCTAGACTGGAAGGCTACAGAGGTGGCCAAGGCCCTAGTAGAATGACCTTTCGGTTTAATAATTAACTCTTTGTTCCTTAACTGATAAATGAAAGAAATAGTGTGTGACAACCATCTGGACAAGGTTACCTTGGAAACTGGGAGAACTTGTTTGCCCAAGGCATAAGAAAAGAATAGTTGGTCCGACTTCCTTATTTCGTTAATCCGGTGCAGTTAAAAACACAATTGTCTATGAACATCCAATTGGTGTAGTTTGTACTCTGCTTTGTTGGTATGATTAGGGAAAAACACAGGAAGATCTATAGATTGGTTTAAATTATTTTCTGAGCAGACTTTAGGAAGAAATGAAGGATTAGTCCTCAGAGCAACCCTGTCCTTATGAAAAACCAAGTAGGGAGGACGAACACACAGCGCCTGAAGTTTGGAGACGCGTCTGGCTGAAGTAATAGTTACCAGAAAGAGTGTCTTCCAAGATAGAAACTTGATAGAGCAGGACGCTGTTCATTCAAAAGGGGGCAGAATTAAGGAAGTTAGGACTAAATTAAGGTCCCAAGGAGGAGGGGGATCTCTCACTGGAGGCCTAAGAAGAGTTGGCCCTCTCAAAAAAGCTTTACAGAGCTTATGAGACAATGTTAGAATTCGAAAAGCCAACATGAAAGTTAGAAATGGCCACTAATTGTACCCTGATTGTAGCGGAAGCAGACCCGGAGTGAAACATTTGTGCTAGGAATTCCAGAATTTAGTGGACTGGGGCTGAAAAGGAATCCACATTCCTAGCCTTTGCCCAACAAGAAAAACGTTTCCATTTGCTAGCATAAGTTTTCCTCATTGTAGACTTGTGAGAAGAGACGATAATCTCACATACTGCTGTGGAAATGCTGGGAAGCCTGGCTAAGGTTGGAATTGGAGCAACCAAGCTGTGAGCTTGAGAGTTTGGCGGGATTGATGCAACCCGCCTGACTGATGAATCAGGAGATCTGGAATTGGGTCCAGAGTCCAGGGTTGATCGAGAAGGTAATGGTGCAGGAACGGGAACCATATCTTTCGAGACCAGTAGGGGGCAATAAGGATCATTTTGCAACCCAACAACTTTGCTTTCTGTAAGAGTTTTGGTATCAAAGGAAACGGAGGAAAAGCATAAAGATGTCCCTGAGGCCAATCATGGACTAGAGCAGCTCTGGGTATGTGGCCTGGAAGCAGATGAAGGGAGAAGTAGTTGCTGCATTTGCTGTTGAAGGGGGTGGCAAAAAGATTGCAGCAATTCTGTCCCCATTTGTGGAAAATAAGATCCGCAACTTCCTGATTCAGAGACCACTCGTGAGGCATGAGGACAGCTCTGCTGAGCCTGTCCGCTATGATGTTGGATCTCTCAGGGATGTGCGTCGCAATCAGAAAACGTTGGGAGGAAATCGCCCACTGCCAAAGTCTGAATGCTTCTTGGCACAGGGGGTAGGATCTGGTTCTGCCCTGCTTGTTGATGTACCACACCACTGACATGTTGTCCGTTTGAATAGCAATTGTTCCAGAAGGACGAGAGTCTTGAAGGGCTTACAACGTCAGGAGCATGGCTCTCATTTCCAGGACATTTATGTGCAGATGGTACTCGTGAGGTTGCCAAGTGCTTTGGACTGTCCTGCCCAGATAATGCCCCCTCCCTATCAGGGAGGCATCTGTCATCACTGTGGCTACCGGAGGGGGTTGAATGAAAGGTCTGCCCTGAGCAATTAGTGGGGAGTCCATCCACTAAGAAAGATGTCTTTTGCATGCATCCGTGATCAGGATCATGCGAGTCATGGGTAGGTCTTGGAAAGACCACTACGTGAACAGCAGACAGTGAAGAATTCTCATATGAAAGCGCGCTAGTGGGATTAGAAGAATGGCTGCTGCCATGGAACCCAGAGTTTGAAGGACGTGCCTGACTTGGATCCTTTTGCTCTGTATCAGAACCTGTACTTGCTGACGAACTGCTGACACCCTTTCTAGTGGTAGCCTTGCAAACATATCCCTTGTGCCTAAGTCTGCTCCTATGTAAGTGATAGATTTACAGGGCAACAAGGCAGATTTTTCAAAATTTATTGTAATGCCTAGCTGGGAGCAGATTGTGATTGTGTAGTCCCGCGCATGTAGGAGTTGATGCCTGGTGGTAGCAGTAAGGAGCCAGTCATCTAGATACGGAAACACCTGGAATCCTTGACGTCTCAGGTGAGCCGTGACCACTGCCATACATTTGGTGAACACCCTGGGGGGCAGAGCTCTGAATTGATAATGACTGGCCTCCAGCCAGAAGCGAAGATATCTCCTTGAGCGCCTGTCCACCTTGATATGGTAGTACGTGTCCTGAAGATCTATCGAGTACATCCAATTGTCCTGACCCAGAAAGGGTAGAATGGACTGTAGCGTGACCATCCAAAACTTTGTTCTTTGTACAGACCTGTTTAGTCTGCTGAGATACAAAATCAGTCTCCAGTCCCCCTGTCTTTTTTGGTACTAAAAAGAACCTTGAGTAAGTTCTGGATCCGTGCTGGTCTGCCAGGACTTCCTGGATGGCTCTTTTTTCTAGCAGTTTTGAAACCTCTATTACTGCTTGCTCCTTCAGATTGGGTGGAACATCTGGAAGGGTCTTCCTTGACTGTAACGGGGGGGTTGATGGAAGGGAATTTTGTAACCTCCGGATATAATGGACCATACCCATTTGTCTTGTGTTAAAATTTGCCAGGCTTTTAGGTACAGTGAAAGTTTTCCCCCGACTGCCTCCAGAGGTGAGCAGCTGGGCAACCCTTCAGGGATGCTGGAAGGGCTTATCAGAGAAAGGTTCTCTGTTGCCCTGGTTCTGTAGACCCCCTCTGCCACGAGGGCGGCATCTATTATTGTTGTTTCCCCTCTGCCTCTGGAGGAAAAAATCACTGTGTGTGTCAGGCAAGGCTCCCTGAGATTTACGGAACCACATCTTCCCACTCTTCTGACCCTTGGGGTAAGGTCTAGAGGGAGTGGAAAAACAGACTCCCATGGCAGAGAGGGTCTTGCCTTCTTGCTCACACCTAGTCAAAGTGTCTTTCATCTTGCTCACACCTAGTCAAAGTGTCTTTCACCTGTGGTCCAAAAAGAAAGGAACCATCAAAGGGAGCATTGGTGAAGGACACTCGAAAGGGTTCCGCAAAGTTACACAGCCGCATCCACGCATGCCTCCTAAGGGCCACACCCGTACCTGCGGCTCTACTCGCCCCATCAGCTACATAAGAAATGAGCCTCATGGAGGAGTTAACAACAGAATTATGCGTCGCTAGCTGGGAAGCTACTTTGGCTTGTGCTCCCTCAGCTGTTGGATCTTGAAGGGTATCTCCGAGCTCTTTAAGGAGATCCCTTTGAAGTTGTGTAAAATGACATAGGTAGTTCAGTGACCTCATAGAGAAGGTCGCTGAAGCGAACATTCGCTTCCCATACCTGTCCATCATCCTAGACTCCTTGTTAGGGGGATGGACAGATGAAGAGGTCTCCGGCAATTGTTTATTGGTGGCTGCTGCTACCACCATGGCATCAACAGGAACACCTTTCGAAAGGAATTGCTTATCCTGGGGTGCTGTAATGAATTTACCAGGTCTCCTCAGTGTTGGTTCCACTGTATCCAGAGCTGACCAAGCCTTTCAAGCCACCACTGTCATAAGTGGATCGAAAGGCGGAGAAACCCAGGAGGTGGAAGGTCGGGAACCAAAAGCATTGAGAAATACAGACTCATCCTCGGTGGGGGCTAGGGGATTCCAGTTCCCCCTCTGCTTAAGCATTTCTAGGATGTCCGAGAAGGAAACATCTTCAGAGGGGGATCTCGGGGACCCTTCCGAATCATCTAAGTCTGTATCAGAAGTGACAGACTCGGGGGAGTCAATGTGCTTCCTCTTACACTTTTTCTTCCGAGGGGGCTCCTCTGAGTGATCAGGAGAGGCCTCGGAATAGGAGGAAACACCCAATGGGGTGTCCTGGAGCATCGGTTCCCTACGCTTAGGGTCTGGAGGAGGAGCAGAGGTTGGCACAGGCACTACAGGGGACGGAGCCAGTGGGGCTGAAAGTGGAGCTGACTCAGGGGACAGCACACTCTGCATGACATCAAAGGCATCCCTGCCATGATGTAGAGAAAGCTCCGGTTCCGAAGAAATCGGAATCTTTCTCCGCACAGAGGGGGACGGCTCAGAGGCCGATGCTGGAGCCGAGCTCACCCGCACCGAAGCTCCGAGAGGGAGAACGAGGTCGGACAAGGGTCTGATGCCACTCACCCCCTTGGAGCCAACGAGGGAGCCACGGCGCCCAGATCCCTCGATAGAAGGTACCACCGACTGGAGTCGGAGGAGGAACATCAAGAGAAGTGGACGGAGCCGATACCTGTTGAGGAGGGGTGGACAACAATTTAGCTAGTGCCTGCGACTTTAGCAACCTACTGACTACTCTCTCCACATCATGATCCGACAGCCTAGAGGATCGAGAGGAGTAAGAGGATCGGTGACTAAGCTCGCTCTGAAGTAAATGAGACCGAGGAGCCGAATGCACTGACTCTAAGGAAGGAGGCCTCAGCCTCTTGTGGCTTCGCAACCGCTCCAAAGCCTCTGATGGAGCCGACAGGGAGATTGTCTTGCCGGTGTCAGCCGGAACAGACGTAGAAGGTAAATCCTGTAGCGAAGACGTCTCCGAAATTGGAGCTGACGGCTTAGTGGATTTAGGGGATTTCACTGACTGTGAGCTCTTGGCCGGTGAATCCTGGTGTTTTAATAGACCCCTAAGAATCAATTTATTCTTACGCTCCTGCAGGACTCTTGGACTAAAGGCATGGCAAACAGAACAAGAGTCCTGCAGGTGCACACCGCCTAAACAATAGACGCAAGAAGTGTGCCCATCTGTCAGAGACATTTTCTGACAGCATGAGTCACACTTCTTAAACCCAGAAACCTTAGATTCCTTTGACATACTTTACTGTAGAAGGAAACCAACCAATTTAGACAACAATAAAAAGTTGCAATATTCAGTCTACAAGAACAAAAAAAAACACTACTAAAAAGGATATAGATAAAGTTTTTTTTAAGAAGGCAATAGGAAAGCCTCTAATTTAAATGACTAGCCTATAAGAAAAAAGCAGTAGGAAGGCCTCTAACTTAAACGGCTAACTTGGAATGAAGGGGGGAGGGGTGGGGGAGAACTCTAAGTTAAACAAGTTCGACAAAAGGAGGGATACTATATAATAAACAATCATCTACCACAGAAACAAAACTACCGCTAATAATAAAGTGCTAGAAGAGTTAAATTCTAGTAAAAATTTACACAAAAAATTCTATACAAGCCTGAGCCAGAAAAACGACACTTCGCAGCTGAAACAGAAAACAAGATCTGGGTAGCTATCGCTAGGCATTATGGGATAAAGGGTAGCCTCGAGCCAGTAAACAGCTCTCAAGCTACTGAAGATGGCAGAGTCAGAGCCGAGGATTGGCTCCGATCCCAACCAGCAAGAACGAAGGCAAGATAGACAACTTAACATGAGCAAGATGCAGAGGACAGGAAGAAATGGAAACAGATGATCAGCTGTGGCGACCCCTAACAGGAACAGCCGAAAGAAGAAGAAGATCATCCCATATAGCTTAGGTTACTACAACAGTGACCTAATGACAAACATCAATAATGATCCAAGGGGGAAGCAGAATGTAAGACAATGCTGCTACTACTGGTAGGTTTTAATGCAAATAAAGCATTCAATAGAGTCATCTGGGACTTTATGAGCAGGACAATGACAGTATTTGCATTCCCTGATAGAAAAATAGGATTCAAAAATTAGGAGGATACATGAAAGGTCAGAGGCAAGAATTAAGGTGGGATGGTTTCCCTAAGACAACCTGTGTATGAAGAGAAAGTGTCCTCTTTTCCCTTTATTTGTTTTATGTTTAGAGCCATGGGTAAAGAAAGGGACTCATAGTCTCAAATATATGAATGCTATAGTAATTAACAAAAGTTAGCTTTACTTGCAGATACAATTTTGCACTTGAAAAATCCAGAAAAGGACATTTCAGTGTTGTGGAACATTTTGGGACAGTTTCAAGTCTTTTTGGGATAACATTAATAAAGATAAAACAAACAGTATAGCAGCAAACTATGTACTCGCACATGAAATGGTTCAGCAATACACATATTTATAGGAACATGCAATGATGAAGTATTTAGGTGTATAACTTTAAAAATATATTCTGTTATGGCAGCTAAGTGTATTTGAGAAAAAGACAAAAAAATATAAAACTGAGAAAATTCAATCTCTTGATTATGGATATAGATAGTAAAACAAAAATCAGTGACAACAGTTTTAATTCTTTTAATTTTCGATGCAAGTTAAGCATATATTTATCAACTGGAGGAATTCATTAAGAGTTGAAGGAATTTATCTGGGAGGGGAAAAGGACAAGAGTTAAGTGGAATAAATTAAGTGTACCCATAAAACAAGGTAAATTAGGATTACATGAGCTGAAGGGATACTTAACTATGCAGTTAAGGCTCCTATAAATAACACCTACATAAGATTATGAATCAAAGTGGAAATGGATGATGACAAAATGGAGAGAGGGTTGAGAAACAAAGGGAGAGCAGAATTTTGAATGCAGGTCTTTAAAGAAAATATCAACAAACATACAGACTATTACATTCACAGAGCAGCAGAAATATGTCTAAGAACCGACTCAAGATGGGAATGGAAAAAAAAAGATTTTTGCCAATAGGGTTACTGAAAACTGTCAAAGGAGACAAGGTACTGGGGGCAAATAACTAGAGAGAGAAAGGTAACAGAGTGAGATGATACCAAAGAGAAGTCTGGACAGTAGGTTGCAGACTGCCTTGCCTACCATGGTATATGCAAACAGAAAGGAATAGGGTACTGCTAAGTAATAGACCATCTTTGATGAAGCTTTTAGTTGAAGCTTGAACAGAACAGGCTGTTAAAAAAGAGGTAATTAGTGGCACATACAAAATACACTAAGATTGAGAAGTGACACTGGAAAGGCAGTTTACAAAGGAACAACACAAAGTTCAGAAGGTTTAAGATTTTTGCTTAGAAATGTTTGCAGAGGCATTTTTTAATACTTCAAGCAGGCTTTTTCTTCAGATAGACAGCACATGCTGGAGTCCTCCCAGGGGAGGGTGCACCATTCCTAGAAGTACTGCAATACCAGGTTGATGCGTGGAGTGTGATGGGAGAGGAACTGGGAGCACATTTTTGGGAGTTTAACAAGTTCTCAGATTTTAAAAATTTCCTATAAAGTTCTTTGCCAGAAATGTTGGCGAAGCAAATGACTAACTTAAGAAATTACACTTTTGAGTTACAATACAGGGTCTGAATCGCCTAGACATAGTAACGCTTTACTAAGTTTAATGCTACTGGTGCCCCAAAAAAGCAATCACTAGGAAATGGAAATCAAAATCTAAACCAACCATAGCTGAAGTGCTGAATAATGTAAAGGAGATAAAAGAACTGAAGGTGGGATCTTTAGAAAAAGGAAAGCGCAAATTACACAGAAATAAATGGAATTTGTGGAAACAACGCAATTCATGCAATGTTATCATGAAAGAAAACTGTTAAAAAGAAACCGTACATACACTGCATGAAAACAATGAAAATGTTGTATTTTTTTTCTTTTCCTGTAAGTGCACCCATATCACTTAAAATATATCAAGTTCAATAAAGACTTTAAAATGAAAGTCAAGAAAGGTAAAGGGAAAAAACTGGGTTGTCAACTTAAGTAGCTTAACAGATAAGTTCCTTTCTGATGGAAGTGATAAAAGAGCTGCTCTTAGGACTGGTCTTGCTAATCCAATGGGCACATAAGCTATAACTGGGCCTTCCTTACGCATATTCAGTCTTGCATGGGGAATCACTGGAATGGAAATTGACACACAACCATAGGCTTTCAAGAATATTCTAGCTATTCTAGTTATTCAATGATGCCTCTGTGAAATTCTCAGGAAGAAATGATTAGTAAGATTTTGTTCTGAAACAGGAACACTTTTGTAGGTTATGGTGTCTACAACTGCATTCAATAAGGTCTTAGTGCGTGAAAGAAACAGACTGGACTTCAGGTAGTTAAGGGTATACCAAGCATAGACGACAGTAACCATTTGATATGTCAGGACCCACTACAGCAAGTCCCGAAACACAGACTGAATGGCCAAAAAATGGGCTTGCATATACCAAGTCCAAGACGGCCATTTCTCTGGATATTCCCTTTTCTCCGAGTTATGGCAATCTCAGAATGGATATATATATAAGTATGGGGGGGGGATCTTTGAGCTTCGCCCTTCTCCAGGATTTTTGTTCTTTTTGTTTTTTTTCAGCTTGTCAGCACTCAGCATTTTGAAAACTGTCATCTCAATAGGAAGCCACAGAAGACATTACAAGGTATACAAACTAAGGGTTTTTGTAATTCCAAGCATAATGCTTAAATAAAGCAAGCATGCAGGTACACTCATGAGTTGATACCATTCTACCTCAACTGCACAAAGACTGGTGCTATGCACCTGATGAAGAAAACACTCTTCATGACCAAGTAAGTGTCATTTAACAGCAAAGGAAGTAGAGTGAAGGCTGAGCAGCCTTAATTTCTATATTGGTACAAAGCTGTTCAGAATGGACTGGCCTAATCTCCCCACAGGTCACTTCTTCAGGTATTATGAACAGCTTTGAGAAAAGGCCTCTTTATATCACTGCTGCTAGAAAGTACAGTTGTGTACACTTACCATAAATGTAGATGTTTAAGTGTATTCACTGTTGTAGTCATCACCACTTGGGTTATCTGCTTGCAGGTGGCCCAAATACCAGTCTTAGTATTTCTGTGTCGGATGCTGTCACTTCTTCCACGACGTCATGTCATCAAGGGTATAAAAACAGGCAGCCGATGCCATTACATCAGTTTTTCTTGCCCCAAATGTCAGGAGCCCCCAAATAGGGAGCTAGTATATGGTAGGGAAAACACCACCAGTAAAAAGTAAATACCAATACCATTAGGAATAGCCATAGAGAGGAGAGATAAAGAGACAGAGAAAACCAGGGGGCTGGAGGGAGGGAAACCAGGACTGCAACTGTGAATACACTCGAACATCTACATTTATGGTAAGTGTACACAACTGTACTATGTTCTTCATGTTTCACTGTTGCAGTCATCACACTTGAGTTGATTCCCAAAGCTGAGGAAGGGTGGAGGCAGTCAAGAAGAGTTAGGGCTGGCTAGTAGCCCTTGCAAGACTGCTGTACCAAATCCTGCCCTGAATTTGGAAAAGATAGTTAAGTGGTAATGCTTGGTGAAGGTGTGTACAGAACTCCAGGTTGCAGCTTCCAGAATGTCCCTGGTAGGGACTCTCCTAAGAAATACTGTAAAGGTAAAAGTAGCTCTAGTGGAATTTGTTCTGACCCCCAAAGGGGTTGGTTTTCCATGGTGCTTGTAGCAGAAATGGATGCAGTGTGTGATCCATTTGGAAATGGTTTGTTTTGAAATAGCCTTGCCCTCTGCCCCTGTTGCAAACCTGACTAGCAGCTGGTCAGATTTTCTGAAAGGCTTAGTCCTATCAAGGTAGAACCTGAGCTGTTTGTGCACGTCCAAAGAGTGCAGGATCCTTTCCCCTTTATTCTGAGGGTTAGGGAAGAAGGTTGGCAAATGGATGGATTGGTTTACAGCCACACTGGACACCACATTAGCCATAAAGGAAGGGTTAGTCCTGAGGGAAACCCTGTCAGCATGGAAAACAATAAAGGGATCCACAGCCATCAGTGCCTGTAACTCAGACACTCTTCTAGCTGAAGTGATGGCTAGAAGCAAGGCTGTTTTCCAAGAGAGGAATTTTAACTCTGCTGAAGCAGTAGGTTCAAAAAGGGGGGAGCGTGAACTTTTCCAGTACAAAGTTAAGGTCCCAAGCAGGGGTGGGGGGCCTTAAGTTGTTAGCCTCTCTCAGGAACCGTTTGATGAGAGGGAGAGAAAATAGAGGTGGCTCAGTATTGTAATGAGCTGAAATGGCAGAGGCATGAATGTTAATGGAGGAGAAGGATAGGCCTCTGTGGAGTCGCTCTGCTAGGTAATCCAGGATTAGAGGTAAGGAGGGCACTGCTGTGTCCTTTCCTTTAGACTGAATCCAAGAACAATATATTTTCCATTTTTCAGCATAGGATTTCCTAGTACTAGGCCTTCTGGCTTCAAAAATGACATCCAGCACCTGTTTGCTTAGGGTTGCTGGTGGAGTATTCAATGAATAAGTCAGGCTGCAAGATTTAGGGTTTGCAATTGTGGATGCAAAATCTGTCCCTTCTGCTGTGACAGCAAGGTAGGAGTCTGGTGTAGGTGCCAGGGTGGCACCGTTGTCAGGCTGCGCTGGACTGGGTACCACTGCTGTCGTGGCCAGTCCGGGGCAATCAGAATTGTCCTTGGCATGTCTTGTTTTATCTTGAGTAGTACTCTTGAGAGAAGGGGAAGAGGGGGAAAGGCGTACATTGAGAGGTTTTCCCATTGAAAGGATAGGGCATCTACCTTCCAGGCCCTGCTGGAAGGGTTCCTGGTGCAGAATTTACTTAACTGATGGTTGTTGGCGGAGGCAAAGAGATCCACATCTGAGGTCCCCCACCTCTGGATCAGAAGGTTGAAGGTGCTGGGCTCCAATTTCCACTCTTGTGGGTCTAGGAGATTTCTACTTAAGTTGTCTGCCAGTGAATTTTGTTTGCCTGGCAGGAACTGAGCTTGTAGATGGGACTTGGTTGTCCAAGGCGGTGTTCCACAGGGCTATGGCTAACCTGCAGAGTGGGTAGGAATGGGTTCCCCACCTGCTTGTTTATGTACCACAAAGTACAGTTGTGTACACTTACCATAAATGTAGATGTTAGAGTGTATTCACTGTTGCAGTCATCACATTTGGGTTATCTGCCTGGAGGTAGCCCTCAGCCGGACTGAATACAACAGTCTTCGTATTTCTGCTTCGGATGCTGTCGCTCCTTCCATGACGTCAGGTCATCAGGGGTATAAAACATGCAGCCGACGCCATTACATCAGTTTTTCTTGCCCCAGATGTCAGGTGCCCCCACAACAAGAAGCAATTATATGGTATGGAACACCCTCAGCAAAAAGCAAATACACATGATACAGTATATGCCAAACAAAGAGGAAAGGTAAAAGTCAAGAGATTTTAGGGGGCTGAAGGGAGGGTAACCAGGACTGCAACAGTGAATACACTCGAACATCTACATTTATGGTAAGTGTACACAACTGTACTATGTTCTTCGTGTTTCACTGTTGCAGTCATCACATTTGGGTTGATTCTGAAAGCTAAGGAAGGGTGGAGGTAGTTAAAGAGCATTAGGGCTAGCAATAAGACCCTGTAAGACTGCTGTTGCAAATCCAGCTCTGGATTTAGAAATGATAGGCAGGTGGTAATACTTGGTGAAAGTATATACAGAGCTCCAGGTTGCAGCTTCCAGGATGTCCCCAGTAGAGACTCCTCTGAGAAATGCAGTAAAAGTAAATGCAGCCCTGGTGGAATGTGTTCTTATTCCCCTGTGGGGTAAGTTTTCCATGGTGTCTGTAGCAGAAATGAATGCAATATGTTATCCTTTTGGAAATGGTTTGCTTTGAAATGGCCTTCCCCTCTGCCCTTGTAGCAAAGCTAACTAGCAGCTGGTCGGATTTTCTGAAAGGCTCAGTCCTGTCCAAATAGAATTTAAGCTGTCTGTGTATGTCCAGAGAATGCAGTATCATTTCCACTTTATTCTGAGGATTAGGGAAAAAAAGTAGGCAAATGAATGGACTGGTTTAGAGCCACACTAAACACCACCTTGTGCATAAAGGATGGATTAGTCCTGAGGGGAAACCCTGTTCGCATGGAAGATAATGAAGCGTTCCACTGCCATGAGGGCCTGCAGTTCAGACACTCTTCTTGCTGAAGTGATGGCTAGAAGTAAAGCTGTTTTACAAGAAAGAAATTTCAACTCTGCTGCAGCAGCTTGTTCAAAGGTGGGGGAAGAGTGAGTTTTCCCAATACAAAGTAAAGGTTCCAGGCTGGAGTGGGAGCTCTCCTGGGGGGGGGGGTCTTAATTTTTTTACCCCTCTAAGGAATTGTTGTAGCAGAGGATGAGAGAAGAGGGGTGGGTCACTATTATAATGTGCTGATATGGCAAAGGCATGAATCTTAATTGAAGAGAAGGACAGGCCCTTGTGGAGCATTTCTGTTAAATAATCTAGAATATGAGGTAAGCTGGGTATTGTTGTGCCCATCCCCTGAGCCTGGCTCCAGGAACAGTATCTTTTCCACTTTCCTGAATAAGATTTTCTAGCACTAGACCCCCTTGCCTCAAAAATGACATCCAGCACCTGCTTACTGAGGGTTGCTGGAGGTGAGCTCAGGGAATTAGCCAGGCGGCAAGGCTGAGGGTTTGAAGCTGAGAGTGCAGAATCTGGCCCGCCTGCTGGGACAGCAGGGAAGGAGTCTGAGGCAGGTCAAGGTTTTAGCACAGTATTATAATGTGCTGACATGGCAAAGGCATGAATCTTAATTGAAGAGAAGGATAAGCCCTTGTGGAGCATTTCTGTTAAATAATCTAGAATATGAGGTAAGCTGGGCACTGTTGTGCTCATCCCCTGAGCCTGGCTCCAGGAACAGTATCTTTTCCACTTTTCTGAATAGGATTTTCTAGTACTAGGCCTCCTTGCCTCAAGAATGACATCCAGCACCTGCTTACTGAGGGTTACTGGAGGTGAGCTCAGGAAATTAACCAGGCTGCAAGGTTGAGGGTTTGAAGCTGAGGGTGCAGAATCTGGCCCGCCTGCTGGGACAGCAGGGAAGGGATCTGAAGCAGGTGCCAAGGTTGTAGCACTGTCAGACTGCGCAAAATGGGGTACACCAATGCTGGCGTGGCCAGTCTGGTGCAATCAGTATTGTCCTTGGCTTGTCCTGTTTGATCTTTAGCATAACCTTCAAGAGGAGAGGCATAGGGGGAAAGGCATAAACTGAGAGGCTTTCCCAGGAAAAGGACAGAGCATCCACTTTCCAAGCTTGACTGTGGGGAGTTCTGGTGCAGAATTTGTTCAATTGGTAGTTCTGAGGGGAGGCAAACAGGTCTACCTCTGGTGTCCCCCATTTGCTCCTCAAGAGCTTGAATATTTTGGGTTCCAGTTTCCATTCATGTGGGTCCATGAGATTTCTGCTTAAGTCGTCTGCCAGTGAATTTAGTTTGCTTGGCAGGAATTGAGCTTGTAGGTTCACTTGGTAGCTCAAGGCTGTGTTCCACAGAGCCATGGCTAGTCTGCAGAGTGGGTAGGAATGGGTTCCCCCTGATTATGCATCACATAACTGTGGTGTTATCTGCCTTTACCAATAGCTGCCATGGAAGAATAAGGTCTTTGAAGGCTGTCAGAGCATTCTGTACAACTAACATTTCTTTTTGATTGATATGCAGGTGCATCTGTTTTGGGATCCATTTGCCCTGAATGCACTGCCCTGCCATGTGAGCCCCCCATGTACAGTCTGATGCATCTGTTGTTAGGGTTTGGGCGGGAGAAGGCAGAGTGAAAGGGAGTCCCTTGTTGTGGTAGCAGGCCCCTGCCCACCAAAGGAACTCTACCCTTAGACAAGGAATGAAAGGAATTATTGTTTCCAGGCCCTGAGAATGTTGACACCATAGACTTTTTAGATATCATTGAAGTTTCCTCATATGCAGTCTTGCATATGGAATTAACAGAATGCAAGAGGCCATGAATCACAGGGCTTGCAGGATTTTCCTTGCAGATAGCTGGGATTTTGTGGCCAGTAGTTTGATGTAGGTTGTCAAATGAACTCCTTTCTCTGGAGTGAGGAATGCCATCTGGGAAGCTGTGTTCAAGCGAGCTCCCAGGAATACAATCTGTTGGCAGGGTAATAGGTGTGACTTCTTCTCTTTGATGGTGTGTGTACCCCAGAGCAGTTAGAAGTCTCTTTACAAATGCCAGGTGTTGTAACAGCAAGTCCTGACTCTCTGCCTGAATCAGGCAATCATCCAAGTATGGGTAAACTGAATATTTCTTAGCCTGCAAAATGCAATGGCTGGAGCGAGGCACTTTGTGAATACCCTGGAAGCAGTAGATAAGCCAAAGGGAAGTGCAGAGAAAGTACAGTTGTGTACACTTACCATAAATGCAGATGTTTGAGAGTATTCACTGTTGCAGTCATTACATTTGGGTAATCCTACTGGCAGGTTGACCTCAGTTGGCCTGAATTCCAAAGTCCTGGGTCCTGCGTCACCTGCTGTTGCCCCTTCCCTGACGTCAGGGGTATAAAGGATGCGGCCAATGCCATTTTCTTTAGTTTTTCTTGCCCCAGATGTCAGGTGCCCCCTAAAAGGGTAGCCAAAATGTATATACGTATAAATACATGCACCAATATAAACTTTACCCTCATCTTCAAGAAAATGCACCACATAGGTTCCATAAGAAGAAAAGGGGGATGGCGGGTGGGTAACCCGGACTGCAACAGTGAATTCACTCTAACATCTACATTTATGGTAAGTGTACACAACTGTACTATGTTCTTCGTGTTTCACTGTTGCAGTCATTACATTTGAGTAGAGTCCCAAAGCTATGGATGGGAGGTTGGAGCTACACAGCATTTGGAGCGGCTATGAGGCCCTGCAGAACTGCAGTGGCAAAACCTGCCCTGGATTTAGAGTAGAGTGGCAGATGATAGTGCTTTGTAAAGGTGTACACTGAACTCCAAGTAGCAGCCTAAAATGTCCCTGGTTGGTACTCCCCTGAGAAAGGCTGCTGAAGTGGCTGCAGCTCTGGTTGAATGTGGCCTAATGCCCTTAGGCACTGGCTTGCCATGGTGTAAGTAGCAGAAATGAATGCAGTGGCCTATCCACTTTGAAATAGTCTGCTTTGAGATAGCCTTTCCTTGTGATCCTGCAGCATATGCCACTAGTAATTGTTCTGTCTTTCTGAAAACTTTGGTTCTGTCCAAGTAGAATCTAAGCTGTCTGTGTACGTCCAAAGAATGCAGAATTCTCTCCCTCTTGTTCTGTGGATTTGGATAAAAAGTTGGCAGATGAATAGTTTGGTTAAGAGCCACACTGGACACCACCTTAGGCATAAATGTTGGGTTTGTCCTCAGAGAGACCCTGTCTGGATAAAAAATGATAAAAGGTTCCACAGCCATGAGTGCCTGAGCTCTGAAACTCATCTTGCAGAAGTTATTGCTAGGAGCAGAGCTGTATTCCAAGATAAAAACTTTATATCAGCAGTAGTAGCTGGCTCAAAAGGAGGCAGGGTGAGTTTTTCCAAGACATAGTTGAGGTCTCATGCAGGCACTGGTGAGCTCCTTGGAGGCCTTAAATTTTTTACTCCTCTAAGGTACTGTTTTAGTAAAGGATGAGAAAAGATTGGTGGCTCTGAATTGTAATGAGCCGAAATGGCAGAGGCATGAATTTTAATAGATGAAAATGATAAGACCTTTGTCCAGCATCTCAGTTAAGTATTGCAAAATCTGAGGAATATTTGGCACAGCTGTATCAGTTCCCTGTGCCTGGTTCCAAGCACAGAATCTCTTCCATTTTCCAGCATAAGATTTTCTAGTACTAGGCCTTTTGGCCTCCAAAATGACATCCATCACAGCTTTACTGAGAGGTGTGTTTTGTATGGCTACATTATCCGCCATGCTGCCAGGTTTAACGTCCTGAGTTGGCTGTGCAGGATCTGACTGTTTTGCTGGGATAGTAGGTGAGGTATCTGAGGTAAGGTCCAAGCTGGGCATTGTGACAAGCTCCTAAGTATTGGATACCAGTACTGGCGGGGCCAGTCTGGGGCAATCAGTATCATCTTTGGCTTCTCCTGTCTGACCTTTAGGAGTACCTTGGGGAGGAGAGGTAAAGGGGGGAATGCATATACGGATAGGTTTTTCCAGCTGAAAGATAAGGCGTCCACTTTCCATGCCTGTCTGTGATGAATCCTTGTGCAGAATCTTTTTAGCTGGTAGTTGCGAGGGGAGGCAAAAAGATCTATGTCCGGGCATCCCCATTTCCTTGTTATCATGCTGAAGACTTGTGGGTCCAGGTGCCACTCATGGGGATCCATGAGCTTTCTGCTTAGTTCGTCTGCCAGAGTATTTTTTCTTCCCGGCAGGAATCGTGCCTGCAGATGCACTTGGTAAGTCAATGCTGTGTCCCACAAAGTCATGGCTAGTCTGCAAAGGGGATAGGAATGTGTGCGCCCCCCCCCCCCCGCCTGTTTATATACCACATGACCGTGGTGTTGTTGGTCTTTTATCAGTAGTTGTCCTGGATGAAGTAGGTCCTTGAAGGCTGTCAGGGCATTTTGAACTGCTAGCATCTCTTTTTGATTGATATGTAGATGCATTTGGTTTGAGGTCCATGTGCCCTGAATGCATCTTCCTGCCATGTGGGCCCCCCAGGCATAATCTGATGCATCCGTTGTTAGTGTTTTCCTGGCTGGGGGTAATGTGAATGGCTGTCTCTTGTTTTGGTGATAAGCCTTTGCCCACCATCGAAACTCCTGTTGCAGGCAGGGAATGAGAGTAATCATAGTTTCCAGGCTGTGGCAATGTTGAGTCCAAACACTTTTTAGGTACCATTGAAGTTTCCCCATATGCAGTCTTGCATGTGGAATTAGTAGGATGCAGAATGCCATGAATCCCAAAGCCTGCAGAAATTTTCTTGCAGATAACTGGGCCTTTGTTGCCAACATTTTGTAATAGGTAGTCAGCTGCCTCTGTCTGGCGTGAGATAAGCCATCTGGGCAGTTGTATTTAAGCTTGCACCCAGGAATATTATCTCTTGAGAGGGTACTAGTTTTGATTTCTTTTCGTTGACTGTGTACCCTAGGCATGTCAGAAGTATTTTCATAAACGCCAGATGCTGTAGAAGAATGTCCTTGTTCTCTGCTTGAATTAGGCAGTCGTCTAATTAAGGATATATTTGTATTCCTCTTAAGGATATATTTGTATTCCTCTTTGTCTGCAGAATGCAATCACTGGTGCCAGGCACTTTGTAAAGACCCTGGGCGCAGTAGATAAGCCAAAGGGCAGTGCAGAGAATTGGTAATGCATTGAGCCAGCCTTGAATCTGAGGTATCTTCTGCATATTTGTCTGATTGGGACATGCAGGTATGCCTCTTTTAGGTCTAAAGTCACAAGCCAAGCGTTCTTGCCCAGCATAGGCAGAAGCTGCTGCAAAGTCAACATCTTGAATTTTGGTATACCCGGGAATGTGTTCAAAATCGATAGGTCCAGTATTGGCCTCCAGGCCTTGCCCTTTCTGGGTACCAAGAACAGTCTTGAGTAAAATCCTTGTCCCTGCTCTTGCTCTGGTACTAGTTGAATGGCCCCCATGTCCATGAGGGATGAGACTTATTTTTGTGCCTCTGCCCACTGATTTTCTGGCAGATCTGGCCAGTCATTTATTTTTGGCAGGGTATGGAAATGGAACTTGTAGCCTTATGACACGATATTTAAGACCCACTTGTCCTGGGTTATGATGTGCCAATTTTGAGAAAAAAAAGTGCGAATTTTCCCCCTAAGGGTGCTGCCAGGAGATAAGTGCTTGGTGCAGGCAGGGGGAAGTCACTGGGACTGGTTCCTGTATGGCTGTAATTTGTCTTCTCCAACCTTGGAGGTAGAAGCCCCCCATTGTCTTGAGCAGTATGAACCTTGCACCTGGCATCTGCCTCTAGGGCGTCTGGTACTGCCCCTTTGAGGTCTGTCTGACACAGGAAAGGACCAATTCTTTGTTGGCCAGTGTCTACTAAACCTAGGTGGCTGTACTTGTAAAAAATCTTTGACCGTTTGCATAGATTTAGCTTTGTCCTCCATTTTCTTTAACACCTCTTCTGCCTTAACACCAAACAAAGTATCATGCTGTAAAGGTGAATCTAATAATTTAACTTTAACATGATCAGGCAAATTTTGTTCCTTTAACCAAGCATGCCTCCTAATTACAAAACACATAACTGTGGCCCTGCAGGAGGCCTCCAAAGAATCAAAACCACATTGCAAAGTATGTTTTCCAACTTGTTCAGCTGCATGCAATAAATCCTGCATTTCCTTGTTTTCTGCACATTCAGAGTTTAGCAACATTTTCTGTTTAAGCAATGCCATGACATGTTGCTGATATTTGAGCATATGAAACTGACAGTTTAAGGCCCTTATAGCCAAGGTAGCAGATGTGTAAACCATTTTCCCCATCTATCCAGTGCCCCAGAATCTCTGTCAGAGGGGGTAGGGTTTTTTGCAGTGGAAGCCTTAACTCCTTTGGGACCCTGAGAAATAGTTTCTGGGTCTGCAGCAGGGTTTTTAAAATGGAATTTATGAGAGTCAGGAACCCTGTAATTTTTGTCAGGCTTAACAGGAGCTGGATGTAAGGAGTCAGGGGTAAGACTAGACTCCGAAAACACATAATCTACAATGTCGAACACAGTTGGGATGGCTAGTGGCTTGTGTTGAGGTAGTAAAAGGAAATCCCTGCCTCTTTTTAGATTCTGAAAAATCTTGGCTCTCCCAGTGGAAATGCTCCCTCATGGTATGTAAGGTTTCCCCAAAAGAACAGTCCTCTGGAGGAGAAGCTGAAGGTATAGATTCTTCAACATTAGAATCCTCATAGGGGGGAAGAGAATATTCCTGATCAGAAGAGGAATGAGAAGAAATAGAAACCTGATCTGAAGATTCATAGTCAGTCTCTTGCCTAGGCCTCTCATCAGGAGGGCGATGGGAACCCCTGATCAAGGTAATCAAGTCTTCGGCCATTTTGAGCATTTGTTTTTTGGGCATAGAGACCTGACCACATGGCTCTTGAGTTTGTTTCTTTGCTTTGCAAGGTGCTTTAGTCTTTGCCTTTGAAGGTGAAGTTGGTTTGATGTAAAGATGTTTAGGTCTGAATACACCTTCAGAAGCCAGTGCCTGCTCAGCAACTCCGGACCCATCTGAAGGGATAAGATCCGAGGCTCCAATACCTTGAGTTTCCAGCGGCATGGCCGACTCCACGTGGGAGTCAGTAGCGGCCTGCGACTCTAAAGTAGTGGGCATCAGGGGCTGCGAATGCGCTTCACTGAGGACCGGTGAACCGGCGACTGGCTTAGGAGAAGCTTCTTCGTCGTTTTGGGCCTCGGTTGTCTATTTCTTTCCTTTTCTTTGCATTTTTTGTGAACTCCGGTAGTCGGATGGCTATCAGACGATATTTCTGGATAATTAAACCGGCGTCCAAAATAGTTTAAAGCAAAATCATACCGACTCTTAATAGTGCGTTGGTTAAATCTAGCACAAAACCGACAACCAGAAACGTTGTGATCAGGGCCTAGGCAAGGAATACAGTAAGAATGAAAATCCTTATGAGGTATTTGCTTCCCACAAGAAATACAATTATTAACTTTTTCTGACATCGGTCTGGAGCAAGGAAAAGTTTACCCAATGGGATACTTAGCTTTATAGAAGACTTCGGATCTGAAACTCGAACACGGAAATCTCAGGAGTCGGCCGACTGGCACTTGCGAACTGCTTCTGCTTCGGGCACCGCATGGCAAGAAAGACTGAAGAAAATGGCATCAGTCGCATCTTTTATACCCCTGACGTCCTGACGTCAGGGAAGGGGCGACAGCAGCCGACGCAGGATCCAGGACTTTGGAATTCAGGCTGACTGAGGGCAACCTGCCAGCAGGATTACCCAAATGTAATGACTGCAACAGTGAAACACGAAGAACATCTGACAGTGCATGGAGCCTGCCCTGAAGCGTAGGTATTTTCTGTAGGATTCCCTTAGTGGGATGTGCAGGTAAGCTTCTTTTAAGTCTAGAGTTGCCAGCCAGGCATACTTGGCTAGCAAAGGAAGAAGGTGTTGAAGAGTTAGCATTTTGAATTCTGGAACCACCAGAAAGGTGTTGAGAATAGAAAGGTCCAGGATAGGATGCCAGGAGTTCTCTTTTCTGGAAACCAGGAACAGTCGAATAAAAAACGTGTCCCCTCTGTTCTGCTGGGACAGGTTGAATAGCCCTGATACTGAGGGGAATGAGTACTTGTTTTGGGCCTCCACCCACTGGTTTGGGGGAGGTCTGGCCATCGACTTGGGGTTGGGAGTGAGTGGAAGTGGAATCTGTATCCTAGGGAAACTGTTTAAAACCCATTTGTCCTGGGTAATGAGTTCCCAGTTTTATGCATGCAGGGCGAGCTTTCCTCCTAAGGGAGCAAGCAGTTGAGCAAGGCTTGGAAGAGTTAATGATAGGTCATTGTGCCATTTTTTCATAGGGGGGTGGCTGACTACTCCCTGCTTTGGAAGTGGGGCCCCCCACTGCTTAGATCTGTGCATAGCCTGAGACTGAAGTCTTGGTGGTCTGCTGCTCCTGGGTGTGGACTGAGAAGGCCTGGAAGGGACTGGAAAAGTACACTTACCATAAATGTAGATGTTCGAGTGTATTCACTGTTGCAGTCATTACATTTGGGTAGAATCCCACAGCTATGGTTGGGAGGATGGAATTATACAGCATAAGGAGCAGCTATAAGGCCCTGCAGGACAGCAGTGGCAAAGCCAGCTCTGTATTTAGAGAAGAGAGGTAAATGGAAATGTTTGGTGAACGTATGAAATGAACTCCAGGTAGCAGCTTCTAGAATGTCTCTGGTAGGAACCCCTCTGAGGAAGGCTGCAGAAGTAGATGCAGCCCTGGTGGAATGAGATCTGATCCCCTTGGGGACTAGTTTGCCATGGTGCATTTAGCAGAAATGAATACAACGGCTTATCCATTTTGAAATTGTCTGCTTTGAAATAGCCTTTCCCTCTGCCCCTGCAGCAAATGCCACCAGCAATTGTTCAGATTTTCTTAGAGATTTTGTCCTGTTTAAATAGAATCTTAGTTGTCTGTGTACATCCAATGAATGCAGAATCCACTCACCCTTGTTCTGTGGATTTGGGAAGAAAGTTGGCAAATGAATGGTCCGATTAAGGGCCACACTAGATACAACTTTAGGCATAAAGGATGGACTGGTCCTGAGGGCCACCATGTCCGGGTAAAAAATAATGAAAGGTTCCACTGCCATAAGAGCCTGTAATTCTGAAATCCTTCTAGCTGAAGTGACTACTAAAAGAAAAGCGGTCTTCCAAGAGAAAAATTTTAGGTCCACAGTAGCAGCTGGCTCAAAAGTAGGTAAAGTGAGTTTTTTCCAAAACAAAACTGAGGTCCCATGCAGGAGTAGGTGCTCTCCTGGGAGGTCTTAAATTTTTGGCCCCTCTGAGGTACTGCTTTAACAGAGGATGAGAAAAGAGGGGAGGCTCTGTGTTGTAATGAGCTGAAATGGTAGAGGCATGGATTTTTATGGAAGAAAAGGATAAGTCCTTGTGAAACATCTCAGTTAAGTATTGCAGAATCTGAGGAATATTGGGCATTGCTGTGCTTAGTCCTTGTGCTTGGTTCTAGGCACAGAATCTTTTCCATTTGTCCGCATAAGACTTTCTAGTATTAGGCCTTGTAGACTCCAAAATTACATACATCACAGGTTTGCTTAGAGATGTAACTGGTGAAATTAGTTGATTAGCCATGCTGCAAGGTTCAAAGTTTGGAGCTGAGTGGGCAGAATTTAATAGTTCTGCTGAGACAGTAGGTAAGGTGTCTGAGGCAGGTACCATGGAGGAAGGTGCGACGTACTGTGCAGGAGTGGGTACCAGTGTTGGCGAGGCCAGTCTGGAGCAATCAGAATCATTTTTGTTTTTTCCTGTCTGACTTTTATTAAGACCTTGGAGAGCAGAGGCAGAGGAGGAAAGGCATAGACTGATAGGTTTTTCCAGCTGAAGGACAGAGCATCCACTTTCCAAGCTTTTTTGTGATGAATTCTTGTGCAGAATTTGTCCAACTGATAGTTTTGGAGTGAGGCAAAAAAATCTATGTCTGGGCCCCCTCATTTGTGTGTCAACATGCTGAAGATTTGTGGATCCAGTTTCCATTCGTGTGGGTCCATAAGATTTCTGCTTAGTTCGTCTGAAAAGAGTATTTTGCTTTCCTGGCAGGAATTGAGCCTTTAGATGTATTTGATCAGTCAGGGTTGTGTTCCACAATGTCATGGCTAGTTTGCAAAGGGGGTAGGAATGTGTACCCCCTGCTTGTTTATGTACCACATGACTGTGGTGTTGTCTGTCTATCAGTAGTTGTCCTGGACAAAGATAATCCTTGAAGGCTGTCAGAGCATTCTGTACAGCTAGCATCTCTTTCTGATCGTTATGTAGGTGCATTTGATTTGGGCTCCACTGGCCCTGAATGCATCTCCCTGCCAGATGCGCCCCCCAAGCATAGTCTGATGCAGCTGTAGTCAGGGTTTGGGCTGCAGGGGGTGGAATGAAGGACAGTCCCTTGTTTTGGTGACAAGGCCTCTGCCCACCATAGGAACTCTAGCTGCAGGCAAGGAATGATAGGAATCATTGTTGCCAGGCTGTGACAATGTTGACTCCATAAGCTCTTTAGGTACCATTGAAGCTTCCTCATATGCAGTCTTGCAATATGGAATTAGAAGAATGCAGGAGGCCATGAACCCCAAGGCCTGCAGAATTTGTCTTGCAGAAAGCTGGGTTTTTGTGGCCACCTGTTTGAAGTAAGTCATCAATTGAATTTGTTTTTCTGGCGTAAGGTAGGTCATCTGGGCAGGTGTATTCAAGCTTGCACCCAGGAATGTAATTATTTGAGGGGTTATCAGTTGTGATTTCTTTTAGTTTATGGTACACCCTAGACAAGTTAGGAGCCTTTTTACAAATGCCAGATGTTTTAGAAGAGAGTCCTAGTTTTCTGCCTGAATTAGACAATCGTCCAGGTATGGATAAATCTGAATATTTCTTTGCCTGCAAAAAGCAATTACTGGTGCCAGGCACTTTATGAAGACCCTGGGCACAGTAGATAAGCCAAAGGGCAGTGCAGAAAACTGGTAATGTAAATAGCCTGCTTTGAAGCGGAGGTATCTTTCGCAAGATTCCCTGATTGGGATATGCAGGTATGCCTCTTTTAAGTCTAGAGTTACCAATCAGGCATCCTTGCCTAGCATAGGCAGTAACTGTTGAAGAGTCAGCATCTTGAATTTTGGAATGTCCAGAAATGTATTTACAGTAGATAAGTCCAGAATTGGACGCCATGTTTTGTCTTTTCTGTGTGCCAGGAAAAGCCTTGAATAAAAACCTCGTCCCTTTTCTGGTACTGGTTGAATAGCCCCCATATTCATGAGGGACATAACTTGTTTCTGGGCCTCTTCCCACTGATTTGGAAGCAGATCTGGTCATCCGTTTGGGGTTGGCAATGTGTGGAAATGAAATCTGTATCCCTGGGATACTATATTCAAGACCCATTTGTCCTGGGTAATCAGTTGCCAGTTTCGTGAATGAAGTGCCAGTTTTCCCCCCAAAGGGGCGGCCAAAAGATTAGTGCTTGGTGATTGCAGTGGAAAGTCATTGAGACTGTTTACCATAGGAAGGTGCCTTGTTGCTTCCAGATTTGGAGGTGGAGGCACCCCATTGCTTTGTTCTAAAAGTCCCTTGCGACTGAAACCTGGAGCCTTTGGAATGCCTGGGTTTGACCTGAGTGGCTCTAGTGGGTACTGGAAAGGACAAGTTCTTAGTAGGCCAGTGCCTGCTAAACCTGGGTGGCTGCACTTGTAGAAAATCTTTCACAGTTTGCATAGATTTAGCTTTATCTTCCATCTTTTTCAAAACTTCTTCAGCCTTATTGCCAAACAGTCTGCCCTGTTGTAAAGGAGCATCCAACAATTTTTGCCTTAACGTAGTCAGGCAGACTTTGTTCCTTGAGCCAAGCATGCCTTCTTATCACAGATCCAGTTACAGCAGCCCCGCAAGAGGCCTCCAAGGAATCAAAACCACATTGTAAAGTATGTTTTCCAACTTGTTCAGCTTAATGCAATAAGTCCTGCAACTGTTTATTTTCCACACAGTCAGAAATCAACATCATTTTCTTTTTAAGTAAACCCATGACATGCTGTTGATATTTAAGCATATGAAATTGACAGTTTAAAGCCCTGATTGCCAAGGTTGCAGATGTGTAAACCTTCTTACCCCATCTATCCAGCGCCCTGGAATGTCTATCAGAAGGGGTAGGATTTTTAGCAGAAGAGGCCTTAACACCCTTGGGACCTTGAGAAATGGTTTCAGGGTCAGCAGCAGGATTTTTAAAAAGGAATCTGTGGGAGTCAGGAACCCTGTAGTATCTGTATGGCTTACTAGGAGCTGGAAGCAGGGAATCAGGAGTCATACTGGATTCTGAAAAATCATCAACAATGTCTAGAAAAGGAGGTATAGCCAAAGGCCTATACTGAGGAAGGAGAAGAAAATCCCCAAGTCTCTTTTTAGATTCTGAGAAATCCTGACTCTCCCAGTGAAAGTGTTCTCTTAAGGTATGCAAGGTTTCTCCAAAAGAAAAATCCTCAGGAGGAGAAGCAGAAGGGATGGAGTCTTCTGCATCTCAGTCCTCATAAGTGGGTATAGATAATTCCTGCTCAGAAGAGGAATCAGAAGAAATAGAAACCTGATTTGAAGATAAATAGTCAGTGCCTTGCCTAGGCCTCTTCGCAGGAGGGGGATGGGTACCCCTGATCAAGGTAATTAAATCCTCAGCCATTTTGATAATTTGTTTTTTAGGCATCGGGGCCTGTACACGTGGCCCATGCATCGGTTTTTTAGACAAAAAAGTAGTTTTTGGCCTTAATTTGGAAGATGGCGTTGGTTTAATATACAAATCTTTAGGCCTGAAAACACCCTCAGAGGCTGGTGCCTGCTCAGCGGCTCTGACCCATCTAAGGTAGAGACATCCGCGGGTTCAATAATTAAAGTATCTCGCGGCATACTGGACTCCAAATGGGTCTCAGTAGAGACCTGCGAATCAAAAGTAGCGGTATCAGGGGCTGCGAAAGCGCCTCACTGAGTACCGGCGAACCAGCAACTGGCTTAGGAGAAGCTTTGTCGTCAGTTTTGAACCTCGACGGTCTGTCTCTGTCTTTTTCTTTGCGTTTTTTAGGTATTCCGGTAGTCTGATTGCTAACAGACGACATTTCTGGATAGTTAAATCTTGAGCCAAAATATTTAGAAGCAAAACTATACCGATGTTTAATAGTGCATTGCTTAAATTTAGCACAAAACCGACAGCAAGGCACGTTGTGGTCAGGGCCTAGACAAGGAATGCAGTACAAATGAAAATCCTTATGAGGTATTTGCTTTCCACAAGTAATACAATTATTAACTTTTACTGACATCGGTAAGGAGCAAGAAAAAGTTTCCCCAACGGGGTACTTAGCTTTGAGTTGAAGACTTCAGTTCTGAAACTCGAAAACGAAAATTTCAGGAGTCGGCCGACCGGCACTTGCGAACTGCTTCTACTTAGGGCACCGCTCGGCAAGAAAGACTGATGTAATGGCGTCAGCTGCATGTTTTATACCCCTGATGACCTGACGTCATGGAAGAAGGGACAGCAACCGACGCAGGACCCAAGACTTTGTTAATCAGGTCAACTGAGGGCAACCTGCCAGCAGATTACCCAAATGTAATGACTGCAACAGTGAAACATGAAGAACATGGACCAGTTCTTTGAAGGCCAGTGTCTACTGAATATAGGTGGCTGTACTTGTAAGAAATCTTTAACAGTTTGCATAGATTTAGCTTTTTCCTCCATCCTTTTGAGGACTTCTTTGTTGCCAAAAAGGCGCTCTTGGTTTAAGGGAGCATCCAATAATTTAGCTTTAACATGATCTGGCAAGTTTTGTTCCTTAAACCAATCATGCCTTCTAAGTACAGACCTAGTAACAGCAGCCCTGCAAGATGCTTCTAAAGCATCAAAACCACATTGCAAAGTATGTTTACCTACTTGGTCAGCAGAATGTATTAACTCTTGCAAATCTTTGTGTTCAGCACAGACAGGAATCAACATAATTTTTCTGTTTAAGCAAACGCATAATATGCTGCTGATACTTTTAACATATGAAACAGACAATTTAAAGCCCTAATTGCCAAAGTAGTAGAAGTATATACATTCTTACCCCATCTGTCTAAAGCTCTAGAATCCCTATCAGAAGGGGTAGGATTTTTGGCAGTTGTAGCCTTAATGCCTTTTGGTCCTTGGGAAATGGGTCTTTGGATCCGCAGTAGGATTCTTGAACAGGAATTTGAGAGAGTCAGGTACCCTATAGTACCTGGCAGGTTTCCTGGGAGCAGGAGGCAAAGTGTCTGGGGTAAGGGTGGATTCCAAGAAAACGTCATCTACAATCTCCAGAACACGAGGGATAGCTAGAGGCCTGTGTTGAGGCAAATTTAAATATTCCCAAAGTCTCTTTTTGGACCGTGAAAAGTCCTGGCTTTCCCAGCAGAAATGCTCCCTAAGGGTATGCAAGGTTTCACCAAAAGAAAAATCTTCTGTAGGGGAAGCAGAGGGAATGGAATTCTCTGCATCAGAATCCTCATAAGTAGATGAGGGTAAATCCTGGTAGTCAGGAGTAGAGATATCAGATTCCTCCTCAGAAGAATCTTAAAGAAAATCAGTTCTAGGTCTATTAGAGGGGAAGGCTGGCTTCCGCTAATTAAGGTAATAAGGTCTTCAGCCATTCTAATCATTTGTTTTTGAGGCATATGGGCCTGATAATGCGCTTTGGTCGTCGTTTTTCTAGGCTTAGTGCGAGCTTTAGGCCTGAGGAATTCGGAATTCTTAGCTTGAAATGAAGTCGTCAATTTAATATGAAAATCGGTAGGTCTGAATACACCCTCAGAAGCCGGTGCCTGCACAGCGGCTCTGGACCCATCCAAGTTAGAGACATCTGCAGGTTCCATAGTTGTAGAAGCATCTCGCGGCATACCGGACTCCGAATAGGTCTCAGTAGAGGCCTGCAAATCAGTAGTAGCGGGTATCAGAGGCTGCGAAAGCGCCTCACTGAGTACCGACGGACTGGTGACTAGCTTAACGGTAGCGTTGTCAGCAGTTTTGGACCTAAGCGGTCTGTCTCTGTCTTTATCCTTGCATTTTTTTTGGAAGATCGGTAGTCGGATGGCTTAAGGAAGCCATTTTGAGTACGGAGATCGAGAACGAAAGTATTTTGCTACAAAAATAGCCTGATGACAAATAGTTCAGGTGTTGAACAAGGCACAAAACTGAAAGCGAGGGACATCGTAGTCTGGGCCTAACCAGGTGACGCAGTAAGAATGAAAACCTCTATGAGGTATTTGCTTTCCACAGGCAAGACAATTGTTAATTTTTTCTGATATCGGTTAGAGCACGAAAAAAGGATACCCAACAGGTTACTTATTTTTCTGAAGACTTCAGGTCTGAAACTCGAAAATGAAAATTTCAGGAGTCACCTGACAGGCACTTGCGAACTGCTTCTGCTTTGGGCATCACACGGCAAGAAAGACTAATGTAATGGTGTCAGCTGCATGTTTTATACCCCTAACAACCTGACATCATGGAAGAAGCGACAGCATCCGACGCAGAAATCTGAAGACTCTGGTATTCAGGCCGGCTGAGTGCTACCAGCAAGCAGATAACTCAAATGTGATAACTGCAACAGTGAAACATGAAGAACATCTGTGGTGGTGTCTTTTTATCAGCAGTTGGCCTGGCAGGATTAGGTATCTGAAAGCTGTCAGAGCATTATGTACAGCTATAGCATCTCTTTTTGATTGATGTGCAGGAGAATTGGCCTTGGGCTCCAGTGGCCCTGAATGCATTTGCCCACCATGTGAGGCCCCCATGCATAATCTGATGCATCTGTGGTCAGGGTTTGGGTGGTGTGGGGTTGAGTAAAATGCAGTCCCTTGTTGTGGTTGCATGCTTCTGCCCAGCAAAGGAACTTTGCCCTTAGACAAGGTATGATAGGAATGACTGTTTCCAGGTCCTGAGAATGCTGGCACCAAAGACTTTTAAAGTACCACTGAAGGTTCGTCATATGCAGTCTTGCATATGGAATTAGCAGAATACATGAGGCCATGAACCCTAGGGCTTGCAGTATCTGTCTTGCAAACAGCTGGGTTCTGGTGGCCATTTGTTTGAAGTAGTCCGTCAGATAGACCTGTTTTTCTGAAGTGAGAAATGCCACCTGGGAAACTGTGTCCAAGCTTGCTCCC
The DNA here is from genome assembly GCF_019279795.1 of Protopterus annectens. Classification (NCBI taxonomy): domain Eukaryota; kingdom Metazoa; phylum Chordata; order Ceratodontiformes; family Protopteridae; genus Protopterus; species Protopterus annectens. The sequence continues at coordinate 1,966,513,087 of NC_056729.1, forward strand.
AGGAATACAATCTTTTGACTGGGTACCAGTTGTGATTTCTTTTCGTTGATGGTATACCCCAATGAGGTGAGAAGGCTTTTTACAAATGCCAGGTGCTGAAGCAGCAATTCCTGACTGTCCGCCTGAATCAGGCCGTCGTCCAAGTACGGGTAAATCTGGATATTTCTCTGGCTGCAGTATGCAATGGCTGGAGCCAGGCATTCTGTGAATACCCTGGGCACAGTAGAAAAGCCAAAGGGATGTGCAGAGAACTGATAATGCATAGATCCTGCCTTGAAACGTAGATATTATTTCCTGCAAGACTCCCTTATGGGGATGTGCAGATAAGCTTATTTTAAGTCTAGGGTGATTAACCAGGAAGGTGTTGAGAATTGAAGGATCCAGGATTGGGCGCCAAGAGCCCTCTTTCCTGGGTACCAGGAATAGTCTGGAGTAGAAACCCTGACCCCTTTGTTCTACTGGAACAGGCTGAATAGCTCTGATATTGACCAGGGAAAGTACATGGTTTTCAGCCTCTGCCCACTGGTTTGGAGGAAGGTCTGGGGTTGGCAGTGAATGGAAATAAAATTTGCACCCGTGGGATGCAATGTTGAGGACCCATCTGTCCTGAGTGATGGACATCCAGTTTTTTGCATGAAGGGTAAGTTTTCCTCCTAGGGGCACAAGCAATTGGGCAGGGCTGGGAAGTAGACTCGAGAAGTTATTGTGACCTTTTTCCATAGGGAGGTGGGCTTACCACTCCCTGTTTTACGGGTGGGGGCACTCCATTGCTTAGATCTCTGCATACCCTGAGACTGTAGATTGGGTGGTCTATTTCCCCTGGGTCTTGTTTGGGAAGGCCTGGAGGGGGCCAGAAAGACACAGTGTTTTGAAGGGCAATGCCTACTGAATCTAGATGGTTGCTCTTGTAAGAATTATTTAACAGTTTGCATAGATTTAGCTTTTTCTTCCATCTTTTTAAGAACTTCTTCTGCTTTGGTGCCAAACAAACAGTCCTTATTTAAAGGAGTGTCTAGTAATTTGGATTTGACATCATCTGGCAAGGTCTGCTCCTTCAGCCAAGCATGTCTTCTCAGTACAGAGCCAGTGACTGCAGCCCTGCAAGATACTTCTAGGGCATTAAAACCACACTGCAAAGTATGCTTACTAACTTGGTTTGCAGAATGCATAAGCTCTTGCAAATCTTTATTTTCTGCACAATTTGGAAATATTACCATTTTTTATTTAATTAGTTCCATAATATGTTGCTGGCACTTCAGCATGTGAAACTGGCAATTCATTGCCCTGATAGCAAGAGTTGCAGAAGTATATAGCTTCTTACCCCATCTGTCTAAAGCTCTGGAACCCCTGTCCGAAGAGGTAGGATTTTTGGCTGTAGTAGCCTTAATACCTTTAGGTCTCTGGGAAATGATCTCTGGATCAGCAGCAGGATTCTTGAAAATAAACTTGTGGGAATCAGGCACTCTGTAGTACCCGTCAGGTTTCCTAAGGGCTGGAGGTAAGGTGTCAGGAGTAAGACTGGATTCCATGAAAACATCATCCACAACATCCAGGACAGGGGGTATAGCTAAAGGCCAAAAAGACTGAGGATAGTCTTTGCATTCCCAATTGAAATGCTCTCCTAAAGTATGCAAGGTTTCACCAAAACAAAAATCCTCTGGGAATGGATTCCTCTGCATCTGAATCCTCATAAGCTGACAAGGGCATGTCCTGATAATCAGAAAGGTCAGAGTCATCGGACTCCTGGTCTGTAGAATCTGAAGGCAACTGAATTTTTTGTCTCTTAGCAGGGGAAGGCTGGCTTCCCCTAATTAGCGTAATAAAGTCTTCAGCCATTCTAAGCATTTGTTTTTGTGGCATGGGTGCCTAAGCATGCGCTTTGGTCAGTTTTCTAGGTGTAGTGCGTACTCTGGGCATAAGAAACTCGGTAGTTTTGGCTAAAAATGAAGTTGTTGGTTTGATTCGAACATTGGTAGGATGAAAAACACCCTCAGAAGCCGGTGCCTACACAGAGGCTCCAGACCCATCCAAGGTAGAGACGTCCGCTAGTTCCTTAGTCGAAGAAGCATCTTGTGGCATACCGGACTCCAACCGGGTCTCAGCAGAGGCCTGCGAATCCATAGAAGCAGCATCAGGGTCTGCAAAAGTGCCTCACTGAGTATCGGCAGACTGGCGACTAACTTAAAGGAAGCGTCGGCAGTTTTGGACCTATGCGGTCTGTCTCTGTCTTTATCCTTACGTTTTTCAGAAGATCAGTAGTCTGATGGCTTACCGAAGCCATTTCAGAATATGGAGATTAAGAACGAAAGAATTTAGCGACAAAGATAGCCCGACAACAAATAGTTCAGGCGTTAAACAAGGCTCAAAACCGACAGTGAGGGATGTCGTGGTCTGGGCCTAAACAGGTGAAGCAGTAAGAATGAAAATCTCTGTGAGGTATTTGCTTTCCACAAGCGAGACAATTGTTAACTTTTTCTGACATCGGTTAGAGCAAGAAAAAAGTATCCCCAACAGGGTACTTAGCTTTAGAAGACTTCAGGATTATCAACTCAAAAATGAAAATTTCAGGTAGCGGCAGACCGGCACTTGCGAACTGCTTCTGCTTCTGGCTCCTCCTCGGCACGAAAGAATGATGTAATAGCGTCGGCTGCCTGTTTTTATACCCCTGATGACCTGACATCATCGAAGAAGTGACAGCATCTGAAGCAGAAATACTAAGACTCTAGTATTTGGGCCGACTGAGAGCTAACTGCAAGCAGATAACCCAAGAGTGATAACTGCAACAGTGAAACACGAAGAACATCAACCACTATGGTCTGACACCCTAGAAGCTTTTGAAAAAAGGTTTTAGCCAAGTGCAGCTTCCTTCCTGGGTAAAGGTGGCATGCCAAGGCGGGGATGAAGCTGTGCACATTCAATGGCATAGCCTGAAGTTATACTCTCCCTGTTCGATCTGTCAGCCGCAAGGGACAATTTTTTTCTATGTAGTAAGAGTCTCCCACCCAGACAGCTTTTGGTATTGGGATTAAGTAGAGTTAATCATTCTGTGGTGGTTAAATACTGGCTGAAGGAAAACTACATCCAAGACCTATGGTCCTATTACATGGTCTAGCCCCCCACCCCCACCCCCATTCCAAGTTTTTTCTCCAAACTGCCTTTTCTGTCTTTACAGGTCAGAATCTATTTCTGAAAATCTCAAAGACATACAAATCCTGAGTAATCATATCTGTATATTTTATTCTACTGTCAATCAAACCTGAACATCACTGTATAACCCTTTATTGAGCTACATTTTTTTACAGATGTTATTCTCCTTAATCATATTCACCAAATCACCACAAAAAAAAAATCTCTCCTCAACTAACATCTAAACTTCATTCTAGAAGCACATCACACATCCTTACTCATATTTATAAAATTACCACAAAAAAAAATAATTCTAGAAGCGTATCACACAATTTCCTATATCAAATCAACTCTGCCCCCTTCTGGGCAAGCCACCACATTATTTGGTTGCTAGCAATCCAGCTTTCTTTATTCCTTTTTCTAAATTCTTGGAAGGGTTCCCCCATGAAGACAGGAAAAGTGAAACCACAACTGAATTTTGGGTGCAAACAAAAAGCTATGTTAAAAGGTAGACTTTATGAATTACTATTTGTTAAGAAGGTAGACGGGCTGCTGGTTTATTAACAACTTTTCAGCCATGGCCTGACCTTCATGCTCCTGTTTCACACATTCCCTAACTAAAAATCACTTTTTGTCCAACAAACCTATCCTACCTTATCCTTATTTTAATCTAATTCAATTAGTAACAGTTTATTCTTTTATACATTCCACCCTGTGCCCACTTATACATACAAAATTACCTTAATGTGTTACCTCTAAATCATTTACAACAGTTGCATCTTTAACCACACAGGCCCCTAGTCACTATCCTTGAGGAAGATACTTTGAAGACGGCATTGACTGCATCACATCCAAGAGTAATAGAATATTTCCCCAATTTTGTTGTAGTCTGAGCTATATCTTCCCCTCAGAAACTTATCAACAGTGTCCTCAGCACTGCCTTCAATCTGCCTGAGGATAGCTGTTGGGACTGGATCACAAGTGTTTGACATACATGGCTTTGATACATAGTGTGGAAGAGGGTTATTTATTCATTATTAACCAAATGTATCCATGATTCTACTCTCCCTTTCATGTGGGAGAGTGCCTGAAGGCAGTGAAACAATCTCTTAAAAGCATCCAAAGAAACAAACACTGGTACAAATGTTTGGCTGGCCTTGTACCCTATAAAATCCATAAAGCCTCTTGGGTGCAGGGCTGACAGCCTGGCTCCAGTGAGAACTTATCATAAATACCCTCAGACACTGGCACTACTGAAGGACTGGCTTCAGACTTTTGGTATATCTATGCACAAGAGTTCAAAATGTCTCTTCTAAGTTGCTAGAGTTTCTTCACTTCCTAAATAAAGTGCTCCCTCCTAAGTCTACCGGTTTCTCCAAAGAAAATATCTTCCGGGGGAATAAAGAAGTGAAAGTTTCACCATCTGTATACTGACTCTTACCAGAGTGGAGCTGGTCTATAAAGGCCAGGTCCTCCTCCTACATCTGTATCATATCTCTTGGCAGAGTTGGTCCATAAAAGCCAGGGCCCTCCTTTTCAATCTCAAGGTACAAGGGCCTTGTACTACATTTTGCATCCAGGAAGTACATTTAAACTACGTTTACAATACTGAACTTATCTTACCTTTTAAATCAATTTGCCGTGTCACGTTTACTCTTTATCGGAAGTTAGAGCTATTCATTTAATGCAGTTTTATAGTCTGCAATGCTTTTTGGTTTCTGTGCTGGGCCTCGGTGTTCTGACTAGGCCCTCATTTTATTGCAATTTTAGTAGCTCTCTTCTGTATTTGGTAACCAGACCATCAACCCTACTGTTGTGGTTTTACACTTGAAGGCTTTTGAGCTGCCTGCCACTACTGTATATTTGACCTTGGAAGCTTCACCCATTCTCATCTTTAGTATACCTGGCCCTAGAAGCTCCTCCCAAGTATCATCTTGCTGGTTACTGTCAGAAGAAACTGGAAAGACCCTTCTTTAGACTGTTAGTGTACACTGAATTGCCTTAAAGTGTGTGTATTCTTCATTGCTGGCTTGCATGCCTTTGAATCACCTTCTAGTTACTTGTAGCTAGTTGACATACTTATTTCTGGTACCTTTTCACTCATGGCTTACTAAAGTGCTTTTTTTTACATTAAGAAGAATGGGACTGCAATTCTAGTGGAAAAAGAAAGGTGGCCTGGTCTGTCTGAGTTGGGATACAAACAGGTAGACTTAAGTGAGAAGTACTTGTTGTAGCTAGTTGTTTGATTTGTTTGTGCTACTTTTCACTTTTGGCTAACCTGAGTGTTTTTTTCCACATTAAGAAGACTGGGTCTATAATTCCAGTGGAAGTAGAAAGGTAGCCTGGTCTGGTGAATTTGGAAAACACACAGGTAGGCTTAAAGCAATAATTACTTGTTGTAGCTAGTTATTTGATTTGTTTACTATACCTTTTCACTTTTGGCTAACTGAAGTGTTTTTTTTTTTTATAAGAAGACTGGGACTGCAATTCTAGTCGGAGAAGAGAGGTAGTGTGGTCTGTCTGAGTTAGGATACACACAGATAGGCTTAAGTGAGAATTACTTATTGTAGCCAATTGCTTGATTTGTTTCTGATACCTTTCATTTTTGGTTAATTAAAGTGAGCTTTTACATTAAGAAGATTGGGACTGCAATTCTAGTGGAAGTAGAAAGGTAGCCTAGTTTATCCGAGTTAGGAAATATACAAGGGGGCTTAAAAAGACAACTACTTGTTGTAGCTATTTGCTAACTTTTCACTTCTGCCTAACCAAAGTGTGTTTTTACATTTAGAAGACTGGGACTGCAACTCTAGTGGCAGTAGTAAAATAGCCTGGAAAGTCTAAGTTGGGAAATGCACAAGGAGGCTTAAAATGAGACTGTTTCATCAGCCAGAGGGCTTATTGTGGGACTTGGATATTACCTTTGCTGTGCTTTTACAATAAGAGGCTCCAGAATCATTCGTCTTATGGCAGAAGGTGTTTACCCAGTCTCTCTGACTTGGGAAGCATTTCAAGGAGCTCAAAGTATAGTAATTTATTGGCCAGAGGGCATGGGAGTTGGTTTTCAGCTTTTTACTGTCTGGTCTAAATAAGGCACTTTTTCACTGACTTGTTCACTGCACAGTGTCAGTAAGCAGTACCCTGTGGAGTAGCAAACCTATACAGCTATTACTTAGGATTTTAACCTATAACCAGGAAGGCTTTTCATGGAGCTAAGTTTACAGTAGCTAGTTAGTGCATCAAACAGCCCTAATACTTGATCAGAGTTATCTCATATCTAGCCAGAAGCCTAGACACCACTCGGGTGATGTCTGTAAAACCAAGTCCCTAAACCATAACAATCCAACCATAATACAAGGCTTGACAACATGGATTGGCAATTTCCTAATATCTATTTGGTCAGCTTGGCAGACATGGGCATTCTGAGACAATGCAACAAATTTCTCATGTACTACTTTTAATCCTTAAAGAAACTAAAACAGTATGTATGAGATGTATATACATAACTTCCTTGGAAGGAAAAATCTCGCTTACAAACAAGGCTGTCAAAAACCATACACACCGCATCCTTCACACACAGACCTTATTATGCTAAGGCACTTAAAAGAAACCCCTCCATTCCTCAAACACCTTCTAAGTTGTCAAACAACATCTATCCTTAGCAACCATAAAGTACAGACCAAAAACAATAATGAGCACAACACATACGCCTATACCCAATGATCCCCCAAGACGAAAGGCCATAAAGGAAGAAAACACTACCTAGTAGTCTTCTCATTGGGGACTCTATTGTACAACACAGAGATGTCACTCTCACCAGGCTGGACAAGAAGAAGATAACAGTTAGTTGTCTATATCAAGTAGGCATCCACAATATCGCACATGAACTCAAGTCACTGCACCACAGGTACCAATATGATTTCATCATAGTTCTCGTGGATGTAAATGACCCGAGACATACCTCCCTGGACTACATGAAAAGAAACATTATGGATCTCCCTGAATAAATGTCACAGATAGGTACATGCCTTGCACTGAGCAGCATTGTAGCTTCACCAAGGATAATGCTACAGCCGAACAGAAAATGACTGATTTTAATAACAGGCTTAGTTTCTGGTGTCACTTCAGGAGAATCCAAAGCTCAAAGAAACCTTAAAGTGTTACTGTTCAAAGCTTGGAGCCTAAAACAAGAAACTCTATGCCCTAGATGCTCTCCTCAGTCTGGAGAATGTGTAGACATATGTGCTGTCACCAAGACTTGGTTTAAAGCAGCAGAAAATACTCTTTTTTAGTGGAAAGCTATAGTGCCTTCTACACATATTTAGTCCAACAGCAGCACACACAGGGGCTAAAGGTAGAGGTGTCTCAATCTACATTAGCAGAAAATACCACTCCAGTTTAGTTAAACAGGATGATGCCCTGGAGTTCATCTATGTCCAAGTATCCACAGACAAGATTCCTTACTATGTCCTGGCCAGCTACAGGTCATCCTCTATGACCCACAAAGCTCACAACTCTTACCTTGACCTACTACAGGCATTCACCATCCAACCAAATACCCTATTCATTGGAGACTTCAACTACCCTTCCATAGACTGGGAAACATACACTGCCTCTAACTCACAGGCACAATGTTTCCTGGACTTTATCAACATAGGTTCATAGGTTGGTACTAGGCTATTGGCCCTAGGGCCTATACAAGCCTAGCCATAACAATTCTCTGGCTATTTCTTTCACAGTATTTACTTCCCATGACCCCTGTGTCTAGCAGGGTGACTGATGTGATCCTCGGGATGAATTTCCTATCTCCCATCCAATCATCAAGGTTCCTTTTGAAGAGGGCCAAAGAGGTGCTCTGCTTGACATATATGGGCAGTCTATTCCAGAGTCTGGGGAGTCACTGGGTCAGAAACCTATCCCTCCAGCATGTTTTGTTCATTGTGATGACAAGGTTTAGATCCCTGGAGCATGCGACTCTGAGGGATTGGGATTTCTTTAAGTGTAGCATGTCCAACAGCTCTGGGTTTGATATGGCCTTGTATGTTAAGCAGAAATCGCCTCTGAGTAGATGATACGAGTCAGAGTATAGTGGAGTTTTTTTAAGACGGTCAGCAGAGGGCATCTGCTTTAGGCCTGTGTTTCTTTTAGTGAGGTATTTATGCAGCCTTTCCAGTTGTTGCAGATGTCTTGAGAGGTACATATCAAACAGGACTTTGTATTCTATAATGGGTCTAATGAGGGATGAGTACATTGGGACAATGACCTCCTTTTTTTCTGGATGAAAAGCCCTTCGTGATGAGGTGTGCAACATAGAAGGATTTCTTGACTGTTGTGGCAATGTGGTTATCGAAGGTGAGACCACTGTCCACCTGTGTACCTAAGTCTCTTATCACACTTTCGGTGTTTAGTGTACTGCCACCTATGTGGTAATTCATGGTTACATGTTTTTTCCCAAAGGGGATAACTATACATTTCTTGGCATTGAGCTTGAGCCCATGGCTCTGGCACCAAGCATCTGTTTCTGTAAGGCCCTTTTGTAGAATATCCACATCATTTGGGGATTCAATAATCGCTCCCAGTTTACAGTCATCTGCAAACTTTGTTAGCCAGAGTCCCTTAGTGTTGGCGCCTGTACTTCAGAGCAGTAGATGCCAAACAAGAGTGGTCCAAGGACGGAACCCTGAGGTACTCCACTTGTTACTTGTCTGGAGCTGGATATGGAGTCGGCTACTTTTACATTGTGGGTTCTGTTAGTAAACCAGTTGGCAACCCATTGAGTGATGTAGGGATTAATGCCCAGCTTAGTAAGTTTATCTACGATTCCAGAGTGGGGATGGTGTTGAAGGCCTTGGCGAGGTCCAGATAGGCTGTGTGGCCCGCCTTACCCTAGTCCACAGCTCTGGAGACTGATTCGAAGAAGTCAATCAGGTTCAGGAGGCAAGATCGGCCTTCATGAACCCAAACTGGGTGAGGTCCAGTGTTTGAAGGTTGCCAGTGTCTTTGTTTATCAGTTCCATGATAATGCATTCCATGGCCTTGCAGATCAAGCTCGTCAGACTGATGGGTCGGTAGTTCCAGGATCCAAGGTGGATTCCCCCCTTCTGTAATGGGATAACTGTAGCTGTGCACCACTCACTGGGCACGAAGCCTGAGGTGAGGCTATGATTAAACATGACACTTAGTGAGGTGCCAGTTCATTTTGTAGTTCATGCATAGCCAGCCTTAGGCGGAGGCCGACTAGGGCAACAATCTAGTAGGGGCACTTTTCCAGTATTTATTTGGTGTAGATAGACCAGGATGGGGGAACCGGGTGGTGTAGCAGGGGGGGTGCCGTGGAGCCCTTTTGCCTAGGGCACCAGTTGACCTAAGGTCACTCATGAGTTCATGTAGTACACAGCCCAGGATGTCGTCTGGTCCCATGGATGCTGTCTTCTTAGCTTTGGAGAGTGCAGTTTTTACCTGTGTGGCTGTTATTACCAGAATTTGGCAATCCTTCGGTATTGAGATGGGCCCTTTAGGTGGTGAGAGGAGGGGTGAAGTTGGCACTGAATCGATCTTCCAGGATATTGGTAATATCCTTGGGATCAGTATATTTAATGCCATTCTGCTGTAGCTCAGACCAGATCTGAGCATCGCCATTTAGATTCTTGACATAACTATAGAATGCTTTGTGGTTGTCTTTGGAATCTTTGGCAATTTTATTTTCGTACCTAGCCTTGGAGGATTTTGTGAGGGATCTCAGCTTCTTACTGAGGCTGGTAAGGGAGTTTTTTGTAACAGAAATACTCTGTACCAGATAGTGCGCACACTAACTAGATGGTCAAACATACTGGACCTAGTACTCACTAAATGGGAGAGTGTTGCAGAGCCCCTCCCCCCATGTCATGTCTTTATTGGTAAGGTCAAACAATAAAGCTGTCTCTCAAAATAAAAATCAACCTAGAAAACCCAACTAAACCCACAACAGTTAGAAACTATTCTAAAGCTAAGTACATGCTATTAAATGACAGTTTATCAAACTTCATAGCTCCCTTAATCCTGGGAACACAGCTACCTATGCAAAATGACTTACAGAAACCGTGTAAAAACGTGTACATGGCTGCACTGAGACGGACATACCTACCAGAAATAAGCCCAGATCCAACACCAAAAACAAATCCCATTGGCTGAATCCTTATCTTAACAGAGTATATAACAAAAGATAAAAGTTATGGCCAAAATATCAGAAAGAGTAACTCTCATACAGACAAGGGCTCTAGGATTCAACTAAACAAGAAACAAAGAGGTCTAATAAAGTCCAACAAGGCCAATTACAAGATCAGCATAGCCTCCTAGACTAAGGGCAATCACAAAGCCTTGAGCCAAGTCATGAACCTTAAAGGTAACACTTATTAGTGTGCAGAACTGGCAGTAAATGTCCCAACTTTCACTGAATAGGGTGACAGAGAATATACTTGCTAATAAATTTAGCTCTAACTTCATCCCTCACATCCTTCCCCCCCACTAACCCCTGTGAAATCCCTTCTATCATATTCCCCCAAATGTCAACAGGGAGCAGGTGCTGGTGGCACTCACTAAGGCAAAAAACACTTTCAATGGGCCCTGATAATAACCCTGGTTGCCTCAAACAGCTAAAACAAGACCTACTGACCACCTGAGGCACTCCAACTACAGAATCAAAACAGGTTACACACTAGGTGAATGGAGGGCCACAACAGTCATCCCTCTTTATAAGGGTGGACCATCAACCGACCCAGGGAACTACAGACCCTTCAGTCTGACATGTCTACTATGCAAAGCCATGGAATGAACTATCATGGAAATGATCAATAAGGACACTGGCAACCATTAAACACTGGACCCATCCCAGTTTGGCTTTGTTAATGGAAATGTCTTGCCTACTCAACCTAGTAGACTTCTTCAAGAGGGTTACCGAAGCTATGGATGAGGGGGGAAAAAAGTACATATTGCCTACCTTGACCTGGCCAAGGCACTCGATATAATTACCCCAACTCAGGTACTGTTGGCAAACTCTCAGAATTAGGCATAAATCCCTACATAACTCAGTGGACTACTGACTGGCTCACAAACAGGACCCACGAAGTTAGCAATGGTGAGACCACCTCCAAAAGGAAACCAGTCACCAGTGGAGTACCCCAGGGTTCCATGTTGGGCCCGCTCATGTTTGATATCTATTTCTCAGAAGCCAATGTCGAAGGCCTCGGGTTCACCAAGTTCACAGACGACTGTAAACTGGGAGCTAACACAGACTCCCCCCACATCAGCAACATCCTACAAGAGGGTCTAACACACAAACGAGTGGTGCCAAAGCCACAGATTACAACGTAATGCAAATAAATGCATTACAGTGCTCTTTGAGAAATTGTCCACCCAAGCTAACTACTCCATTGATAAAACATTTCCAAGAGTTGACCCGATAGTTAGGGATCTGGAAACATATGTAGACAGTAATCTGGGCCTTCGACCAACACATAGCCAAGATAGCAACAAAAAAATCATTCTATGTTGCTCAACTCATAAGCAAGGTTATGGTATCCAGGTCCAAGGAAGTTAGAATACCACTGTGCTCAGCCATATCAGACCCATCATTGAGTACAATGCCCCCTTTGGCATGTACCTAACCAGGAACTTAAGCAGCTGAAATGTCCTTAAAGACTCCTCACCAGGAGAATCCAGAGATTGCTTTAAGGTCCTACCTCTGCACTTAATCTCCTAAAGGTTACTGAGCGACGTCTATGCCTAGCATATAAGGCTTCCCTCCGATCCAGCTCTGATGGATCTTTTAAACATCCGCAAACTGAAAAGTACCTGAAACACTATATCCAAAGACCTGAACTTTGCCTGTGACATAAAAAGAACATACTGGACACTGATATGCACTCCAAAGGAACCCTGCACCATGAAATAATATTCCCATCTACGTAAAGCAGAGTTCATCCTGGACTGTATTCAAAAGAAACCCTGATTTCTGGATGGGAAATCGCAAATTCACCCCCACCCTTGCCCCCATTTCTAAGATGGACAGAAATCAACAGTCAGTAAATTAATCCCCAACTAACATCCCCCCAACACACACACACACACACACACACACACACACACACACACACACACACACACACACACACACACACACCTAAACTACCTATTTAGTATGTAGGCATCCAAGGAACTCTTGGACAAAACTGGGTTGGCTTGCACAGCTAGGTTTGTTGTAGTATAAACCTATGAGCGCACACCTCCCCTTTCTACTGTACAATGGAATACCTCTTTAAAAATCACTAAATATTCTTCTACAAACCATCTACAGTTAAAAGTATAAAGGAACCATAGAAGACATCTGAAGAATTGGAGTCTGTGACTTTGCCACCTAAACCTCAGATATCAGCACATTCAGTAGCCAACGGGAACAAAGAAGGGCTTCATAACAGAAACAAAAGCTCCAGTTGATAGAAAAGGCCACAAAAATATTCAGAAAATTGAGGACAAAGGAGAAACTGTCACCTCTTGCAATGTGTAGGAAATAGCATCTAGCTATGGAGTAGTTATTAAAACATTTCAGGTCTGATTCTTTGGGTGGTACTCAACTTTCTGCCTCCACAGGTGTTACTATGGGTGAGCCACTGCCTACGCAGGCAACCAGGCTGATGATAGAACACTCGGGTCAAATCAAGGCTGGCTGAGTTTATAAAGTCACATACTTACCATCAATGAAATCTTCTCAACACATTGTTTCACCTTGTCCATCTTATGCTGCTTACTGAGCTTTTTCAGACAGTTCTTAAGTTTTCATCTATGCTTTAAACCAGCAGAGGTCCACCTACTGAGGAGTAGGCATCTTTTGTCCTAGTGCCACTAACTTTCCACGTTCTATTAAAGTTCTAATGTTCCTTAACTTTCTCAAAAGGGTCAGTTACAGATAAAAATGGCTTTTCAATAAATCATAGAACAAGCACATACTTTTCAATCTAATAGGTTCATAAGTTGTAGGGCCTGGCACCAGCTATCTGTTTCCTCGATTCTCGTGTGGTCCCAAATTATTGTAGCTTCCCACCCTTATATATGAAAAATATGGTTTCAGTTAGTTTGTTTATTTACTCTGTCCAGCAGTGACCTCCTCCCATGTTGGCCTGTAACCTGGAGAAGTAGATGCCAAACAATAGGGGCCAAGGACCGAGGCCCTGTCAATGAGGTCCTCTGCCTCTCATGGACAGCCACCAGCCAGCAAGCATAGGGAGTCTCTGGTGATAAATCTTTTGTTTGCAAACCCCCTGTTATATCCATTACAAGAGTTTAAAATGGTAAGTTTTCTACAATACCCGAAAGTGGGTATTATCCCAAAACAGCACAACCCAAATAGGGAAAACGTCCTTACATCTACAGTTTCAACAGGGCTTGTTCTTTGAAAAGAAGTCAATATTTGAGAAACCCTCATTGACAACGAGCATTCTGATCAAATTTCCACAGATTCATAGACTGTTAATAAGCTACTGTCCCAAGAGCCAGTTTAAGTCTAGCTAAGCTTAACACAGATTTACTAAAATACTGATAATGTGTCAATTCCCCAGGAATTTTACGGTTACAATATATGGTTGTACACATTGAGCATTCACAGGTTGCCCCTATCCATTATGGTAATTGATGGCAACACTGACAAAACATATGCATCCCATAGGTTACGTCACAGTCCTCCTCAAGACAATACACATATGCGTGCACACACACACACACACAGTAAATGGGTCCTCCTGGGGGAGGAGGGGGTCATGCCCTGTCGACATACTTGCAGGTGGCTTTTTCCTGCACTCAAGAAAAATTGAGAGCAGCAGTCAAATGAAAAGGGGACACAATCATTGAAGTGACACACAAAGGAAATGAACATGATTTATTGGTCTGTTGGTTTATTTAAGATATAAGTAGGCTGGTCTGAAGACCCTTTATGGCTACAAAATAGGCCATGAGGTACAGTTAAAGCAGACACTGAGATATGGAGCTCTTGGTAATAGCTGTAAATAATCAAATTATCTAAAACATAGAGGATGATGATAAGCTCTCTCAGAAGGGTATCTGTATTAACCAACACCCTTTGTCGGTACCATGCACCAGCGCCCCACCCCCCTCAGCTTTTCGAAAAGAAATAAAAAGGCACTTCACTGTATTCAGCCAATTGCTAAATTGTAGCCATTGGCTTATTACAGACTCACCCCAGCTCTTCCAATGAAGAGTAAAAACAGACGTTCCTTCTACTGGCACACCAACCAGGTGGGCCAGATGTACCACGCACCCATCCTCCCCAGCCATTAGGGTCTCATTTCTCTGTTCTGCTCCCAATACCCCTTGATCACATTTAATTAAAATAAAAATTATTTCTTCTTTTAAACTGTATCAAGCTTCTTGCTACAAATTAAGCAAATAGTTTGTATCCTACCTGCATGGACAACTACAGCACTCAGGTTTTAGTTTAAAAAAAAAAAGAAAACCTGAGACTTGGCTGTCAAGAAATTCACTTCAGCAGTGAAGCTTTCAAGATAGGTCTGGACATCCATTTAGAGAACATGTAACTACACTAGTTATGATTCTTTGTCTCATATGGAATGTTCGATAACCCCAGCAAATATCAGAAATATCTCATCCTATCTGCAATTTAAAATCTCTTTGAAAATGTACCTCTCAAGTAAATGGACCTGCACTTTTAACAACACCATTAGTAAGGCCTTTGTAACTATATATCTTATCCTGCTCGTAATCTGCAATCCCAATGAAATCACATCATAGCAGTACTGTCCTTGTACCATATCTCCATTACTGTTTTCTACCTCCTCGTACTCATATCAAACAAAAACTAACGCAACTCGCACACTTTTACTATTTCATTCTTTAGATCACAGGTCTGAAGTGAATTTAACTGTTTGGATGAAATATACATATGCATTTTTTGCTGTATCTGTGCTACAACTACAGTCAGAATAAGTATGTACATTGAAAAATAATGCTGATTGTTGTATAGATGTCTGTGAGTTTTACATGCTGTATATAATAATTCGTTCAATAGATGTGTCTGAGATTAATATGCTATAAATACTATACATATAACATGGTGATCATCTGTTAAGTTAGTGATCCGACGCTACAAAACGCATTTTACTGTTAACTGATTCAAATTACTGTAATGTGGAGCTTTTCTCTCAGAGCCTCCAATGAAAAGGAGCTTTGCCCAGATGGACTTTTTCAGTAAGAAAAAGTAAATCTATCTTTGCGCTCAGTTTCTTATTTACTGATTCAGTGGATTTTATGTTCTGTTGGAAAACCTGTATCTAAAGACAGACTGGAAAGCACCACTGCTACAAAATGATTTAACTACAGAAAAGCCCAAAGAAGCCACTGCAAACAAATACACGGCTGCTGGAAAAAGCCATTACTGAAAAATGAAATACTTCTGAGCTCTATTTAGGCTTCATTTTTACTGAAAACAACTACATTTTCAGTTACCTTCTTTGTAAGAAAACAATTGCTTAAGGAGTTAAGACAACATTACAAAGGCATCTTACTGAACAGTGAAACCATGTGCAAGTAGCATGATCAGAAACCTAGAAAGCTCACTATATGAAAGTAATACCCTGGTCAAAATGGCAATGTTGTAATAATACACATCATATCATCCTGTTTTAATCACCTCTTTAGCATGCAAAGAAAATACTTTTAAATAAGTACTGTATTGGTACTCCCAGTTTTTCAAAAGCAAACATTATGAAGTCATAATGATTATTTAGTGCAACAACATACTTCAAGAGTTTCTTCATGATTGACAACGTCATTGGTGTTCTTGTAAGATATGTCTTGCACAACAAACTGCAACCGCTCAGGATTTTCTTTGATTTCAGGATTACTATGCTCTTGAGCACAGTTTTTCATCATTATCCCATCAATTTCAATATTACTGTTATCACCTGCAAGGTTTTCAGAAGTCTGCAAGAAAAAAATAACCCATTTAAAAAAATGTATTATTATAATTTTAGACTTTTGATACATTGACTTTTTTTCCCTAGTCCACACCTTTGAAATAATGCCTGCTAGACACTACAAACCATACAAACAGATTTATTAGCTGGGGTTTATCTCTGAGCATGCACACTACATACATTACAGAGATACAGATATAGACATATGTGTGTGTGTGTGTATGTGTATATATATATATATATATATATATATATATATATATATATATATGTATATACATACATACCACACATACACACACACACACAGACTTACCTCTATCCATCCACAACCCCTTTTCCCATTTTTGCACATGGGGTCGGGGTGTCATTTGAAAAGTGACCGTCATCAAGAGCCAAGATTAATACCACCGGGTGGATAGCCCTGCCACTGTATTTCTTCCACATCACAGATTTGCGCACACACTCACATGAACAATTTAGAGTGCCCAGTCCTCTTACTGCATGTCTTTGGAAGATGGGAGAAAATCAAGGCATCCAGAGAAAACCCCAAAAAAGAGGACATGCAGACTCCAAACAGAAGGCACCCCAGCCCAGAATCGAACCAGGAAACACACTATCATATAGTGCGTGTATGCACGTGCACACCCGTATTATATATATATATATATATATATATATATATATATATATATTTATATACATACACACACACACACACATGATTATCTAATGAAAGAGCACACTCTGAAATGAGCAAACCAGAAAACATTGATCTAAAATGACAATCATAAAAGCACAACAAAAAACACTGTTTATGCATGTGACAAGCCCCTCTGCACCACCATGTGGGAGTTAACACCCCCACACCTCCTGTTAATTTTATATACCAACTCCAAGACTGCACAACAGTGGGGAAAGGACAAATTCCAAGGCCCCAAAGTACTGCAACCTGGCAAACAGAGCAGACAGCATAAAAAAAAATAAAAAAATAATTCTGTCTTTCAATCTGCAACTGTGTGTGTGTGTGTGTGTGTGTGTGTGTGTGTGTGTGTGTGTGTGTGTGTGTGTATGTGTGTGTGTGTGTATATATATATATATATATATATATATATATATATATATATATATATATTTATATGATCTAGGACTACTGAACTAAAGTTCAATAGTCCGAATCAGCAATCATTGCACACACTTTAACGAAAGCACTTTCACCGAAAAAGTGCTTTCGTTAAAGTGTGTTTAAAAAAAACAATAAATCTACTTTTATGCAGGGGGGCAAGCTCCCCTGTGCCCCCCACACCTCCCTACTTTAATATTCTCACTCCAAGATCGCACTACAGTGATGAAAAGGGAATATTCCCTTATCCGCACCATAGTACGATCTCCGCAACAGTCATTGCCCCACAACTCCCTCTAGCTGCAGGCATACTTCCGCAAAAGTGCTTTTTCAGTAAAAAGCACTTCAGCGAAAGTATGAGATCCTATATATATATATATATATATATATATATATATATATATATATATATATATATATATATATACATACACACACACACAAGTATGTATACATACACTAAGAAATATGATTGTCAAGTGCCTGGATTACAACCAAAAGACGATTGCACTGAAAAACAAAACAAAACAAAAGAGCATGCTGCAGCTGTAAACCATCTTCTCTCCCATCTTCTTTTAACTTATTAGTTGCTATTGAATCATCTGTGCTCTCCCTTGCTTTATAAATCATTTCTAGCTTCCCTCTGTCACCTCTCATTTCTTCTTTAAGCTTAGACATTTCAGTTATTTTTCTAGAAGTTCAATTTAACAAACACATTCTAGCAACTTGAAGTTTGTAACTATATACTTTCATGTTTTATGTCTGCTACTTGCTTTTTTTCTGTCAAGTGTGCTTAAAACGTTCTTACATTTTGACGTGTGTATTTGTATGTTGCAAGTATTTCAACTTCGTATATATCATCGTTTTCTCTGGGTTGAACCTGAAGTAGGCCCCTTTGAATCAGTGTACCAGCTGGGTACATAAATCTGAATAAATAAACAAATGTGCACTATTTATTTATTTGTTTACCGTGAAAGTCCAATTGGACAAAGCCCATTTTCAGCGGAGGCCCTGGGAGAAAAGCTCCACATAAAGAAAATACAGCACAGAGATATGTAACAGACATATTAAATTAAAAAGAAGTGTAAACAAACTTACAATATTCAAATAAATGCACATGTGAAATCTGTACAATAGTAATTCAGAACATTTGGGTACAGTACAAATTAATACAGAAAGCAGAGTAACAACAAAAATATGTATACATAGATCATCCAAGTTAGCATTAAAAATAATTCACAGTGTATGTCAACAGACATTAAGTAGATTAGTAGGAAGACAGGGATCTGATAAATACATTTTAGGTAGTTTCTTAAATTGGGTTATGTTGTTAACAGATCTGACATTGTGGGGTAAAGAGTTCCAGACTTTATTTACTTTATTTTTATTTTAAATTTGTTAACCGGGGGGGTGTCTGACTGAGCCGAAAAGGCCCTTTTTCAGCAGAGGCCCGGGGAGAAAAGCTCCACATAGAAAAATTACAGATGCATTTAGTTATTTAGACATGATCAGTATACACACAAATTACAAAAGACATGTTTTTAGAGTGATATGCAGCACATCAACAGTTACAGTGGAGAGAACAAACAAAATATTAATTTAAAAATAAATGTAATTAACAGATTTGTGGTGTACAGCTGAAATTTGGAACATAGGTAGAAAACATTGTACACAGGTACAGTACACACATTGTAGATTAGCCAGTGTTTGTGAGTAAGATTGAAAACTATTATCAAGTACTCTAGGTTTAGTATGTGTACCTTTATCTGCTTTCACCAGCCTGGGGAGCAATCATGGCACTGCCAACTTTGCTTGAGATGTTGCCTGATGAGGTCTTTAAATGTGGCTTTTGGACAATGTGTTATGAATGCTAGTGGGGACAGAATTCCATTTTTTAGCCACTGAACTACGATATAGTGCATCTCCAAAGCTACTGTAGCTTTGGTGACTTCTAGTAGTAGTTTGCTTGATGATCTAAGAGGCCTTTTGGGTGAGTGATGTTGTACTAGGTTTTTTAGGGCAGGACACTTATTGGGGAGGTAATAGATGGAATGACAGAGGCAGAGCTGATTGTAGCCTAGGAGGTTGGGTAGTTCAAGCCAGTGGAGCAGTCTCATAGCAGTGCAGTGATGAGTTTTATATGAGCAATTTGCAGCAAAGCGGGCAATTCTGTTACAGCAGGCTTCCATTTTGCTTAGTTCAGTTTTGTTGAGATTAGTCAAAATGGGAGATGCATAGAGAAGGATGAATAGAAGTTGGGAGCGAACAATGGCTGATCTTGTGTTGTTGGTAAGAAATGGTTTGATATGGTAGAGTGATCCCAGTTTGGCATGTACTTTTTTAATAGTTAAGTTGAGATGACTTATCAAATTTTAGGTGGGAGTCTATGGTTATTCCCAATAGCTTAGCCTGTGCCACTGGAGTGATTGGAGTAGCATTTGTGGAGTAGATAGTGAATTGACTGTTATCAGTGTTTTTGTTAAAACTGATTATAAATCGGAAGCTGAGTTTTCTTTGAATTGAGGATAAGTTGGGCTTTGGTAAGGTAGTTTTCAACGTCAGAGAATGCTAGCTGAGTTGTTTGCAGGAGGGTGGGAATGTTTTGTGCAGCACAGACTAAGGCAGTGTCATCTGCATACTGAATGATAGATGCATGCTGTGTGGAGGTATGGAGGTCATTTGTGAAGACTGTGAATAGTACTGGTCCTAAGATAGAACCCTGTGGGACTCCTATAGTTATGGGCAGCTGAGGAGAGAGAGAATTTTCCAATTTCACAGGTTGGTATCTGTCAGTTAAGTAGCTTTGGAACCAGGTAAGAGTGGAATTTGATAGGTGATATTGGTTTAGTTTGTTTGGCAGGATTTGGTGCGAGACTGTGTCAAATGCTTTGGACACCTGCAGGCCTTCGTTTTTCAGACTGTTCACTGTGTCTGAAGCAGAGGAGGGCTGTAGTGGTACTATTGGTAGGTCTGAAACCATGCTGAGTAGGTGACAAGATGCTGCTGTCTAAGAGATATTTTATCACCTGGGTATGGATGCATTTTTCTAGGATTTTGGCCACGGGGAAGAGTAAAGCAATAGGTCTGTAGTTATTAAGTTCAGTGGAGGTCCCACCTTTATGCATGGGTGTAACATAGGATATTTTCCAGAGTCTGGGCATATAGTTTTCAACAACTGATCGGTTTATGAGAGTGGAGTTTGGAATAGCAATAGCATTTGCTGTGAGTTTCAAGAAATAGCTGGGGAGTAGGTCGGCTGCTGTTGATGAGGTTTTTAGTTTGGAGAGCATGGTTTTGATTGAAGTGGTGGAAACTGTTTTGAGGGTAAAGTTTGTATTAGTGTTACTTGTGCTGGGGGGGGGGGGGGATAGTGAGGAAGGAACTGTCCTGTGATACTAAGGATAGAATTGAGTTCAGAATATGGGAGTTGAATTGTAACTTTACAAATGAAGCAAGGATAAAGGGATATCTTTTCAGGCTACAGAGTAGCTTGTGGGCCATGACTAACTGGTTATAAGCTACAAGATGTGGAAATTCGACCCAGGAAAGTTATTTTAGAGACAGACAGTGATAAGATCTATAAGCTGAACTAGAGGCAAACTTAGCAATGTTGTTGTAGCAAGTATTTAATTTTTCTAACTCAGTTTTTTTCAGGTTGATAAGGATGGGAGAGGTATATAGTAAAGTTGCCAGGAGGTGTGTTCTTGTAATGGCAACTCTAGAGTAGTCTGTTAAGAATCTATTATTTCTATAAAGGGTACCCATCTTTTTATGTACTTTCTTAATTGTTTAGGTTCATAGGTAGGTACTAGGCTATCGGCCCAAGGGCCTACGTAAGCCTAGCCAACAAGGTTCCCTGGCTTACGCCACCCAAGAAAGTTATTTTCCTGTGCCACTGTCGAGCAGAGACGCAGAAGCGATCCCCAGGGTGTATTTCCTATTTCCCATCCATTCATCAAGATTTTTCTTGAAGAGTGCTAGCGAAGAACTTTGCTTGACATAGATGGGTAGCCTGTTCCAGAGTATGGGAAGTCTCTGGGACAGGAATCTATCGATATGTTTGCGATATGTGAGGGTCGAATCTTAGCTTATCATCTGTTAAGTCTCTAAGTAGTTTGGTAGTAGATTCAGGAGTGATTTTTGTGTTGCTTTTGGATGTGATATGGAATGTCAGAGAGGAGTCAACTGATTTGGTAGGTTGACATTTCTTAAGTTTTGTTGGGATTGAGTATGAGCTGAGAGTTTGACAACCAGTCCCCAATTTCACTAAAGGCCTGTTGTGTTCTATCCTGAAGTTGTTGCATGGTAGGGGCTGCACAAATTAATATAGAATCATCTGCGTATTGGATAATGGTAGCTTGCAAAGTAGCCAAGTTGAGATTATTAGTAAAAAGACTAAAAAGAAGAGGGCCAAGACTGGGTCCTGTGAGACCCCAAGGGCAATAGGGAGGAGTGGTGAGGTCATTATGCCATTTGACAGCCTGCTAACAAGTTAAGTAACTTTGGAACCAGGAGAGACTAGAATGACTAATTTTTAGGTCGGAGAGGATAGCCAAAGGTTTGTTATGGGGGAGAGTGTCAAAAGCCTTAGACATGTCAAGGAAAACTGATGAGACTAAGTTACCAGTTTTCCTACATTGATTAATCGTATTTGTGAAGCTGAGAAGAGCCGTAGTTGTACTGTGAGAAGGTCTGAAACTGGGTTGGGAAAGAGCTAGTAAGTTATTAGATGTAAGGCATTGCATAAGTTGTAAATGTATGCATTTCTCCAAGAGTTTGGAAAATTGTAAATGTATGCATTTCTCCAAGAGTTTGTAAAGTGGGAAAAGAATAGCAATGGGTCTGTAATTAGCAACTTCAGTTGATAATCCTCATTTGTGCAAGGGAATTATGTGGGCAATTTTCTAGAGAGGGAACATAGTTTTCAGCAATGGAGAGGTTAAGCAGGATAGAAACAGGGTAGAATATAGCTTCAGCTGCTATTTTTAGAAATTCTGATGGAAGATCATCTGCTGCAATTGCAGTGGGTTTTAGTTTTTTTAGGAGTTTTCATATAGTTTTGGTGGATGTGGGGTGGAATGAAAAGGGGCAATTTATGTTGTTCTTCACAACAAATAAAATAAAAAACAAAAGATAAAATCCAAGATACAATTTATGCTATTGTTTGGACTAGGTGTTGTGTGAGTATTAATAGGGTTTGTTTTAGTAAAAGCTACGATGCTTTCTGTAAAGAATTTATTAAATTGTTCAGTAATAGTTCCTGAGCCATTAAGTAATGTGGGGGTGGGAGCTGCAGTGCCACCGGGATGGAGAATATTATTGATTGCAGCCAAGCATTTCTGCGGGTTTTTTGATACTTAAGTTGCATGTTAGTATACTAGTTTTTTTGTCTTCTCTGATTTGACATTTAACCTTATTTTTAAGTTGTATGAAGGTTACATGATCTACCAGAGTTCTGCTAGTATGCCATGAGATCCAGGCCTGGTCCCTTAGCTTGTGGAGGGTTTTAGTTTCAGGACTAAGCCACTGGGCATGACTGGATTTAATGCGAACTGTTCTGGGAGGTGCCATACTGTTGAAGGTGTTACTGAAGTGACTAATTGCTGTATCTAGGGATAAGGTTTTCAGTAGGGACCAGTTGCACTGCTTTAGCACCTGTGGGCTGAAGGTTTTTGTTGCTGCGTATTTGATGGTAAACTATGTGCTTAGAGTGGAAGATGTGTTGCCTTAACAGATAGGTAGGTATGTGGTCACTAATGTTGTCTGGTAGGCGTAGGTGTTTAGATAGTGGGAGGGTTTGTCAGGGCCCAATCAAGAATGGAGTTCCAATTAGACTTTTTGTCATTTCTGATAGGAGTTTGTGTAATTTGTGAGAAGCCAAAGCGATTGATGTAGTTGCTTGAATTTTTGGAGTTACAAGTTGACTAGTCACTGTTCAGATCACCCAAAATAATTATTATTATTAATGATCTATGCCTCACAAATGACTTTAGTAATGCATTACATCTAAGCAGTAAAGTCTTCATAACAATGATTAGAAGATGCAGGAAGCCAGGATTTTAAGTTCAACTCTGTTGCTCTGCACTGTTGCACATCAAAGCTAATAACCAGTTATTTACATACTTATCACCTGTTGAAGGAGAGGCAACTTTGGTCAGTTTTGCACAGACATAAGAGCTGCAGATGAACCCATCTTAGGAAGGACTAAACTTCAGAGCCCTTAAAGAATGAGGAGAAAAAGAGTGAAAGACCAAGCTCCGTGACCTTTAGCAAGTCATCAATGATTAAGAAGGGAAAAAAGTTGCCAGAAAAACAAGAAAACCGAAACTCCACTGCAAATCTTCCAACTTTAGAACCAATATACTCCTTTTTCTGAAGGTGTATACTCAAAAGATGAGGCTAACAGCAAGATGGATTTTATTACCCTGATCACTGATGAATGAATTACAACTAGAAGTGGAGTCATTATAGACCCCATACGGGGGAAGAGGAGACTGAGGCATCTCGACCCTGCATCATCTTCTCATAACTACAGGGATTTTTTGTGCGACTCATACCCCCCTGAAAGGAGAGGTGGGCACTGACATAAGCAAGTGCCCATGAGCCCTCCCAATACGGATGAAGCTAGAAAATTTCATTTCGTACTCAAACTCTTTTTACTGCCCCCAAACCACCTGTTATTTCAAACAAATGGACACATCTTTCAAAATATTGCCCCCTTGCAGTTTATAAATATACACATCGTTTTCTGTGGTTCCTTCTAAAACTATTAAAGGTACTGTTTTTAGATTTGCAGTCCTCTCTGCAAGCAAGTTGTATACTTATTGTTTGAAGCATTAATTTAGATAGTTGTAAAAATAATATGGCCTGAAAAAAAGATATAGTGATGTAAAGAAAAAATGTATTACGTAGAGTACAAAGTATATGCCTGGCTACACCCTTGCTTTCCACCCATCTTGTGCTGCAATCTGTCCTCCTTGTGACTGCAAATGCACTTGTGTGGCATTAATGCTACTCTCTAGCCTCCGTTAGACAGCAGCATTGTGCCACAAAAAAAGAACAGCTGTGTACACTTACCATAAATGCAGATGCTTGAGTGTATTCACTGTTGCAGTCATCATACTTGGGTTATCTGCCTGCAGGTAGCCCTCAGTCGGCCATAATACCAGAGTCTTAGGATTTCTGCTTCGGATGCTGTCGCCTCATCCATGATGTCATGTCATCAGGGGTATAAAAATGCAGCCGACGCCATTACATCAGTTATTCTTGCCCCAAATGTCAGGAGCCCCCAAAATAGGAAGCAATCAAATGATATGGAACACCTCCAGTAAAAAGTAAATACCATTTCCATAAGATATGGCCAAAAAAAGAGGATAGGTAGAAAGTATAGAAAGACAGGGGGCTGGAGGGAGGGTAACCAGGACTGCAACAGTGAATACACTCGAACATCTACATTTATGGTAAGTGTACACAACTGTACTATGTTCTTCGTGTTTCACTGTTGCAGTCATCACACTTGGGCCGATTCCCAAAGTTGAGGAAGGGTGGAGGCAGTCAAGAAGTAGTAGGGTTGGCTAGTAGGCCTTGTATGACTGCTGTGGCAAATCCAGTACTGTATTTAGAAAAGATAGGCAAGTGGTAATACTTGATGACGGTGTGTACAGAACACCAGGTTGCAGCTTCCAGGATGTCCCTGGTAGGGACTCCCCTGAGAAAAGCTGTAGAGGTTGAGGTAGCCCTAGTGGAATGAGGCCTGATCCCCTGTGGGGTAAGGCTCTCCATGGTGTTTGTAGCAGAATGGATGCAGTGTGCTATCCATTTAGAAATGGTTTGCTTTGAAATGGCCTTGCCCTCTGTCCCTGGAGCAAAGCTGACTAGCAGCTGGTCAGATTTTCTGAAAGGTTTAGTCCTGTCAAGGTAGAACCTGAGCTGTCTGTGCACGTTCAAGGAGTGCATAGGTCCATAGGTTGGTACTAGGCTATCGGCCCTAGGGCCTATACAAACATAGCCATAGCAATTCCCTGGATCCTTTCCCCTTTATTCTGAGGATTAGGAAAAAAGGTTGGTAAATGGATGGATTGGCTTAAAGCCGCACTTGATACCACCTTGGGCATAAAAGATGGGTTAGTCCTGAGGGAAACCCTGTCTGCATGGAACATAATGAAGGGTTCCACAGGCATAAGGGCCTGCAACTCAGACACTGTTCTTGCTGAAGTGATGGCTAGCAGTAAGGCTGTTTTCTAAGAGAGAAATTTTAACTCTGCTGTAGCAGCAGGCTCAAAAGGGGGAAGCGTGAACTTCTCTAGTACAAAGTTAAGGTCCCATGCAGGGGTGGGAGCTCTCCTTGGGGGTCTTAAATTGTTAGCTGCTCTCAGGAATTGTTTGATCAGAGGGTGAGAGAAGAGGGCTGGCTCAGTATTGTAATGAGCTGAGATGGCAGAAGCATGAACATTAATTGATGAGAAGGATAGGCCTTTTGTGGAGCAGCTCTGGTAGGTAATCTAGGATTTGAGGCAAGGTGGGCACCGCTGTGTCCTTCCCTTGATACTGGCTCCAAGAACAGTATCTTTTCCATTTTTCTGAATAGGATTTCCTAGTACTGGGCCTCCTGGCCTCAAGGATAACATCCAGCACCTGTTTGCTGAGGGTTGCTGGTGATGTACTCGGGGAATAAGCCAGGCTGCCAGGTTCAGGGTTTGCAGCGGAGGATGCAAAATCTGTCCCTCCTGCTCGGACAGCAGAGAGGGGGTTTGATGTAGGTGCCAGGGTGGTACTGCTGTTCAGACTGCGTAGGAGTGGGTACCAGTGCTGGTTTGGCTAGTCTGGTGCAATAAGGATTGTCCTTGGCCTGTCCTGTTTGATCTTGAGAAGTACTTTTGGAAGGAGGGGCAGAGGGGGAAAGGAATAGATTGAGAGGTTTTCCCATGTGAAGGATAGGGCATCCACTTTCCAAGCTTGGCTGTGGGGAATTCTGGTGCAAAATTTGTTTAGTTGATGGTTTTGGGGGGGATGCAAAGAGGTTCACCTCTGGTGTCCCCCACCTGTGTATTAGAAGTTTGAATGAGTTTGGTTCCAGTTTCCACTCGTGTAGGTCCATTAGATTTCTGCTTAAGTCGTTTGCCAGTGAATTCTGTTTGCCTGGCAAGAATTGAGCTTGCAGGTGCACTTGGTTGCTTAAGGCTGTGTTCCACAAAGCCATGGCTAGCCTGCAGAGTGTCTAGGAGTGAGGTCTCCCTGCTTGTTTATGTACCACATAACTGTGGTGTTGTCTGTCTTTATCAAGAGTTGTCCTGGCAGAATAAGGTATTTGAAGGCTGTCAGTGCATTCTATACAGCTAACATTTCTTTTTGATTGATATGCAGGTGAATTTGTCCTGGTCTCCATTTGCCTTGAACGCATTTGCCTGCCATGTGAGCCCCCCCCATGCATAGTCTGATGCGTCTGTTGTCAGAGTTTGGACGGTGGGGGGGTTGTGAGAAAGGGAGTCCCTTGTTGTGGCTGCAAGCCTCTGACCACCAAAAGAACTCTGTCCTTAGGCAAGGAATGATAGGAATCACTGTTTCCAGGTCCTGCGAATGTTGACACCAGAGGCTTTTTAAGTACCACTGAAGTTTCCTCATATGCAGTCTTGCATATGGAATCAGTAGAATACATAAGGCCATGAGCCCTAGGGCTTGGAGTATTTTTCTTGCAGATAGCTGGGTTTGAGTGGCCAGTAGTTTGAAATAAGTTGCCAAATAAACCTGCTTTTCTGGAGTGAGGAATACCATCTGGGAAGTTGTGTTCAAGCTTGCTCCCAGGAATACAATCTTTTGGCTAGGTACCAGATGTGATTTATTTTCGTTGATGGTATACCACAGAGAAGTTAGGAGTCTGTTTACAAATGTCAGGTGCTGAAGTAGTAAGACCAGTTCCTGACTGTCTGCCTGAATCAGGCAATAGTCCAAGTATGGGTAAATTTGAATATTTCTCTGCCTGCAGTAAGCAATGGCTGGAGCCAGGCACTTTGTGAATACCCTGGGCGCAGTAGATAAGCCAAAGGGAAGTGCAGAGAACTGATAGTGCACAAAGCCTGCCATGAAACGTAGATATTTCCTGCAAGATTCCCTTATGGGGATGTGCAGATAAGCTTCTTTTAAGTCTAGGGTGACCAGCCAGGAGTCCTTGGCTAGCATAGGAAGGAGCTGCTGGAGTGTAAGCATTTTGAATTTTGGTATCACCAGGAAGGTGTTTAGAGTTGACAGATCCAGAATAGGGCGCCACAAATTCTCTTTCCTGGGAACCAGGAACAGCCTGGAGTAGAAACCCTGTCCCCTTTGCTCTGTTGGAACCGGTTGAATAGCCCTGATACGGAGAAGAGAAAATACTTGCTTTTTGGGCCTCTGTCCAGTGGTTTGGAGGAAGGTCTGGCAATCTGCTTGGGGTAGGTAGTGTGTGAAAATAGAATCTGTATCCCTGGGATACAATGTTCAAAACCCATTGGTCCTGGGTAATATACTCCCAGTTTTCTGCATGCAGGGCGAGTTTTCCTCCTAGGGGGTGCAAGTACTTGGGCATGGCTGGAAAGGATTAAGGACAAGTCATTGTGAACTTTTTCCATGGGTGGAGGGTGGCTTACCACTCCCAGTTTTTGAGGAGGGAGCACTCCATTGTTTATATCTGTGCATATCCTGAGACTGTAGTCTTTGTGGT
This sequence comes from Protopterus annectens, assembly GCF_019279795.1. NCBI lineage: Eukaryota > Metazoa > Chordata > Ceratodontiformes > Protopteridae > Protopterus > Protopterus annectens. The sequence continues at coordinate 1,966,541,006 of NC_056729.1, forward strand.
TTGTTGCCCCTTGGTTTGGATTGAGAAGGTCTGGAAGGGACTGGAAAGGACCAATTTTTTGAAGGCTAATGCCTACTGAATCTAGGTGGCTGTACCTGCAAGAAATCTTTTAACAGTTTGCACCGATTTAGCTTTTTCCTCCATCATTTTAAGAACTTCTTCTGCTTTAGAGACAAACAAACATTCTTGGTTTAATGGAGCATCTAGTAATTCTGTCTTGACAAGGTCGGGCACGATTTGTTCCTTCAGCCAAGCATGCCTTTGCAGAACAGACCCAGTGACAGCATCCCTGCAAGATGCTTCTAAGGCATCAAAACTACACTGCAAAGTATGTTTACCAACTTGGTTTGCAGAATGCATTAAGTCTTGTAAGTCCTTATTTTCTGCACAATCAGGAATCAACAACATTTTTTGTTTAATTAGATCAATAATATACTGCTGGTACTTCAACATGTGAAACTGGCAATTTAAAACCCTGATGGCAAGAGTTGCAGAGGTATATACTTTCTTATCCGATCTGTCTAGAGCCCTAGAATCCTTGTCCAAAGGGGTAGGGTTTTTGGCTGTAGAAGTCTTAATACCTTTTAGGTCCCTGGAAAATGGTCTCTGGATCCGCAGTGGGATTTTTAAAGAGAAATTTGTCAGAGTCAGATGCTCTGTAGTATTTGTCAGGCTTTCTAGGAGCTGGTGGTAAAGTATCAGGAGTAAGGCTGGATTCCATGAAGACATCATCTACAATATCCAGGACAGGGGAAATAGCTAGAGGCCTATGTTGAGGCAAGTCTAAAAATTCCCTGAGTCTCTTTTTGGACTGTGGGTAGTCCTGGCATTCACAGCGGAAATGTTCTCTTAGGGTATGCATGGTTTCACCGAAAGAAAAGTCCTCTGGGAAGGAGGATGAGGGAATAGAATCCTCTGCATCTGAGTCCTCATAGGTAGATAAGGGTATATCCTGGTAATCACAGGGGTCAGAGTCATCGGATTCATGGTCTGAAGAATTGGAAGGAAAATCAATTCTTTGTCTTTTAGAGGGGGAAGGCTGACTTCCCCTAATTAAAGTAATAAAGTCTTCAGCCATTCTAAGCATTTGTTTCTGTGGCATGGGAGCTTGAGAATGTGCTTTGGTCGTCAGTTTCCTAGGCGTAGTGCGAACTCTGGACCTGAGAAATTCTGCAGATTTAGTCATTAATGAAGTAGTTGGCTTGATACGAACATCGGAAGGTCTGAATACACCCTCAGAAGCCAGTGCCTGCACAGCGGCTCCGGACACATCCAAGGTAGACACATCCGCAGGTTCCATAGTCAAAGAAGCATCTCGTGGCATACTGGACTCCGAATGGGTCTCAGTAGAGGCCTGCAAATCTGTAGAAGTGGGTAACAGGGGCTGCGAAAGCACCTCACTGAGTACCGGCGGACTGGCGACTTGCTTAATGGAAGCGTCGTCGGCAGTTTTGGACCTATGCGGTCTGTCTCTGTCTTTATCTTTGCGCGTTTTCAGAAGATCGGTAGTCGGATGGCTTACCAAAGCCATTTCAGAATACGAAGAAAGAGCAAAAGAATTTAGAGACAACAATAACCCAACATCGAATAGTTTGGGCGTTGAACAAGGCACAAAACTGACAGCGGGGGACGTGGTGGTCTGGGCCTAAACAGGTGAAACAGTAAGAATAACAATCTCTGTGAGGTATTTGTTTTCCACAGGCAAGACAATTGTTAACTTTTTCTGACATCGGTTAGACCAAAAAAAAACTATCCCCAATGGGGTACTTCGCTTTAGAAGACTTCAGGTTTGAAACTCGAAAAACAAAAAATTCAGGTAGCTGCCGACTGGCACTTGCGAACTGCTTCGGGCTCCCGCACGGCTAGAAAAGCTGATGTAATGGCGTTGGCTGCATGTTTTATACCCCTGAGGTCATGGATGAGGTGACAGCATCTGACGCAGAAATGCCAAGACTCTGGTATTCGGGCCGATTGAGAGCTACCTTCAGGCAGATAACCCAAATGTGATGACTGCAACAGTGAAACACAATCATCATGCCCTGCCCCTTTAGTAAGGAGTTGGCCATCAGGCACTCAAACCCTCCTCTCCCAGACAGCCCTCCATCTTCCGAGGTAGCCAGTTGTGCTCAGGTTTCCAGTATTATAGGTATATGCCCCTGTCGCTACTGTGTTAATGGGCAAGCTATGAAATCCATCTCTTCTTGAAAGGAAAGCTACAACAGAGATGCAAGGAGATAGCTGTCCCCAGCGTTAAGGTAGATAGCTGACTTCACTTTCTTGTTATTTGCAAAAAAAATTAAAAATAAAAACATTTAGACATTACATTAAACAACTTTAATAAACTATCTAAAACTTTAGATATTACATCTTTTTCCAGGAAAATACTGAAGAAACAAACATAAAGAGGCTTAGTCATCTGAATAACTTTGCTTTAATTTACTATAAGTGCTTTTGTCCACCAACTGGACTTCATCAGATTAACTTTTCAATAGCAGCTTAATCCATAGTAAACTAATATATACATAAAAAGCACAAAGGATCATACAACAATGATCGACAATCTCATACATACTAATGAGCCTAAGTAATACAAGTCATTTTTTTTACAATTCAATCTAAAAGAAACAGAAATAGCACTAATAAAACAAAGTCCAAATAAACTGAAGTGCAGAACTAGTAATTAACTCCTAGTCTGTCTCAAGACACCTTCACTAAAGGCTATTTAGCACCAAGGTGACAACAGAATCCTTCCAAAAGGAGTGATAAAAAAAAAAAAAAAAACAAGTCAAAGAGCTGAAGTGAAGGATGTGTATGTGTGCGCGCGAGAGAGACAACCGGTATACGAATCAAGAAAACAGCACTCATGCTTTTCCTTTTTGTTTGTTTTTAATACAACTAAGATTACAGTTTTATTTTGATTGTATTTTTATCTGGGATCTTTCTTTATATCACATTTTTTCCAAGGTTACTATAGTGGGTGCTGTTCTCTTAATTTATGTGCCTGTTGTCTCTCTCACTCACACACACACACACACACACACACACACACACACACACACACACACACACACACACACACACACACACAAACACACAAACACACAAACACACAAACACACAAACACACAAACACACAAACACACAAACACACAAACACACAAACACACAAACACACACACACACACACAGAGGGGTCTGGCTTTTTGGCAAGGCATCAAAAGGAAAATATCTCCCATTTTGCCAAGTACGCATGGCTTATGTTAAGTTTCCTAGCCTTCCCCATATTATTTAAAAATTCCTCTGAGAACATGTGATAAATGGGATGAGTGCTAATTCACCCATGCTGTCAGCTATGAAGTCAACAGATTTGAGTGTAGCAGGGACCCTTTCTTTTGAATTAATAGGTCTACAAACCAAAAACCAAACCCAAAAAAAAATCTGTTTCCTGCCTTTTCTAAGCTAGACTAGTCCTGAATTCAGGTTTGCCGTATTCTGGACTTTAGTACAGGTTCCTGTGTTGCCCATATCCTTACTTGGATAGGAGGAAGCTTCTCTGTTCACCAGTGAGACTGGGGAGCTTTGAGCAGCCTATCTGTCCCTGGAGGAGTGGTCTCAGCCCAAAAACTAGTTGTTTATTGGCCGTTTTGGATGGCGCGGTTTTTGCGCTTGTTCCGACTCAGCAAAGCTCCTCATGGTCCTGCAGAGTGGTGCTAGCAGCAGAGAGACGAAAAAGAGTGACTGCTACCTGATTTAAGTATTTTCTACTGCCTTTACTTTAGCGACTGCATATTCTCGCTGAAAAGCGAGTCTGAAACTGCTGTTTTACCTAAAAAAGCTTGTTATTGCATTTTTGCTTACCTGCACTTTAAAATAGTCTGTTTTTGTTTAATTTAACTGTTGAGGCTGCTCACTCAAGTGCGCTAGCCTGTGTTAAGCATTTACTGTGTTTTCCTGCTATCTGTCTTAAAAAAAGAAAAAAAAAAATATCTTTGTTTCCCGCCTTTTCTAAGCTACACTAGTCCTGAATTCAGGTTTGCTGTATTCTGGACTTTAGTACAGGTTCCTGTGTTGCCCATATCCTTACTTGGATAGGAGGAAGCTTCTCTGTTCACCAGTGAGAGTGGGGAGCTTTGAGCAGCCTATCTGCCCCTAGAGGAGTGGTCTCAGCCCAGAAACTAGCTGTTTATTGGCTGTTTTGGGCTATTTCCTAGCTCTTTCAAGTCCCCTGCTTAAAAACCCGCTTTAGCGTGGGTTTGCGTGATTTTGGGCACAGCGCAGTATCGGGCAGCGCCACCTAAACAGGTTTAAACTATTACCGGCTCCATAAAGTCTGCTCTTCACTTTTTCCCTTAGAACTGATCTAAATCTCTAAGGAAGCACTCTATTTTTATTTTAAAGCTTGCACTTGCTCTTAGAAGTAACCTTATAGGTAAAACACCAATAAACTTAAGCACTACACCCTCTGATACTCTTTTTAAGTACTTGACTCCCTATAGGTCCTTTCTGATCAGTCAAAAAGTATTTCATTATACTATCCTGACATGTCCAAATGTCAGTTTCGGGTATACTCTCCAGTCCAGCTGGTGAATCTGGGAATCTTGAGGCAATGTTACAACTGCCTTATGTATACAGACCACCCTCTCCTCCTCCCAACAAGCTCAAATATATGTGAGAGATGCAACTATATAGCCAAACTGGAGGCTGAGCTCTCTCAACCCAGGACTGGCACAGTCAGTCAGGAGGAGAAGGTAACCACACACACCACAAATCCAGTCTCACATAGACCTATAGCAACAGCAAACCGAACACAAACACACAAAAACATACTCGGAGGCGTGCTAAATAAAAATCTGCTCAAGCAGCAGAGACCTCCAAGCAACCGCCATCCCACAACAATACCCACGTATCACATAGTTCACAAAGTCAGTGTGACACACAGTCACAGCCCTTAAGGCTAAACAACACACCTAATACACTTGTAATAGGTGACTCTATTGTCAGACACACTGATGTCCCACTCACCAGGCTGAACAAGGAAAAGGTCACTGTAAGCTGCCTGTCGGGTGCCAGGATCCGCCACATAACACAAGCACTCAGGTCACTCCAAAGCAAGTACAAATATGACTCCATCATTGTCCATGATGGTGTGAATGACCTGAGACGTACTTCCCTGGACTACATGAAAAGACACATAGAGGAGCTCTCTGATCATGTAGCCCAGGCCAGTATGACCCTGACCTTGAGTAGCATCTTACCCGCACCAAGAATGATGCCACAGTATAAAGACAAAATGATCAATTTTAACAATTGGCTAAAGTATTGGTGTGATTCAAAGGGGATCCAGTGTCTATCAGCCTGGGATGACATGCTCGACAAGCCACGTTGCTTTGCTAGTGACGGCTTGCACCTGTCACCTCCTGGGCTTTCGAATACTGGCTAAGGCTCTTGCCACCCCCCATAGTGCCTTTTTTAGGCAAGGCTCAAAAGACAAACCCACCTCCATAGACAACACAAGGAAAAAGAAACTAAGGGTAATGCTGCTCAATGCCAGAAGTCTAAACCTCAAGATGCACGCACTCGAGGCTCTCCTCAGTATGGAGAATATCGATATCTGTGCAGTAACAGAAACCTGGTTCAAGGCTCCAGAGAGCACTCCAGCACTACCAGATTATACCTCATACCATGCTTTTCGGCCCCAAAACTCGGACCGAACCACAAAAGGAGGGGGGTATCCACATTCAAAGATACCCACACCTCCAGGTTAGTGGCACTGCACGAAGCATCGGAGACCATCCATGTGCAACTAACAGTGGGCAAAACTGCCTTTTAGTTTGTAGCCTGCTACAGACCACCCTCCCAAACTCAGGAACCCCACTCGGTTTTCCTGAGAACACTGGAGAATATGAAGGTCTCTCCAAACACAATTATATTGGGTGACTTCAACAACCTAAACATAGACTGGAAGCACTACTCAAGTCCCAACACCCTCGGCCAATGGTTCCTAGAATTTATAAACTCAAATGTTATGGAACAACTGGTCACCACTCCCACAAGAGGGAAAAACATACTGGACCGGATCATCACCAACATGGGGACTCTATGTTCCATATCAGAGGTATAACCCTCATTGATAAGATCTGACCATAAATTAATCTCAATGGACATCCATATCCCGTCCCCACCCCGATCCAGGGAAATCATGGTGAAAAACTTAAAGCAAACTTCACACTTCTCAAAACCGAGGTGGAATCCTTCAAAGCCTCCGGGCCAGTGGAAAATACAGCCCAAACTGCAGAATCCTTTACAAAACGCAGTCTATGGACACCTACAGGAATGCATGGATCGTGCTATCCCAAATAAAACCAAGACTCACTCCTCCAAAGGCAGGAGACCTGTCTGGTGGACCCCAGCCATAAATAATCTATACAACAGAAGGAGGGAACTATTACATGATAGAGCAAAATCCAAGGCATCTCTGATCAGTACTAGCAAGAAACTACGATCCCTCATAAAATCATCTAAGGCCAGCTTTGAAAGAAAAATTGCACAAGATGCTAAAGATAATCACAAGGCTTTCTTTAGTTATGTCAGGAACCTGGGTGGCAACTCCCAGATATGCTCTAAGTTAGTGCAAAATGACAAAAAATACACTGAACCCACAGACATTGCCAAAATCCTGGCAGACAGGTTCAGTGCAAACTTCTCCCCCCCCAAAAAGAGCAAATTTCTATCCCAACAGAGTGTAGCCTCCCTGACATCACAGATGCACAGGTGAGAGCTGCCCTCTCCAAAGCAAAAAAAACACAGCATGAATGGGACCGGACGGTGTCCCGGGCTGCGTCTTACATGAGCTCCAAGAAGAACTGAACCCTCACAAAGTCACTGTTCAATCTCAGCCTTACTACAGTATATGTTCCCAAGGAATGGCGTACAGCAACAGTGGTCCCACTCCACAAAGGTGGTGCCACAACGGAACCCGTAAACTATCACCCTATAAGCCTGACTAGCCTGGTCTGCAAAGCTATGGAGCGTATCATCATGGAACTCATAAACAAAGACATTGGGAACCTCCAAACACTGGATCCTGCCCAATTCGGCAAAGGGAAGGTAGTCCACACAGCCTACCTGGACCTCGCAAAAGCCTTCAACACAATACCCCACTCGGGCATCATAAATAAGCTCACCAGCTTAAATATCAACCCCTATGTCACAAGATGGGTTGCAAACTGGCTCAGGGATAGAACCCACATGGTCAGAATTGCAGGTGCCATGTCAGACTCCAAACCAGTTACAAGTGGTGTCCCACAAGGCTCAGTCCTGGGACCTCTCTTGTTCGGTATACATTTCTCGGAGGTACAGGCTAACACGGGAGGACTATGGCTGACTAAGTTTGCAGACGACTGCAAACTGGGTGCCATAATAGACTCGCTGACTGACACAAGCATCCACCAAAAGGGTCTCACAGAGACGGATAACTGGTGCCAGAGCCATGGCCTAAAGCTAAATGCCAAAAAGTGCATAGTCATCCCCTTTGGGAAAAACAAAGTGCCCACAAATTACCACATAGGTGCTAATCCATTAAGTATGGAAGAAGTAATTAGGGATTTGGGGATCCAAGTAGACTGCAATCTCTCCTTTAACAATCACGTTGCCAAAGTAGTTAGAAAGACCTTCTATATAGCCCACCTTATCACGAAAGGGTTCACATCTAGCTCAAGAGAGGTCATTGTGCCCCTCTACTCATCACTCATCAGGCCCATAATTGAATACAATGCCCCATTTTGGATGTACCTTACCAGACACCTGCAGCAACTGGAAAGACCCCAAAAGTACCTCACCAAGAGGATAGTACAGTTTTGTACCTACCATAAATGTAGATGTTAGAGTGTATACACTGCTGCAGTCATTACACTTGGGTTATCCTGCCGTCAGGCAGTTCCCCAGTTGGCCTGAGTTCCAAAGTCTTGGTCCGGCGTCGGTTGCTGTCACCTCCTCACTGTTGTCAGTGCGGCAGGGGTATACAAGATGCAGCCAACGCCATTTTCTTCAGTTTTTCTTGCCCCAGATGTCAGGTGCCTCCAGATAGGTAGACAATTCAAATTGCTAATAAAACATACATAATAAAAGAAAACAACAACTTTCAGCTACCAGAACATACTCCCCATAGGTAGTAAAGGGTAGAAGACATAGGTACGTACCAGCAAGTAAGAGGGGAATGAGGGAGGGTAACCTGGACTGCAGCAGTGTATACACTCGAACATCTACATTTATGGTAGGTACAAAACTGTACTATGTTCATCGTGTTACATTTCTGCAGTCATTACACTTGAGTAGAATCCCAAAGCTGAGGTTGGGTGGCTGGTCCTATAAGGCATTAGGGGTGGCTATAAGGCCCTGCACTACTGCAGTGGCGAAGCCAGCTCTGGATTTAGAGTACATAGTCAGATGGTAATGCTTGGTGAAGGTATGCACAGAACTTCAAGTTACTGCTTCCAAAATATCCTTGGTAGGTACTCCTTTGAGATAGGCAGTTGAAGTGGCTGTTGCCCTAGTGGAGTGCGATCTAATGCTGCTAGGTACAGGTTTCCCATGGTGTGTATAGCAGAAATGTATGCAATGCCCTATCCATTTTGAAATGGTCTGTTTTGAAATGGCTTTTCCCTGTGCTCCTGCAGCATATGCTAACAATAATTGCTCAGATTTCCTGAAAGCTTTGGTTTTGTCCAAGTAGAAACGTAACTGCCTGTGAATGTCCAAGGAATGCAGTAGTCTCTCCCCTTTATTCTGTGGCTTTGGATAGAAAGTTGGCAAATGAATAGTTTGGTTTAGAGCCACACTGGATACCACCTTTGGCATATGTAGGGTTAGTTCTTAAAGACACCCTGTCCTGGTGGAAAATGAGGAAAGGTTCCACTGCCATTAGAGCCTGTAATTCTGAAACTCTTCGTGCTGATGTTATTGCCAGAAGTAGAGCAGTTTTCCAAGAGATATAGTTTAATTCTGCTGTGTCAGCTGGTTCAAAAGGAGGTAAAGTCAATTTATCCAAAACAAAGTTGAGGTCCCAAGTTGGAGTAGGTGCTCTACGGGGCGGTCTTATGTTTTTAGCCCCTCTGAGGTACTGTCTTAGCAAAGGATTAGAGAAAATTGGTGGATCCGTGTTGTAATGAGCAGAGATGGCAGAGGCGTGGATCTTGATGGATGAGAAGGAGAGTCCTTTTGTCCAGCATCTCAGTTAAATATTGTAGTATCTGAGGAATGTTTGGAACATGAGGGTCAAGGCTGTGTGCTTGGTTCCAGGCACAGAATCTCTTCCATTTATCTGAATAGGCTTTCCTAGTACTAGGCCTTCTGGCCTCCAGAATGACATCCATAACAGCTTAGGAGAGCGTCATTGCCTGCTTGACTAAGGAATCTTCCATGCAGCTAGGTTTAAGGTCTTTAGCTGGCTGTGTAGTATTTGATTTTTGTGCTGAGTCAGCATATGTGGGATTTCAGGCAAAATGCAGGGTGGTCCTTGTGCTAAGTTCTTTAAGATTGGGTACCAGTGCTGGCGCGGCCAGTCTGGTGCAATCAGGATCATCTTTGGCTCTTCTTGCCTGGCTTTTATGAGTACCTTTGGCACGAGAGGTAGTGGTGGGAAAGCAAATACTTGTAGGTTTTTCCAGCTGAATGAGAGGGCATCCACTTTCCATGCTTGTGGATGGTAACTCCTTGTGTAGAATTTCTGTAGCTGGCAGTTCACTGGGGATGCAAACAGATCTATGTCCGTGCTCCACCATTTCTGTGTTATCATTCTGAATATCTGTGGATTCAATTCCCATTCGTGGGGTTCCATGATGTTTCTGCTTAAATCGTCTGCCAGTGTGTTTTTCTCTCCTGGCAGGAATTGTGCTTGCAGATTAACTTGATAGTTTAGAGTTGTGTTCCACAAGGTCATAGCTTGCCTGCAGAGGGGGTAAGAATGAATGCCCCCTTGCTTGTTTATGTGCCACATAACTGTAGTGTTGTCTGTCTTTAGTAGTAGTTGTCCTGGATGCAGCAGGTCCTTGACAGCTATAAGTGCATTTTGTACAGCTAGCATCTCTTTTTGATTGCTGTGAAGATGCCTTTGTTCTGCGGGCCACTTGCCCTGAATACAGTTGCCTGCCATGTGTGCTCCCCCAGGCGTAATCTGATGCATCTGTTGTCAATGTTTGCCTGGCTGTGGGTTGAGTAAAAGGCTGTCCCTTGTTGAGGTGACATGCTTGAGCCCACCACTGAAACTCCTGTTGAAGGCAAGGAATTAGTGGTATAACTGTTTCCAAACTTTGACAGTGTTGAGACCATACATTCTTTAGGTACCATTGTAGTTTCCACATATGCAGTCTGGCATATGGAATTAGTAGTATGCAAGATGCCATGTAACCCAAAGACAGCAGAATTTTTCTTGCAGGGAGCTGAGTTTTTGTTGCCATCTATTGAAAGTATTGAGCCAGTTGTCCTTGTTTGTCTGGCGTGAGATAAGCCATCTGGGCCGTTGTGTTCAAGCAGTCACCCAGGAATATTATCTCTTGTGAGGGCACTAGTTATGATTTCTTTTCGTTTACGGTGTACCCCAGGCAACTTAATAACTTTTTCACAAACGCCAGATGCTTTAGAAGAATGTCCTTGCTCTCTGCTTGAATCAGGCAGTCGTCCAGGTACGGATAAATTTGAATTCCTTTCTGTCTGCAAAATGCAATTACTGGTGCCAGGCACTTTCTGAAGACCCTGGGCGCAGTAGATAAGCCAAAGGGCAGTGCAGAGAATTGATAATGCATTGAACCAGCTATGAATCTGAGGTATCTTCTGCAGTTTTGTCTGATAGGGACATGCAGGTATGCCTCCTTGAGGTCCAATGTCACGAGCCAAGCTTTCTTGCCCAGCATGGGAAGAAGCTGCTGTAGTGTCAACATTTTGAATTTTGGAACATCCAGGTAAGTGTTTAGAGAAGAAAGATCCAGAATGGGCCTCCAAGCTTTGTCCTTCCTGGGAACTAGAATGAGTCTTGAGTAAAATCCTTGTCCTTGTTCCTGTGGTGGTACCTTTTGAATAGCTCTCATATCCATGAGTTTTGTAATTTGTTTTGAGCCTCTGCCCATTGATTTGGTGGCAGATTTGGCATTCCTTTTAACCTTGGCAGAGTGTAAAAGTGGAACCTGTACCCTTGAGATACAATGTTGAGAACCCATTTGTCTTTGGTGATCATATGCCAATTGTGATAAAAAAGTGCCAGCTTTCCTCCCAAGGAAGCTGCCAAAAGAGAGTTGTTTGGCAGCTGTAGCGGGAAGTCATTGGGGCTGCTTTTTATAAGGTTGGGGCCTGTCTTCCCCTTTTTTCTGGCCTGATGCAGCCCATTGTCGAGGCCTGTAAGGACCTTGTGGTTGACCTCTACCTCTTGGACGTCTGTCTGTAACTGGAAAGGACCAATTCTTAGTTGGCCAATTTCTGATAAATCTAGGAGGCTGAACTTGTACGAAATCTTTCACCATCTGCATAGATTTTGCCTTATCCTCCATTTTCTTTAATACCTCTTCTGCCTTAACTCCAAATAACACATCCTGCTGCAAAGGTGCATCCAATAATTTTGCTTTAACATGGTCTGGTAACGTATGTTCTTTTAACCAAGCATGTCTTCTAATGACAGAGCCTGTAACGGCTGCTCTACAGGAGGCCTCTAAGAGAGTCAAAATCACATTGCAAAGTATGTTTTCCCACCTGTTCAGCTGCATGCAATAAATCCTGCATTTCTTTAAAAGTAGGAGGATCTGAATATGGAAGCATTTTTTGTTTCAACTGAGACAGTAGAAATTGCTGATATTTTAGCATGTGAAACTGGCAATTTAAGACTCTCATTGCTAAAGTTGCAAACGTATATACTTTCTTTCCCCATCTGTCTAATGCTCTGGAATCTCTGTCAGAGGGAACTGGATTCTTGGCTGATGAGGCCTTAACCCCTTTGGGTCCCTGAGAAATCATTTCAGGGTCAGCAACGGGGCTTTTGTACAGAAATTTGTGAGAGTCAGGGACTCTGTAGTATCTGTCAGGTTTAACTGGAGCTGGAGGCAAGGAATCAGGATTTAGGCTGGATTCAGTATACACATCATCCACAATATCTAACACTGGCGGAATAGCAAGGGGTCTGTGTTGAGGTAATAAAAGGAAGTCTCTGAGCCTTTTCTTGGATTCTGAGTAATCCTGGCCTTCCCAATGGAAATGCTCCCTCATGGTATGCAAGGTTTCCCCAAAGGAGTAGTCCTCAGGCGGAGACGCTGATGGAATTGACTCCTCAGCATCAGAATCCTCATAAGGGGGTAAAGAGTATCCTAGGTCCGAGGATGAATCTGAAGAGATGGACACCTGTTCGGATGAGTCATAGTCTGCATCCTGTCTAGGCCTTTTATCAGGAGGGGGATGGGACCCCCTGATCAGAGTGATTAGGTCTTCGGCCATTTTGAGCATTTGTTTCTTAGGCATGGACGCCTGTGCTGGAGAATGCTGTATTTGTTTCTTAGATTTTAAAGCTGGTTTAGACTTAGCAGAGGGTTTAATGCTTAACTGAGTAGGTCTGAAAACACCCTCTGAAGCTGCAGGCAGCTCAGCTACTCCGGATCCCTCTGAAGGGTTAGTTTCGGTAGGCTGAATAACTTGTGCGTCCGAAGGCCCAGCCATCTCCACGTGGGAGTCAGAGGCGGCCTGTGGCTCTATAGTAGCGGTCGTCAGAGGCTGCGAAGACGCCTCGCTGAAAACTGGAGAACCGGCGACTGGCCTAGAAGAGGCTTCGTCAGTTTTGGCCCTCGGTTGCCAATCCTTGTCTTTGCGCTTTTTATGTATTCCGGTCGTCGGAAGTTCCAACGGCATGGTATAATTGAATTTTCTACCAAAATAATGTCGGGCAAAATCAAACCGACGTTTAATAGTGCGTTTGTTAAACCTAACACAAAACCGACAACCAGTGACGTCGTGGTCTGGACCTAGGCATGGGATACAACAAGAATGGAAATCCTTACGAGGTATTTGCTTCCCACAAGAAATACAGTTATTAACTTTTACTGACATCGGTCTGAGGCAAGAAAAAATTTCCCCAACGGGGTACTTAGCTTTGTAGAAGACTTCGGTTCTGGATTCGGAAAGAAAATCTCAGGAGACGGCCGACTGGCACTTGCGAAAGTACAGTTTTGTACCTGTAGATGTTTTCCATTTCCATAGTCCTGATTCCATTGCTCCTTACTATTGGGTATAGTCCCAGTCGGATAGTGCACCACCAGTTACAGAGAATCGTGGCGTCGGTCAGAATGGGTCGGTAGGGTACGTCATGCCATGACCGACGCCACATCCTCAGTCTTTTTCTTGCCAGTCTTTTCAGCCCCACCCTAAAAGACAAGTCCCAAAAGACAAGTCCCAAAAAACATGTACAATATATACAAGAATATATACCAGCTGTGGCATGGAATCTCCTTGCCATGATGGGAATAACAAAATGCAAAAGCCAATCTGCCAACAGAAAAGCAGTCTTCATGACCATGACATTTATTTCAATTCAGCAGTGCAGGCAAAGGTTGTAGAGTAAGTTTTTCAACACAAAATTGAGATCCCAAGCAGGAGTAGTCTAAGAAACTAAAGGGGATCAAACAAAGGTAATCAGGTCAGTGAGCTGGAATTGCTGCAGCATGAATCTGAATGAAAGGAAGGAAGGGAAACACTTGCAATAACTAGTAAAGTAAGATATTGAAGAGCCACAAATTATTAGGCTAGAGAAATCTCCAAATTCTTTGCTGTACAAAAAAAAAAAATCTCTTTTTTTTTCTGACACTCTCTCCTTGTACTAGTCTTTCTAGCTTCAAAATCACATTTAAAACTTGTTGCAAGCGATGCCAGGCTGTTAGATGAAAGAGAGTGAAGCTTTTGACATTGATGAGATGACCGTCCTTCTGATAACAGATGAGGAATCAGGAGGTAAAGGCCATGGGCCAATCTGGAAAATCAAATCCATCCCTCCTTGTCCTTGTCTGACCTTTAATGTACCCTCTGGAGAAAGAGGCAGAGGTGGAAAAAGGCATACACATGAAGTTTTTCAACTGAAAGACAGAGGCATCCACTTTCAAGCTGTGTGATGAAACCCTTTTTTAGTGAGAAGCGAACAGATCTATGTCTGGAGTTCCCATGACCATGAATTCAATTTCTGAATACATGAAGATCCCAGTTTCACGTGGGGATCCATGATTTGTCTGCTTAACACATCTGCTAAGGAGTTCTGTCCCATTGTTGCACTGCATTGAGGATAAAGATGATGTTCCCCCTTGCTTGTTGATGTACCACATGACGTTTGTGTTGTCTGTTAGAATCAACACCTGCCCTGAAAAAAGAAACTCCTTGCCCATTAATGACAACTGACTGCTAACATCCATCTCCTTCATGTTGATATGTAGTGCTGTAGTCTGGCAGGCTCCACTTGTATCCTCCACTTTCCATTTAGATGAGCTCCAAGCAATGGCATCTCTGTCGTTAAAATCTGATTGCTTGCCTCTGCCGGTCACAGAGAGTCCTTGTTTAGGTGACGAAGGGTATTATGCAGTGTCCAAATCCAGGCAGTGCTGTGTCATTTTTTTTGTACATTTTGAGCCTCATTGTCCATATGCAGTTTCATATTGCAATTGACAAGAGATAAAGGCCACCATAATGCTTGAATGACTGTGAAGGTGTCCTTGCAGTCTTGCGGACTGATGGATAGTTGATGGAAGTAAGTGACAGACTCTTTTTTTTGTTGTCGAGGTTAAAAAGGCCATCTGCTGCTGCTGTCAGTCTCACACCCAGAAAGAACATGTCTTGAGTGAGAGGGACTGGACTATTTATTTATTTCGAATACCCTGAGCATAGCGCACTGCTATAACATATTATTCAGATGCTGTAGAAGGTCTCTTTTTTTTCTTGAGCCAGAAGGCAGTCGTCCAAGTAAGTAAGGATTTTTTGAATTCCTTGAAGCCAGTAAGCTATCACTGGAGCCAGAACCCAATGCAGAGAAACTGATAATGAGAAATTTCCTCAAAACCGCCGCAGATGCCCTGCACTTAGCCTTATAGGCACATGAAGTAAGCTTCCTTGAGATCTAAAGTTACCATCAGAATAAATCCCCCTTTCTGATACAGGAGGACTGGCTGAATGGCCCCATCTGGAGTAACTGAGAGACTTGCTTGTGAGCCTCCTTTCTTTGTGGAGAGGAGGAACTGCATGCCTTGAAAGGGGGCATTGTATGGAATAAAATCTGTAAAACGTGGTGAATGATAGTAATTCCAATTTTTTTTTTTTTGAGACAGTCTTCCTCCCAAAGGAGCTGCCAGCCGAGAATCTACTGGCAGCTGCTGAAAACTGAGGTCATTGGGTCTGTTTAAAAAGGACTGACCCTGCCCTTCCCAGGCCCCTAAGAACCTTGAGCCCTGCCCCTACTGCCCTACCACTACCCTACCCCCTAGACTGGGAATCATAAGCAGGTCCACCCCCCCCTAGCAGGCCAATTTCTACTAAACTTTGGTGGCTGCACCTGCAAAAAATCTTTAACAGTTTGCATAGAGTGGAAGTAACACTTTCTTTCCCCACCTATCCAAAGGCCCTGCCTCTTTATCAGTGGGAACAGGATTTTTAACGAATCATCCAGAAATCAGAATCAGAATAATACTCCTAAGTCTCTTCGCAGAAGACTCTGAAGCCTCTGAACACTGTTCAAAAAACTATCAAACTCCGGTCCACCCTAGGCCTCTTATCAGGATCAAATCTTTTGCCATTTTAGCATGTTTCTTGAAAATGCTAGGAGAAGCCCCCCACTGAAGCTGCTGAAGCTGAACCTCTCCTACCTCTCATTTGGCAACAGAAGGAGAGGCTCTAGGCTACTAGAGGGAGAGAGGGGAGAACAGTTACCTGAGACCCCTCAAGCCCCTCCCCCTGAGAAGGCACATCCTGTAACACAGTAAAAGTTTCCGCTGAGACTCCATGGAAACTCCTGGCAAAACCTCTGGCTCCACTGTGCTTTTGCTTCAGGCACCACGCGGCAAGAAAGACTGAAGAAAATGGCGTTGGCTGCATCTTATATACCCCTGCCGCACTGACGTAAGGGAGGAGGCGACAGCAACCAACGCCGGACCAAGACTTTGGAACCCAGGCCGACTGTGGAACTGCCTGATGGCAGGATAACCCAAGTGTAATGACTGCAGCAGTGTAACACGATGAACATCAAGAGACTCAAACAGATGCCCTACGCAGTTAGGCTAAAGTAACTCCAGCTCTACTCAGTTGCTTACCGCCTACTCAGAGGCGATCTGTGCCTGACATATAAAGCCGTGTCCAACCCAGAATTAATGGACATGCGCCACCTCAGGAAATCCAAATCCCTTTCAGCTACACGCTCCAGGGACTTAAACCTCAGCACAGAAATAAATAGGACATGCTGGAGGGACAGATTTGTATCCCAGAGGCTCCCCTCACTCTGGAACAAAATCCCAATCCATGTTAGGCAGAGCCCCTCAATGACTCTCTTCAAGAGAAATCTTGACGAGTGGATGGGAGATCGTAGGCTTACCTCTGGGATCTCTTCTGTGTCCCTACTAGACAGAGGCACAGTAAACTAACCTTAAAAGGACTATCTTCTGTGACCTACTATACAGAGGCACAGTCAACTAATCTAAAAGGGTGGCGAAAGCCAAACACACTCTGGCTATACAGAGGCACAGTCAACTAATCTAAAAGGGTGGCAAAAGCCAAACACACTCTGGCTATACAGAGGCACAGTCAACTAATCTAAAAGGGTGGCAAAAGCCAAACACACTCTGGCTAGGCTTATAAATGCCCTAGGGCAGATAGCCTAGTATCAACCTATGAACCTATATGTGTAGCTAGCTAGCTATTCTAGTGCCTTGTGCTGTCCTATGATCTTGTGCCCTACTAACTCTAAGCTAATAGCAAAAATCAACTGCTACACACACAATGGTAATGCACTTCAGATTTATAATACACTGCTTGACATATTTGTTGCAAGCAGCTGTTGCAGGTTATGCTGCACACACAGTGCTAAATTGCTTCAGGTCAGGCAGCTCAGGCTGCAAAAGCAATACAGGCATTTAAATGCCAATAATGTACTGAAGACCGATCAGCATCGGAGAATAGTGTCCCCCTACCACTTAGCTCCTAAAGTGGCTGCTCACTTTCCACCCCCAAGCTACATTACTGATAGATCCCTGTCACTGGGTCTTGGAGTGGTGAGCAACCTGACGCCCATGAGGAGATCTGAAAGCATGTGGTGATTCTGCAGTCAATGGCACTTCATAGTTCACTGCAATACCGGCATTCTCAAATTGCACTGAATATCATGGCATTTATCAAGTTCACAAGGTGGAAGAACAGCACTGGATATTCCACTATGTCCTCACCAAGGTTGTCAAACTTATGACTTCTTGGGTGATCTGTACAAGGGTGAATCAGTAACACTGTAGAGTACCCTGCGCTACACCAATAAAAATAATCTTCTAAGATGGGTTAGAAATGACTGATCTCAGTTTATCCTCTTCCCCTACGACAGCCTCTATTGCCCTCACTCAAAAGATGTCCCCATAGTGTCCCTCAAAATAGTCATCTAGAGCCGGTCATCCACAAAACAGAACACCTGGAGCTGTTCCCTCCTGTACAACTTTGGCCATTCAGTCAAAAACTTAGAAAAAATCCTTGTGAAGGGAAAATAAAGTAGGGCCATGGTCACTGTGGCTACTGGCTTTGGTAGAACAAAGGATCTGCACAGAAAAAGATCTTCTGATTGTATCCACCAGTGAATGTGTTGCTTGCAAATCAGGGTTAGCTTTACTTCAAAGGACAGGTGTTGATACAGAATGGACCACTGTACAGCTAGAGTCCACTAGAGAACCTGCATAAATAAGTGTGGTAGAGGAAGTAGAACTATAGCTGCTGCCATTGACCCTAGTGCCTGAAGTACCAACCTTGCCAGAGGAGATGGGTGGGCAAGGATAGCCTAAGCCTGGTTTCTGATAGATGTAACATGGTGAAGAGGCAAAGATGCTACTTACTGTTGTATCCAACACTGAACTAATGCACTCCAGGCTCTGAACTGGTGTATGTCTTGATTTGGCAAGATTTATCATAATTCCCAAAGTTTTGCAAATTTTGAGCAAATAGTTCCTGGCCAGCTGCAGCAGATGCTTGGAAGGGCAAATAGCATGTTGTCAAGATATGGAAACACTTCGAATTCCTTCAGCCTCAAATGAGCTGCCACTACTGCCATGCATATGGTAAACACCCTGGGGCTGTGGTGAGTCCATAGGGCAGAGCTCTGAACTGGCAATGATTGGTTCCCAGCCAAAAGCAAAGATGACTTCTGGATCGTTTGTTCATTTTGATATGAAGGTACGCATCCTAAAGATCTGTAGAGCACATCCACTCGTCCTTGTGCAGAAAAGGCAGGATGGAATGAACCGTGACCATTTGGAACTTTACATACTAGTTCAATCTGCTTAGATCCAAAGGTTTTTTGAGGTCCCCTGTTTTCTTTGGCACTAAAAAAAACACGAATAAGTTCTGAATCTTACCTGGTCTAGTGACACCTTCTGATGACTCTTTTAGCAGCTTTTGGATTTCTTGTACTGCCATCTTTCTCTGACTGGATGAAACATCAGGAATTTTCTTCCTTAGACGATGAAGAAGAAGATAAAATGGTATATAACAGACTCCAGATAGTATTCTTAGCACCCAAAAATCTTGTGTTATACTTACCCATTCATCTTGGTGCACTTCAAGAGTGTTGAAAGGGCCTGCCTGGAAAAGAATTTCTAAGCCCTGGTTCTGGGGGCCTCCTCTTCCCTCTAGGGTGATGTCTACCATTAAAGTTTCCTCCTCTGCCTCTACAGGAATTATCCCCACATGAATCTAGAGAAGGTCCGTTGAGGTGTAGAAAACTTGATCCCCGCAGCAGACAGGGTCTTTCTATCTTGTTCGCTGCAGGTAAGTGTATCCTTTACTGATGGCCCAAACAAGGAAGTGTCATCAAATGAAGAGTTAATAAAGGACATCTTAAAAGGCTCTGCAAAGTTGCACGGCTGCATCCAGGTATGCCTCCTTATGGCGATGCCTGAACCAGCTGCTCATGAGATACCTTCATCTCTGTGAGAGATTAACTTCATTGAAGTGTTTGATATTGATAAAAGACTGGCCAGTTGAGAGGATATCCTTTTGAAATCCTCAGCAGATCGACTCTGACAGAGTATTTGATAGTTCTTTGGTCAAATCTCTCTGAAGTCTAATAAAGTGAGCTCAGAGCAAAGGTAACTCAGGAAAACACTCACTTTCCAAACTTAATGCCCTAGACTCTCCGTTAGGTGGATGGACAGTTCTGATAGCTCTTTCTTACTGACTGCCACCACCACCACAGCATTAAATGAAACTCCTTTGGTCCAGTAGGGGGGTCTGTAGGTGGGTCCAAAAACTTGTCAGGGCATTTGGAGATGGGCTCGACAGTATCTGGCTCCTTCCATGTCTGGCAGGAAACCAAATCAATAAGTTCATCCACTGGGGGTTTCCCCCAATATATAGATGGGCCAAAACCAAAAGTCTCCAAGAACAGATCCCTATCACTTTATCGAAGTTTCAAAACTCCAAAGACCATATATGTCTGAAGTTTTGGAACTTCGAAAAAACAATAAAATAAAATAAAACAACTTCTCTTTACTTTTTTGCAGGGGGGAAGCACCCCTGCGCCCCCCCGCTACTTAAATATAGCAACTTCGAGATCACACTACCGTGAGGAAAATGGCAAATCCCGAGTTCCGCACTATACAGAAATCTCAATAGAAAATGTTTGGAGTTCCAAAACTTCGGCCATATGGTCTTTGGAGTTTTGAAATTTCGATAAAAATGATAGGAATCCCCAAGAACACAGATTCTTCTGGTGAAGGATTTTGGGATGGCCAACCATCATTCTGTTTCAGGATTTCTAAAATATCTCCTTAGAAGATGTCGTCCATTGGTGACCAGGGGGATTCCTCTCCTTCATTAAAATCAGTATCCTCCATGGGGGCATCTGTGTGTCTCCTTATGCATGTTTTCTGACGGTGCACTTCCTCCTTGGGGTGTTCTAGATAGGTGTCAGAAGAGAGGGAAAGTTCCTCCACTGGAACTGGCTGGAGACTCATTGGAACTGGCTGTCCCTGTGGAACAGGTCTGACTGACTCAGAGCTCGGAACCGATGAGAGAAAAGGGGTAAGATCTGAAATATGAGAAGATGTTTCTCTTTGGAGAGAAAAAGCCTTGGCCACCACCTCGAAAGCCCACGGCCCAGGAGAAGCTTCAAACCCCCCCACCTCTTGAAGCTGAAGCTCCTAAAGAAGTTAGATCTAGGCCACCACCAGATCTGGGTCTCAGGGGCAGAATCAGATCTGAACTTTCTAGGGCTGATGATCTGAGGGAAAGGGATGGATCCAACAAAACTGGAGCTAAAACTATCCTGTCAGATTCAACACCCACACTTCGGCTCTGAGACCCTTTCTGATCAGAGGGTTTCGAAGCAGAACCAGTCAAGGAAACAGGTGGAGTGGAGGAAGAAACTCTCCTCAAATCTGACACCAAACCTCTCAGGGATCTCAGATCCTGGGACTCTGAAAACACTGGATGGATAGGAGAAGAAACAGTCTTAGATGTGACAGGCATACTCAGATCTGATAGTGAACGAAGCTTGTAAGATCACCATCTGGATCGGAGCTCTAAGGAAATTTGCACCATCCTACCCACAATCTGCTTCTGACAAGCTTCTGGAGGACCTAGAAGAAGTGGTGGATGGAGGCCTGAAATGCTTCTTTGGAGACTGAAGAAGTTGAGCAGGCAAGGTGGGTGAAATTGGTGTCAAGGAATATTCCGGAGGTACACTCCTAAGGGATGTACCCAGGTTAGGATCCAAAGGAGGGGCTGTTGAACTTACTGTTATGATGGTAGGAGCTGAAGCCTTAGGATTGAAAGGCTTCAATCCAAATGGCGAGTCTTCTGATCAGACATGGTCAGATCTTAGATTTTATGATGGCAGCTTTGACAAAGACCTGGGGGACTTCGAAGGAGAGCATTTCTGGTGCTCCAAAGGAGCAGACTTACTAATTTTTGAGGGGGTAAGCCCCTGAAGTAGTAGTAGTAGGGGAAATAACACCCCTTAAAATTACTTTATTCCTTCTATCTGCCAGGTCTCTAGGATTAAATGTAGAACAGATTCTACAAGGTGTGTCCAAGTACCCAGCTCCAAGGCTATAAAGATGCTCTTTATGGGCATCTAAGTTTGGGATCTTATGCTCAGAAGAAGTGCATTTTTTAAAGCCTGTTGGTTTGCCCAACAAAATTACAGAAAGGGAAGACAAACACTATTATAAACAATATCAGAAAACAGCAATTATTTTTTTAAAGAAAAAGAGAGGGAGAAAGAAAATTTACCAGCAATGGTAATACATAGAAATACCACAGAAAAAGAAAGGTAAGGAGAAAATACTAGCAATGGTGATATATAAATACTATTGAAATAGTATGTAAAAAAAGAGAAAGGTTTTCTTAACGACCAGTGAATAACTAGAGCAAAGGGGTCAAAAGACTAGAATAAAAGAAAAATCTTTAGAACAGAAAAAAACTTGAATAACTCACAATATACACTACATAATCATTTGAGAGTGGAACCTGTGTCTGTTTGTGATAGTGGGAAATTAAATCTGAGGGAATGGGGGTGGAGTAGGGCATTATGGGTAGAGGAAAGAGCTTGAGAGCTGGATCTGAAGTCTGGTATATGCGGCCGACTTGGATATGAGGATTGGATCCAACCCCATACGTAGAGGAAGAATGAAAAGAACATCAGATTTTAGAAGTTTATGAAATCACTGACTGCATGGATGCTACATTATTTACCTACTGCATTAAATACTTTATGTGAAATATAACACTTTTAACCACTGTACTGCAGACGCTGCACTTTACAAACAAGCCAATTTCTAAATAGAAGAGCTATCCAAGTTGTATAACTGTCAAATGAATGAACTTTTAAAATGGATTTTAATATGAATAATACAATAATAACTGCATTTAATCTAAGCCTACAATCAGGCATTTGAAAATTATAGACTTTGTAAAATTCACAAATATAGCAAACTTCTGATGTTACTTAAAACTGTATTAACAAATTCAAGATGCTCACAAACTAGAAAAGATGCCACACTGTTAAACTCAGCAGGTAAGCATTTAAAAACTTCCTAAAAACAGCTCCACAATCCATCGCCTGCCCTGTCACTATACTTATTAATCATTCCATCTCTGAGGCCCTTGTCCCAGATATCTGGAAATCCTTTTATACAATCCCTCTTCACAAAGGTGGCAACTCTACTGATCCCTCTAACTTTAGACCCATTGTTATTTGGTCCCCCCTTTCTAAAATTTTAGAAAAGCACATCCATGCTCAATTAATCAAACACCTTCTTGACAACAATCTCCTTACCCCTACCCAACATGGCTTTAGAACCCGCCATAGCACAGCCACTGCACTACTCTCCTTTACTAAAACAATAGCTGAAGCCCATGACAATAACTTGCTCATCTCCCGTCTATACCTTGATCTTTCAAAAGGCATTTGATACTGTCTCTTACTCTAAACCCCTTACTAAACTTTCAGATCTACATCTCTCTGCCTCCTCATCCATTAGCTGGTTCTCTAGCTTCCTCTCCATCAGGCAGTAATCTAAACATTGGCAAACTGTCCTCTCTCCATTCCTCCCTGTAAATACTGGAGTTCCCCAAGGATCGATTACAGGCCCCCTTCTGTTCAACATATTCCCTAACAAACTTCACTCGGCTACTAACCTCTCTACACTTCTACAACATGCTGATGACTCCACCCTTATCACCTCTGCCCACAACATCCCTGAACTCCTAGCTCTCACTCAATAAACCTTCACATCTGTCGAAACTTGGCACTCTGATAACCAATTAATACTAAATCCAAAAAAAAAAAAAAAAAAAAAAAACTCCTTCTCTTCTTCCCTAAAACACTCGCCCAGCACAAACCCTCTTTCTCAATCAGCTCTCTTAACACCATCATCAAACCTAACCCTATACCAAACTACTTGGAGTAATTATTGATGAACTAAAATTTGAGACTCATATCCAACAATGTATATAAAAAAAAAAAACAGAAACTCTGATTTCTCTATCGCAACCAGAAATTTCTGTCACCTTCATACAAACCTTCCCTTGCTCAGCCCCTTCTTCTACCCTGTCTTCTCTATGCTGCCCCTATCCTTGCTGATGTTCAAAATTCACTCATCACTAAACTACAGCAAACATCGCAAAACAGCCAGGTTTGCCTCATCTCCCCTATAAATCCCACCACTGTCTCACCCTTAAATCACTCCAGTGGCCAGAATTCTCTAAACAACTACTTCTACCCCAACTTCACATTGCACACATTATCCTGAATGACCCCTCTTCCTGTTCTTCCATCTCCAACCTAGTGTCCTACTACAACCCCCATCGTCACCTTCATACTTCCACCAAAAACCTCCTTGACTTATATAAACCCAATAAAATACAGGGAAAGTCCCTCTACAAATACTCTGTTGCACAGGCTTGGAACTCACTCCCTCAAAACATAAGAAACATTCATCAAAAACACCTGTTCAAAAAAGAACTTAATTTTTCTTCAGAGTACATGGTCCTGCCCCTAACCCCCCACTTGATCTAGCCTCTTTTCAAATAACTCCTTTTCGTTATTCTAATCTCTACTTCCTTGTACTTGCTCATATACCTTTATACCTCCCACTTCCATAGCATACATATTCATATATATCTTTATTTAAAAAAATGATTGAATGGTTTATCTATTGTATGCACTTCATGTGTGATATTCTCTACACCTGTCAATTGTTATTTAACCTACTCTATGTACAAATATTCTCTGTTGATTTTCTTATTATATTTCATGGTGGTTTTAATTTTTTACTCATTTTTATTTTTGATTCGATTTTTATTCTAAAAATATGCAATACTTCCGGAGCTTTTCTCCTTGGGTCTCCACTGAAAATGGGCCTCTGGCTCAGTTAGACTAACCTGGTTAACAAATGTCAATAAATAAATAAACTGAAGAATTAAATTGTCTGTGTTAACAGTGTTACAGACTAACTGTATCATGCAGTTTTCTTAATGGAGAGAAAATGAACAATGCAAGGTCCAAGAGTGAGGTTGTGCCTGTCTGAGGAATGCTATTCATCTCTTCCAGGAATTCAATTTATATAAACTCATTTATATGTAGTCATTTGATATGAGGACTTGTATATACATTTTACACGTGTATTTACCTATTTTTCTTTGTTAACTGGGATAGCATATTGATGCAAATGGATCTTTTTCAGATTCAGGTACCAGATCAATAGTCATAGTAATATTAATTCCTTGTACATGATTATATGCTTCACCTATAAAAAGGGACAGGTAATGGAAGCTGATAAAGAAATATGAATAACCCCCACTCTCTATAATACATGTATATATCTATAAATGTAGGTATATTAAAAGGTACATCTCATGGCTTAAACTACTGTCAGCTTGGATACATACATCTTACAAAAAAAAATTCTGTAGCAACTGTTAGAAGATAGCACATTACGATCTTGCTTTAATATTTGTATTACAAGGACTGCGGCACTGATGTAAAAGGTTAAAGCCTTGAACATGACCCAGGTGACCCAGGTCTGCTTAGTGGCTCAGGGAACTAAGAAGAGACAGGGAGTAAGGGGATCCTCCCCACAGTGTTCATGGCAATGGCCTGGGATCATACATGGAAGGTGATCTTAGTCGGATTAGGGTGGGAACTTGGCAGAGTTTCCACAGAGTTACCATGACATGCCTGCCCTCATGATGTAACCATGCAAAACGTATGCTCTTTACCAACAACAAACCACTGTACACTCTATCCCATTTTAACATTACTTCTTCAGATATCACCACCATCGAACCTGTCACCCACACCAAACTCCTAGGGGATATTATTGACAACCATCTCAGATTCGACAAGCACCTAGCAACCATAATCAAGAAAGTACATATCAAACTAGGCTCTCTCTACAGAATTAAACCCTACCTTACTGACTCCACCAGAAAGGCCAGAGTCCATACTCACCTTATTTCTACTCTTCTCTATGCTTCACCACTCTTCATAAACCTAAGAAAAAATGATTTAAATAAATTTGAATCCTGCTACAATAAAATTGCAAAATTTGCCTCTAACCTCCCATCCAGATCTCACCACTGCACTGCTCTATTCCAGCTAAAATGGCTCAAACTTCCTAACCTTCTTACACTGAACCAACTAACCTTTTCTCATTCTATCTTCCACAGCCCCACTAACTGCCCAGTACTCAAACACCTAGTTGAACCCTACTCTTGCCCAAGAGCACTAAATCCTCCTACAAGAACCTATTAAAAGTAACAAAAGCCAATAAGATTTTTGGTGAGACTGTTTTCTCTTATCAAAATTCAAACTGTGGAATAGCTTACCACAAACAATACGCACCTCTTCTACCTCAGCTAACTTCAAACACCTACTAAAAGAACATCTCAACAACAACTGGCTCTGCTCCTGTAGGAAACTAGGCTGAAATTTCACAGTAACTCCATATCAGACAATAATTCTATCCCAATCTCTGTTCATCTCTAACACTTCTTTTAGCTCTGTATCACCCAGTAATTCCTGACATTTTCAAACTTCTTTCATATGCTCTCTCAAACCTTATACCATCCCTCTTTTTATATAAAAATGTTTATAAAAAGAGTTATGTAATTACATAACTTGGCATCTGTGCTATCCAGTGTCTTTATTCATCACAGACGGCTCTAGAATCTGAGCCTGCAATTTCTCAGACAGATCCAGGGCTCAAGCTCTTCCCCTTCTCATAATTCCTTGCTACCTTCTAATGCTCAGATTAATTTGCTAAATTAGCTGAAATGCAGAAACAAACATCTGCAACAGAAGTCAAAAACATCCCACCATATACAAGCCATTTCAACCTCACTAGGCCCCCTCAAAAGAAAGGGGGAAGGAGGGCGGGAATGTGATGAATAATGACACTGGATAGCACAGATGCCAAGTTATGGTAAGTACAAAACTCTTTACCTGATGCTATCCATGTCATTATTCCTCAAAGATGGGTCACAGTCTCCAGCTACAACTTACCCTTGGTGGACTCAAGGAAGGATATGCTGGAGCACGGAGGAACGAAAGAAAGCCCTGTTCCTAGACATCAAGTCCAATTTGTAGTGCAAAATGAAAGTATGTGGATTTGACCAAGTGGCAGCAGCACAAACCTCATAAAGGGAAAGTCTAGCCAAAAAGGCCAATGATGTAGCAACAGACTCAACAGAGTGGGCATTAACTGGTCTGGATAGTTCTAAATGCCGACTAGCATAAATGATGGAAATACAACCAGCAATCCACCTGGAAATAGTCACTTTGGAAAATGCTTGGCCCTTTCTGATATGGGAAAAAGCCACCAAGAGCTGGTCCGACTTTCTAAAATTCTCAGTCCTTTTTAAATAAAAATCCAATTGCCAGTAGACATCTAAACAATGCAAGATATATTCTCCTTTACTAGAGTAATTAGGGGAAAAGACTGGCAGCTGAATCGACTGACTGAGATTAGCTTCAGATGCCATTTTGAGGAGAAAGGAAGGATTTGTTCTAAGAGACACCCTGCCCTTATAAAAGATCACAAATGGGGGCTTAACACACAGAGCCTGAAGTTCCGAGACTCTCCTGGCAGAAGTAGTGGCTAATAAAAAGGCGGTCTACCAGGAAAGGAATTTAATATCACAAGACGTAGCAGGTTCAAAAGGTTTTTGCGTCAGGGACTGCAACACCAAAGTCAAATCTCATGGTGGTGACAGATCCTTAATAGGAGGTCTAAGAAGAAAAACTCCTTTCAGAAAAGCCTTTGCACAATTTGGAAGAAAAGGTAGACTCGTCTTTGAAATGGAAATTAGAGATGGCAGCCAACTGAAGCTTAACGGTAGAAAAAAAGTACAGTTGTGTACCTACCATAAATATAGATGTTCGAGTGTATTCACTGTTACAGTCATTACACTTGGGTTATCCTGCTGGCAGGCTACCCGAAGTCCGCCGGAATTCCGAAGTCCTGGTCCGGCATCGGTTGTTGTCGCCTCTTCCCTGACGTCAGTGCGCCAGGGGTATAAAAGATGCAGCCGACACCATTTTCTTCAGTTTTTCTTGCCCCAGATGTCAGGTGCCCCCAAAAGAGTAGGCTAAATAATCTGCTCATAAAAAAGCATGCACTAACATACACATTACTTTCATCTACAAGCAAATACACCACATAGGTTGTATAGAATAGAGAATGACAGATAAGTCTCAGCAATGAAAGGGGGATGGAGGGTGGGTAACCTGGACTGCAACAGTGAATACATTCGAACATCTACATTTATGGTAGGTACACAACTGTACTATGTTCATCGTGTTTCACTGTTGCAGTCATTACACTTGGTTTGAATCCCAAAGCTGAGGTTGGGTGGCTGGGCCTAGATAAAATTAGGAGTGGCTATGAGGCCCTGCAGAACTGCAGTGGCGAAGCCTGCTCTGGATTTAGAGTAAAGAGATAAGTGGTAGTGCTTTGTAAAAGAGTGCACTGAAGTCCATGTTGCAGCTTCCAAAATGTCCTCGGTTGGTACTCCTCTGAGGAAGGCTGCTGAAGTGGCTGCTGCACTAGTTGAATGTGGCCTAATGCCCTTGGGCACTGATTTGCCATGTTGTGAATAGCAGAAACGAATGCAATGGCCTATCCATTTTAAAATAGACTGCTTTGAAATAGCTTTTCCTTGCGATCCTGCAGCATATGCCACTAAGAGTTGCACAGCCTTTCTGAAGACTTGAGCTTTGTCCAAGTAGAAGTGTGGTTGTCTGTGTATGTCCAAAGAATGCAGAAGTCTCTCCCCCTTATTCTGTGGGTTTGGATAAAAGGTAGGCAAATGAATGGTTTTGGTTAAGAGCCACACTGGACACTACCTTAGGCATAAATGTTGGGTTTGTCCTTAGAGAAACCCTGTCCGGATGGAAACTAATAAAAGGTTCCACAGCCATTAGTGCCTGTAACTCTGAGACTCTTCTTGCTGAGGTTATTGCTAGGAGCAGAGCTGTTTTCCATGATAAGTATTTTATCTCAGCTGTATTGGCTGGCTCAAAAGGAGGCAGTGTGAGCTTTTCCAAGACAAAATTGAGGTCCCATGCAGGTGTTGGAGCTCTCCTTAGAGGTCTTACGTTTTTGGCCCATCTGAGGTACTGCCTTAGCAGTGGATGTGAAAAAATAGGTGGATCCGTACTGTAATGAGCTGAAATGGCAGAGGCATGGATCTTAATTGATGAGAAGGACAGGCCTTTGTCCAGCATCTCAGTTAGGTATTGTAAAATCTGAGGAATATTTGGTACAAGTGTGTCCATTCCTTGTGCCTGGTTCCAAGCACAGAATCTCTTCCATTTTTCTGTATAAGATTTTCTAGTGCTGGGCCTCCTGGCCTGCAAAATAACATCCATAACTGCTTTAGAGAGAGGTGTGTTCTGAATGGTTACATTAGGGTTCTGAGTTGGCTGTGCAGGATCTGATTGTTTTGTTGGGTCAGCAAATGAGGAATTTGGGGTAATGTCTGTAAAGGCTGGGCCTTGAGACAAGCTCTTTAGGACTGGGTACCACTGCTGGCATGGCCAGTCTGGGGCAATCAGTATCATTTTTGGCTTCTCTTGTCTTACCTTTAGGAGTACCTTGGGGAGGAGAGGCAGTGGAGGAAAGGCATATACTGTAAGGGTTTCCCAGCTGAATGATAGGTCATCCACTTTATATGCTTGTTTGTGATAAGTCCTTCTGCAGAATCTCTGTAGTTGGCAGTTGTGCGGGGAGGCAAATAGATCTATGTCTGGGCATCCCCATTTCCTTGTTATCATGCTGAAGATTTGTGGATCTAGTTTCCACTCGTGAGGATCCTTGAGATTTCTGCTTAGTTCGTCTGCCAGAGTATTTGTCTTTCCTGGCAGGAATTGTGCTTGCAGGTGTACTTGATAAGTCAATGCTGTGTTCCACAAAGTCATGGCTTGTCTGCAGAGGGTGTAGGAATGCGTGCCTCCCTGCTTGTTTATGTACCACATGACAGTAGTATTGTCCGTCTTTACCAGCAGTTGTCCTGGATGAAGTAGATCCTTGAAGGCAGTCAGGGCATTCTGAACAGCTAGCATCTCTTTTGGATTGATATGAAGATGTATTTGGCTTGCTGGCCATGCTCCCTGAATACTTTTTCCTGCCATGTGGGCCCCCTAGGCATAATCTGATGCATCTGTTGTTAGTGTCTGCCTGGCCGTGGGTAGAGTGAATAGCTGTCCCTTGTTGTGGTGACAGGCCTGTGCCCACCACATCGAAACTCCTGTTGCAGGCAGGGAATGAGGGTAAAGTACAGTTTTGTACCTACCATAAATGTAGATGTTCGAGGATCCCCATTGCTGCAGTCAATACCAGAGTATAGGCTGCTGGTCGGTCGGCGCCATTAGACTGACGATGGCGTCATGCGGGTACTAATGCGATGGACCGACGTCATATCTCTTTTCTTGCCCCAGATGTCAGAAGACCCTAAAAAGACAAGGCCCAAAATACCTGCACCAAAAATATGTACAATATATACAAGAATATATACAAAAATATAAGCATGTAACCACACCTACACAACCACCCCTAAACACAGAGGGAAGAGGAGGAGTAAATTGGACTGCAGCAATGGGGATCCTCGAACATCTACATTTATGGTAGGTACAAAACTGTACTATGTTCTTCGTTCCCCATTGCTGCAGTCCTTAGAATCCCAAAGCAGAGGTAAGGGAGGCTGGCAAATCATAAAGAAGCAGGAGCTGACAACATGCCTTGCAAAACAGCTGTGGCAAAACCAGCCCTAGACTTAGAGTAGATAGGAAGGTGATAATGCTTAGAGAAAGTATGCACTGAACTCCAAGTAGCTGCTTCCAAAATATCCTTAGTTGCCACCCCCCTTAGAAAAGCTGTTGAAGTGGCAGTAGCCCTAGTGGAATGAGGCCTAATCCCAGCTGGAATCTCCTTGCCATGATGGGAATAACAAAATGCAATGCAAAAGCCAATCCACCTAGAAATAGTTTGTTTTGACACAGGCTTGCCCTGTGAACTCAAAGCAAAAGAAACAAACAACTGCTGAGACTGCCTGAAATCCTTAGTCCTGCTTAAATAATAAATTGCCTGTGTACATCTAAAGTGTGCAAAATCTGTTCCCCTTTATTTTGGGGGTCTGCATAAAAAGTAGGCAAATGTATAGTTTGGTTTAAAGCCACACTAGAAACCACCTTAGGCATAAAGGAAGGATTAGTACGTAATGATACCCTATCCTTATGGAAAATCAAAAATGGCTCTACTGCCATAAGGGCCTGCAACTCAGACACCCTTCTTGCAGAAGTAATAGCCAACAGAAAAGCAGTCTTCCATGACAAGTATTTCAATTCAGCAGTAGCTCCCGGCTCAAAAGGTTGTACCGTAGGTTTTTCCAATACCAAATTGAGATCCCAAGCAGGAGTAGGAGCTCTCGTGGGGTCTTATATTCTTTGCCCTCTAAGAAACTGCTTGAACAAAGGGTGCGAAAACAATGGTGGGTCACAATCATAGTGAGCTGAAATTGCTGCAGCATGAATCTTAATGGAAGAGAAGGACAAACCTTTGTCCAATAACTCAGTAAGATATTGAAGAGCCACACTCAAATTAGGCTCAGAAACCTGCAAATTCTTTGCTGTACTCCAAAATAAAAATCTCTTCCATTTTTCTCGTACACTTTCCTTGTACTAGGTCTTCTAGCTTCCATAATCACATTTAAAACTTGTTGAGGAAGTTGAGACCTGCTGTGTTTCAACACAGAATATGCCAGGCTGTTAGATGAAGAGAGTGAAGCTTGACATTGAGCAGATGACCATCCTTCTGAGATAACAGATGAGGAATCAGAGGTAAAGGCCATGGAGGCTTCCTTACCAGACAGTAGTGGGTACCAGTGTTGCCGAGGCCAATCTGGAGCTATCAAAATCATCCTTGGCCTGTCTTGTCTGACCTTTAATAGTACCTTTGGAAGAAGAGGCAGAGGTGGAAAGGCATACACATGAAGGTTTTCCAACTGAAAGACAGAGCATCCACTTTCCAAGCTGTGTGATGAAACCCCTTTGTGCAATACTGTGGCAGCTGGTGGTTTAGTGGAAACAGATCTATGTCTGGAGTCCCCATGACACTGTCAATTTTGAAATACATGAAGATCCAGTTTCATCCATGATTTGTCTGCTTAACACATCTGCTAAGGAGTTCTGTGCTCCTGGCAGAAACCAGTCTCCCATAAAATCATTGCTTGCCTTGTTTGTTGATGGTTGTGTTGTCTGTTAGAATCAACACCTGCCCTGGAAGAAGTAACTCCTTGAAAGCCATTAATGCAAACTGGACTGCTAACATCTCCTTCATGTTGATATGTAGATGCTGTAGTCTGGCAGGCCACTTGTCTTGTATCCACTTTCCATTTAGATGAGCTCCAGGCATCTGTCATTAAAGAAGGCAAGGTATTATTTGAATGACAGTGTCCAAATCCTGGCAGTGCTGTGTCCATACATTTTGAGATACCATTGTAGCTTCCTCATATGCAGTTTGGCATTGGGAAGCACCAGAATACAAGATGCCATGAACCCTAATGCTTGAAGGACTGTCCTTGCAGTCAGCACGGACTGATGAGATAGTTGATGGAAGTAAAGTGACAGACTCTTTTGTTTGTCCGGGGTTAAAAAGGCCATCTGGGCTGCTGTATTCAGTCTCACACCCAGAAAGCACATGTCTTGAGAGGGTACTAGACTGGACTTTATTTAGGCATCTTAGCACTGCTATAACATATTCCAGATGTTGTAGAAGGTCTTCCTTTTGAGCCAGAAGATAGATTTGAATTCCTTGAAGCCTGACAATGCAGAGAACTGATAATGAGAATTATACTTCCTGCAACTTAGCCTTATAGGCACATGAAGGTAAGCTTCCTTGAGATCTAAAGTTACCATCCAGTGATCTTTGCCCAGCAGAGGTAAAAGCTGTTGTAACGTCAACATCTTGAACTTGGGAATGTCCAGAAAAGTGTTGAGGAGAGATAAACTGGCTGAATGGCCCCATCGAATGATATCCAACACCCATTTGTCCTAGAATCTACTGGCAGCTGAAAAGACAGGTCATTGGGTCTGTTGTCTGAGCAGGTGAACTCCTGTTCTAGGCCTAAACTAGACCTACCCCTAGACTGGGAATCATAAGCAGGATATGTCCACCAGCAGGCCAATTTCTACTAAACTGCACCTGCAAAAATCTTTAACAGTTTGCATAGACTTAGCTTTGTCTTCCATTTTCTTTAAAACTGCTTCCACAGGAAACAACACATCAGACTGTAAAGGATCATCCAAAATCCTTGTCTTAACATGCTCATCTATATTCTTATCCTTCAACCAGGCATGCCAAGAACAGAACTAGTAGCAGCCACCCTCGAGGAGGCCTGTACAGCATCAAAACCACATTGCAAAGAATGCTTACCCACTTGTTCAGACACATGAACCAAATCCAGCAACTCTTTACACTCAATACCTTCAAAGCATCCACCTTAGATTTTAATTGTGAAAGGAGATAATTCTGATATTTTAGCATGTGAAACTGACAATTCAACGCCTCATGGCTAGAGTGGAAGAAGTATACACTTTCTTTCCCCACCTATCCAAAGCCCTTGCCTCTTTATCAGTGGGAACAGGATTTTTAACCACAGAGGCCTTAACACCTTTAGGCCCTTGAGAAATAGCTTCTGGGTCCGCCCTAGGACTCTTAAACAAATTATAATACCTATCAGGCTTAACAGGAGCAGGAGGCAAAGAGTCAGGGTTCAGTGAAGCCTCTGCAAAACATCTTCCACCACATTCAACACAGGAGGAATAGCTAAGGGCCTATGCTGGGGTAAAACAAGAATTCCCTAAGCCTTTTCCTGAATCAGAGTAATCCTGGCCTTCCCATTTAAAGTGCTCCCTCATGGAATGCAGAGTCTCTGAAAATGAGAAATCCTCAGGAGGAGAAGCTGTAGGAGTGGAATCATCCACATCAGAATCAGAATAAGTAGGATACTCCTGCAAGTCTTCTGCAGAAGACTCTGAAGCCTCTGAACACTGTTCAAAACTATCAAACTCGGTTCCACCCTAGGCCTCTTATCAGGCGGGGCATAGAACCTCTAATCATAGTAATCAAATCTTCTGCCATTTTAAGCATATGTTTCTTAGGTACAGAACCCGAAATGCTAGGAGAAGCCCCACTGAAGCTGAACTAGGCCTACCTCTCAAAGAAGTTTTGGCAACAGAAGGAGAGGCTCTAACTACCTTGGGAAGAGAGGGAAGAACAGTTACCTGAGAAGCCCCTCAGCCTGGCCTACCTCCTGAGAAGGCACATCCTGTAACAGTAAAGTTTCTGCCTGAGACTCCATGGAAACTCCTGGCAAAACCTCTGGCTCCACTGAGCCTTCTAATTCATCAACCGTCCTTGGCTCTTCGGGGAAGCGGCGGCGCCGGGCATCCGGCGGCATTTAGTTATTCACTTTTTCTGACATCCGGTTAAATACTGAGGCAAGAAATGTTCTAGCGAGTGCGTACCCAGCCAACTGTGTGGTCGTCTGAAACGTTTTCGAAATATTTCAAAAACTGCTTCTGCATCGGACCATGCGGCAAATCATGCGTGTATAGTGGACCCTGCTACTGGCGTCAAGTCTGTCGCCCTGACGACGCCAGCCTTATACTCTGGAACATTTAATGTTTCCAGGCTGTGGCAATGTTGAGTCCAAACACTTTTTACATACCACTGAAGTTTCCTCATATGCAGTCTTGCATATGGAATTAGTAGAATGCAGGATGCCATGAAGCCCAAAGCCTGCAGATTTTTTCTTGCAGATAACTGGGTCTTTGTTGCCAACATTTCGAAGTAAGAAGTCAGTTGCCTTTGTTAGTCTGGCGTGAGATAAGCCATATGGGCAGTTGTATTTAAGCTTGCACCCAGGAATATTATCTCTTGAGAGGGTACTAGTTTTGATTTCTTTTCATTTACCGTGTACCCTAGGCAAATTAGTAATCTTTTTACAAACGCCAGATGCCTCAGTAGAATGTCTTTGTTCTCTGCTTGAATAAGGCAATTGTCCAAGTATGGGTATATTTGAATTCCCCTTTGTCTGCAGAAAGCAATTACTGGTGCCAGGCATTTTGTGAAGACCCTGGGTGCAGTAGATAAGCCAAAGGGTAGTGCAGAGAATTGGTAGTGCATTGATCCAGCTATGAATCTGAGGTATCGTCTGCAAGATTGTCTGATTGGGACATGCAGGTATGCCTCTTTTAGGTCCAAAGTTACAAGCCAAGCCTTCTTGCCCAGCATGGGCAGAAGCTGCTGCAGTCAACATTTTGAATTTTGGAACGTCCAGAAAAGTGTTGAGAATAGACAAATCCAGTATTGGTCTCCAGGCTTTGTCCTTTCTGGGTACCAGGAATAGCCTTGAGTAAAATCCTTGTCCCTGCTCTTGCTGTGGTACTCGCTGAATGGCCCTCATGTCCATGAGGGATGTAACTTGCTTTTGTGCCTCTGCCCATTGATTTTGTGGCAGGTCTGGCATACCTTTTGCCTTTGGCAGGGTGTGAAAGTGGAACCTGTAGCCCTGGGACACTATATTAAAGACCCATTTGTCCTGGGTGATTTTATGCCAATTTTGTGAAAAAAGTGCTAGTTTTCCCACTAAGGGGGCTGCCGAAAGAAAAGTGCTTGGTATTGGCAGAGGAAAGTCATTGGGACTGTTTTCTATATGGCTGTGATTTGCCATCTCCGCTTTTAGAGGTAGAAGCACCCCATTGTTTAGGCCTGTATGAGCCTTGGGGCTGGGATCTGCCTCTAGGGTGTCTGTATCTGCCTCTTTGTGGCCTGTCTGACACTGGAAAGGACCAATTCTGTGAAGGCCATTTCCTGCAAAATCTGGGTGGTTGTATCTGTAAAAAATCCTTAACTGTCTGCATAGATTTCGCTTCATCCTCCATTTTCTTCAACACCTCTTCTGCCTTAATACAAAACAAAGTATCATGCTGTAAAGGAGCATCCAATAATTTTGCTTTAACAGGATCAGGCAGATTTTGTTCCTTTAAC
The DNA here is from genome assembly GCF_019279795.1 of Protopterus annectens. Taxonomy (NCBI): domain Eukaryota; kingdom Metazoa; phylum Chordata; order Ceratodontiformes; family Protopteridae; genus Protopterus; species Protopterus annectens. The sequence goes on from NC_056729.1 coordinate 1,966,576,306, forward strand.
CAAGCACGCCTTCTAATGACAGTACCCGTAACAGCGGCCCTGCAAATGGCCTCCAGTGAATCAAAACCACACTGTAAAGCATGCTTTCCCACTTGTTCAGCTGCATGCAATAAATCCTGCATTTCCTTGTTATCTGGACATTCAGAATTTGTCAACATTTTCTGTTTTAGCAGTGACATTAAATATTGCTGATATTTAAGCACATGAAACTGACAATTTAAAGCCCTTACAGCCAAGGTAGCAGAAGTTCCCCATCTGTCCAGTGTCCTAGAATCCCTATCAGAGGAGACAGGGTTTTTCGCAGTGGAAGCCTTGACCCCTTTGGGACCCTGAGATATAGTTTCTGGGTCAGCAGCAGGGTTTTATATAGAAATTTGTGGGAATCTGGAACCCTGTAGTATCTACCTGGCTTAACCAGTGCAGGGGGTAGTGTGTCAGAAGACAGGCTAGACTCTGAAAATAAATAATCTACTATGTCTAGAACAGGTGGAATAGCAAGAGGTCTGTGTTGAGGTAGTAAAAGAAAGTCTCGGAGCCTTTTCTTAGATTCTGAGTAATCTTGGCTCTCTCAGTGAAAGTGCTCCTTCATGGTGTGAAGGGTTTCCCCAAAAGAATAATCCTCAGGAGGAGAGGCTGAAGGAATAGACTCTTCAGCATCAGAATCCTCATAGGGAGGAAGGGAGTATCCCTGTTCAAAAGAGGAGTCAGAGGAAATGGAAACCTGATCTGAAGAATCATGTTCTGTCTCTTGCCTAGGCCTCTTATCAGGAGGGGGATGGGAACCCCTGATCAAAGTAATTGGGTCTTCGGCCATTTTAAGCATCTGTTTTTTAGGCATGGAAGTCTGTGCAGGAGAATGCTGTACTTGTTTCTTTGTCTTTAGAGCTGCTTTAGTCTTTGCCTTTGAAGCTGAGGTTAGCTTAACATACAACTGTGTAGGTCTGAAAACGCCCTCAGAAGCCGATTCCTGCTCAGCGGCTCCGGACCCATCTGAGGGAATAGTTTCCAAGTGTCCAATACCTTGAGTTTCCAGAGGCCTAGTCGGCTCCACGTGGGAGTCGGAAGCGGCCTGTGGCTCTGAGGTAGCGGGCGTCAGGGGCTGCAAAAGTGCCTCACTGAGAACTGGCGAACCGGCGACTGGCCTAGCGGAGGCCTTGTCGTCAGTTTTGGACCTCAGATGCCTGTCCTTTTCCTTTTCCTTGCGCTTTTTGTAAACTCTGGTCGTCGGCTGTTCCGACGGCATTATATAATTAAATCTTCGGCCAAAGTAATTAAAGGCAAAATCGTACCGACGTTTAATACTGCGTTGGTTAAATTAGCACAAAACAGACAGCTAGCGACATCGTGGTCAGGGCCTAGGCAAGGAATACAGTAAGAATGAAAATCCTTATGAGGTATTTGCTTCCCACAAGAAATACAATTGTTAACTTTTTCTGACATCGGTCTGGAGCAAGAAAAAAGTTTCCCCAATGGAGTACTTAGCTTTAATGAAGACTTTGGATCTGAAATTCGATTTTGAAAATCTCAGGAGTCGGCCGACTGGCACTTGCGAACTACTTTTGCTTCGGGCACTGTGTGGCAAGAAAGACAGAAGAAAATGGCATCTGCTGCATCTTTTATACCCCTGGCGCACTGATGTCAGGGAAGAGGCGACAACAACCGACGCCAGACCAGGACTTTGGAATTCAGGCCGACTGCGGGTAGCCTGCCAGCAGCATAACCCAAGTATAATGACTGCAACAGTGAAACACGATGAACATCTTGCCCCATCCTGAAAAAGGGAAGATAAGAGCAAAATATCAGGAATAAGGGCTGAAAAGGCATCTAGATTCTGTTATCTGGCCCAAATGGAAAACCTTTTCCACTTACTGGAATTCATCTTCTTTGTAGACAGCTTTTGAGAAGCCAAAATAATGCTCCTCACTGGGGAAGGAAGCCTGGATTGTGAAAGGATTACTGGAACTGGAGAAACCATGCAGTCAGACAAAGGGTCCAGAGATTTGGAAGTGGAAGCCCCCAGGGATGGCAGATGAGATCCAGAATGGGATCTAGTATCCAAGCTGGATACTGCAGATGAGACATTAGGAAGGAGAACCACACCTGATGAGGCCACAAAGGGGCAAGGGAGTATGAGAGTGCTCTTCAGGCGACGAGCTTTCTTGAAGACTTTGAGTATTAGGGGAATAGGAGGGTAAGCATAGAGGAGACCAGGGGGCCAGTCGTGAGCAAGAGCTTTCCTGGGTGACTCCCCTGATGGGGGGGGGGGGATCAGGGCAAAGTAATTGCTACATTTGTGGTTGACTGGGGAAGCGGTTGAAGATTTCCCTTGCCACTGACAGATTCAGGGATCACTCATGAGGGCTCAAGATGAACGTGCTGAGTTTATCGGCCAGCAAGTAAGAACTCCTGGGTATAAGAGTTGCAAGAAGAAAACGCCTGGAAGACAGAGCCCATTCCCACAGTCTCATGGCTTCTCTGCACAAAGGATAAGACCATGCTCCCTCTTGCTTACTGATGTACCAGACAACCGCCATGTTGTCCATCTGAAACGCCATAGTCTCCAGTGGAAGGCATTCCTGAATGGCTTGCAACATTAGAAGGACTGCTCTCATCTCCAGGACGTTTATGTGCAATCTGGTCTCTATAGGGGACCATGCATTGAACTTTCCTGCCCTGAAAATGCCCCCCAGCCCCACACCAATGGGTTGGCATCCATCATCACTGTGGCCTGGTGTGGGGGGAGACAAAATGGCATGCCTTGAAAACAGTCCTGAGACTGAAGCCACCAAACAAGATGATCCCTGCATACCTGTGTCAACTTAACTGTCATAGACATGGGCTGAGACAGAATGGACCACTGGACTGCCAGGATGCACTGGAGAACTCACATACGACACCTGGGGAGATGCACCAACGGAATGATATCTGCCATACAGCCTAGCGTTTTTAGAATTAAATGATCAGGCGGGCGTATTAGACTCTACAAAAGAAAAACTTGATCCTGAATCAGCTGGACCCTGCAGGTAGGCAGTGCTGCACAATCTGACACTGTGTCCAGCAGGACTCCGATGAATTCCAGGTTTTGGCTCGGAACTAGACTTGACTTGGGCAAGTTCATTGTGATATCTAGATGCTGAAAAAGACTGAGGACATACCCAGTCTCCAGTGTTAGTCAATGCCTTGTGGGAGTTGTAAAAAGCCAATCATCCAGGTATGGAAAAACCTGGAAACTTTGCAGCTGGAGATGAGCTGCCACCACTGCCATACATTTTATAACACCTGGGGGCTGTGGTGAGTCCAAAGGACAGGGTTCTGAACTGATAATTATTGGCCCCTAACTGAAAGCCTAAGTGTCTCCTGCAGCATCTGTCGATCTTTATATGATAGCACGCATCCTGAGATCCAGTAAGCACATCCAATCGTCCCTGTGCAAGAGAGGCACGATGGAATGTACAGTGACCATCCAGAAATTGGACTTCTTGACAGAAAGATTTAGTTCACTGATGTCCAGAATTGGATGCAGGTCCCCGGTCTTTTCTGGCACCAAAAAGAAGCGAGAGTAAGTTCCGAACCCTCATTGCCCTGTCAGGACCTCTTGAATGGCTCTTTTTTGAAGGAGGTCTTGCAACTTGAGATAGACGAATTCCCTTTGGCGGGGTGGTATGTCTGGGAGAAATCTCAGAGTTGGAGGGGGCTGGGAGAAGGGAATGGAGTAACACCTGAAAATAACTTTTAGCACCCAGTGATCAGAGGTGAGACTTAACCAGACTAGTGGGTAAAGGGAGAGATGGCCCCTGACTGCTTCCAGGGCAAGACAATCGGGCAGTGCATCAGGCTCACTGGAAGGGCTTCTACAAGGAGGGTTCTCTGGAGCCCTGGTTTTGCAGACCCCCTCTGCCCCTAGGGCAGTGTCTATCGTTGAATCCCCTGCCCCGGCCTGTGGAAGAGGATTCCTGAAAGTGTTCTGAAAGGAAGACTGCGTCCTCTGGAACCAAAGCTTCTTACTTCCCTTCTGGGTCTTAAAAAAGGACCTCTGGGGAGCAGAAAACTTGATCCCTACTGTGGAAAGAGTCTTGCCTTCCTGCTCACTGAGGGTTAAGGTCTCCTTAACAGACGGTCCAAATAAGGTGAACCTATCAAAGGGGGCATTAGTGAAGGACACCTTAAAGGGTTCTACAAATCCACAAGGGTAAAGCCAGGCATGCTGCTTGATAGCGATGCTGGTACCTGCCACTCGAGATGTGGCCTACGCATTATTGGAGATCAGCCTCATAGAGGCATTGCCTAATGAAGTGAGAGTGGATGGCCTCGGCAAGACTAGCTTGAGACTCTCTGGAGGCAACATCTCTGACAGGGAAGTGCTAAGCTCCAAAACAAAATCCCTCTGAAGCCAGGTAAAGTGGGCCAAGTAATTAGTTGCTCTCAGACCAAAAGTAACTGAGGCAAACAAATGCTTTGCAAAATGGTCAATAGTCTGGAACTCCCTGTTTGGGGGACAGACCTAGAGGCCTTGCTCAGCTATCTCTTTCTTGGTAGCAGTGGCCACCACGATGGCATCAACAGGGACCACTTTACTCCAAAAACACTTATCCTTAGGAGGACTGAGAAACTTACCTGCTTTCTTGGGCACAGGTTCCACCATGTCCGGCTCCTTCCAAGCCCTGCTGACGATAAGGTCCACAAGCTCATCAGAAGAGGGGGGAAAACCCAGGTAGAAGTTGGGCTTCATCCCAAACACCTTCAGGAACATGGACTCCTGTGAAGACAGGGATGGAGAAGACCATCTGCCTTGCTTCTAACTCAGATCCCAAGGCCTCTGATCCTTCCAGGATGTCCCAGAAGGAAACCTCCTCAGGCAGAAGGCTGGAGGACCAGTCTTCCCTCCTCAAAATCTGGGTCTTCAGCGAGGGACTCTCTGGGGTAGTCCAAGCGTCTCCTCTTACAAGTTCTCCTCCATGGTGGGCTCAGGGGAGGACTCAGAAGAGATGGGTACCCCAAGTTGGGTAGTGCCCATCTGAAGGTGCTCGCAGGAGAGCTGACCCTGAATGGATGATGAGGCCTCAGCATCCAATCCCGAGAAAGGCTGGAGAGGACCTAGAGAAGGAGAGTAACTACCAAACTGGAGAAGGTCCTCTCTACCACCTAAAAAGCCGGCGGACTGGAAAAAGCCTCCCCCAAACCCAAGTGGGTGGGGCCACCTGGGAAGGGAGAAGGGACCCAGACACAGTACCAAAGCCCCTGGAATATATCGGCCTCAGAGCTGTCCAGCACCAAAGCTTCAAGGGAAGGGAACAGTCCAAAAAGTCCAGGTCCAAACCCACCCCCAGGGAACTCGCACCAACTCCTCGGAGATTAGGCCCACCCTGGTCAGAGGGCTGCAGAACTGAGCCAGCCAGAGACCCTGACTGTGTCAAGAATGGGAGGATATCTGACAGTCGGCTTCTCACTACGAATCTCCTGGCCCTGACATTCCAAAACCTGATGGATTGGAAGAGGACTGTGGAGACTTGTGGAAGGGTAGGGTCCTCTGGCCACATAGACTAGGGACGTCAGCAAGCCCAGCTCAAATTGGGCTCTGAGGAAACTCATCATCCTATCCATGTCCGAGAGAAGGAGACTTCTGGATGACCTGGAGGAAGCTGAAGAGTGGCCAGATCTTGCTGGGGATCTGGCCTTGGATCCCAAAGTTCTATGGTCCTGAGAAGGAGATTGGCTCTGATGTCTTGGTCTGACCTCCTGGAGGACCAAATGGGGAACCCTATCCGATGGTACTGTCAGATCAGAAAACCTTGTAGAATATGAAGGACTGGGAGCCATACCGGATGGATCCGACAAAATGATCGGTTCTGGGGATGGCTTTCTTCTACTCAGATCCCAAGGCCTCTGATCTGATGAGGCCTTGGATCTGATAGTCTGATCTGAAACTCTAACAATGACAGACCATGGATCTGAAGCAGAAAAGGCTGGATGCGGATCCAGGGATCTGCAATCAGAGAGCCTTGGCTTTTTACACAGTGAAGACGACACCCCAGAGGAAGGAGGAGGTCCCCTCTTCTGCACCTGCGAGGATTTGGAAGGGCAGCCTGAAGCTACAGGACCACCCTGAGCTAATCCCTTGGCAAGCTTGTTGCAGCACTCTACCAGGACCCTGGGGTTGAATGCAGCACACATGTTGCATTCAATCTCCGGGTGCGCCGACCCTAAACAGTAGAGACACTCCTTGTGCGAGTCAGAAAGTACAGTTTTGTACCTACCATAAATGTAGATGTCCAATAGATATGCAACTGCAGTCCTGACATATGGGTTGTCCTGCCTCAGGCAGCCCTTCGGTCGGCCGGATTCCAAAGTCTGGGTCCGGCGTCGGCTGATGTCGCCTCCTCCCCGACGTCAGAGCGGCTGGGGTATAAAGGCATCCACCGACGCCATCTTCTTCAGTGTTTCTTGCCCCAGATGCCAGGTGCCCTCCAAGGAAGGCTAAATTTTGTGAATGGATAAGCAAAAATTCCAGACATTCACAACAGTAATAAACAGATACACCATAACAGATATCCCCAGCTAATATAGGAAAGGGGGGTATGGACCCAAGGAAAAAAGCAGAGGGGTAGGAGGGAGGGTAAACCTGACTGCAGTTGCATATCTATCGGACATCTACATTTATGGTAGGTACAAAACTGTACTATGTCCTTCAAGAATATGCAACTGCAGTCCTGACATATGGGTTGAATACCATAGCCAAGCTGGGGGTGGTAGGATCTAAGCAAGGGATGGTGTAGCTAAAAGGCCCTGCAGGACTGCCGAAGCAAAGCCTGCTCGGGATCTGGAGTATAATGGCAGGTTGTAGTGTTTGGTAAATGTATGCACGGAGCTCCATGTAGCAGCCTCTAGAATGTCCTTTGTAGCCACTCCTCTTAGAAAGGCTGTGGATGTGGCTATAGCTCTGGTGAAGTGTGGCCTAATATTGGCTGGCACACCTTTTCCATGGAAAGAGTAACAGAATCTGATGCAGTGTCCAATCCATTTTGAAAGTGTTTGTTTGGAGACTGCTTTTCCTTGTACTCCAGCAGCTTAGGCTACAAATAGTTGGTCAGACTTCCTGGTGGTCTTTGTTCTGTCCAAGTAGTAGCGTAATTGTCTGTGTATGTCCAAAGTATGCAGCAGCTTTTCCCCTTTATTTTGAGGTTTGGGAAAGAAAGTAGGCAGGTGGATTGCTTGATTTAGAGACACCCTGGATATCACTTCTGGCATGAATGAAGGATTGGTCCTTAGAAAAACTCTGTCCTGATGAAAAATGAGAAAGGGAGGTACTGCCATGAGGGCCTGCATCTCCGAGACTCTTCTTGCTGAGGTAACTGCCAACAGGAAGACCGTTTTCCAGGAGAGAAATTGCATTTCTGAAGATGCTGCTGGTTCAAAAGGAGGAAGAGTTAATTTTTCCAAGATGTAATTGAGGTCCCATGCAGGAACTGGTGGTTTTCTGGGAGGTTTGATATTCTTTATCCCTCTTAGAAACTGTCTTAGCAAGGGATGCGAAAACACAGGTGGGTCACAGTTGTAATTTGCTGAGATTGCTGAAGTGTGAATTTTAATGGAAGAATATGAGAGGCCACTATGAAACATTTCTGCCAAGTATTCTAATATCTGAGGTATGCTCATCACTGATGCATCCTGGCCCTTGTTGGCATTCCAGATGATGAATCTCTTCCACTTGGCAGAATAGGTTTTTCTGGTGGAAGGTCTGCGTGCTTCCAGCAAGATTTCCTGAACTTTTTCGGAGAGGGAGTCATGGGTCAAAGTCATGGAACCCTCCAAGCTGTCAGCTGCAATGTTTTCAGGTTTTGATGAACAGTCCTGTAATTGTGCTGAGTTAGGAGCAGAGGCCATTGAGGCAAGGGCCACAGTGTGGTGTGAGTTATGTTCAGTAGCAAAGGATACCACTGCTGCCTTGGCCAGTCTGGAGCTATCAAGATTCCTTTTGGTTGTTCTGCTTTGACCTTCAGTAACACCTTGGTCAGTAATGGTAGAGGAGGAAATGCATAAATTGTTAGGGTATTCCAGCTGATGGAAAGAGCATCCATTTTCCAGGCTAGAGGATGGTGTGTCCTTGAGCAGAACCTGTCCAGGTGATGATTGAGATGAGAAGCAAAGAGATCTATGTCCGGTCTTCCCCATGCAGTTATTTGTGAGAAAATGTGTGGATGCAGCATCCATTCGTGTGGATCCAAGAAATTTCTGCTCATCCTGTCCGCCAGAACATTGTCCTTTCCAAGATTGTAGAAGACTGAGTAAGGAGAAAATTCTGGTACTTCAGCATATGAAACTGGCAATTCAAAGCCCTCATTGCGAGAGTGGAAGAGGTATACACTTTTTTACCCCACCTATCCAAAGCTCTAGAATCTTTATCCATAGGAACTGGATTCTTAACCACAGAAGCCCTGACACCCTTCGGCCCTTGAATAATAGTTTCCGGGTCGGCTCTAGGACTCTTATACAAATATTTATGTGCCTCTGGAACTCTGTAATACCTGTCTGGCTTGACAGGGGCAGGGGGTAAAGAATCAGGATTAAGAGAAGCTTCAGAAAAAACATCCTGAACAACATCTAAGACAGGGGGAATAGCCAAAGGCCTATGTTGTGGCAAAAACAAAAATTCCCTAAGCCTTTTTCGAGAATCTGAAAAATCCTGACCTTCCCACTTGAAATGTTCCCTCATGGAATGTAAAGTTTCAGAAAAGGAAAAATCCTCTGGAGGAGAAGCAGAAGGACAGGAATCCTCTGCATCCGAATCTGAATAGGGAGGGAAATCCTGAATATCCTCAGCTGAGGACTCTGAGTAGTCTGAAGAATGCTCCATTCCCTCTAACTCTGTCTCCACCCTAGGCCTCTTCTCTGGAGGGGGCATAGAACCCCTGATCAAGGTAATCAAATCCTCTGCCATTTTCAACATATGTTTTTTAGGAACAGAACCAGAAGAACTAGGGCTATGGCCAGTACTAGTAAGACCAGGCTTAGCCTTAGCATGGCCTTTAGTCACTGAGGTAGAAGGCCTAATAACCTTCTGTAAGGAAGGAACTACAGATACCCGAGAAGCACCCTCGGCCTGGCCTAACTCCTGAGAGGCCAACTCCTGCAAAAGTAAAGGTTCCCCTTGGGATTCAGCCGAGACCTCGGCTGGATCCACAGATTCAACCGTAGGTTCCATAGAACCGGCGTCCGCAACGGACTCATCCGGTTTAGACCTTAAAGATTTATCTTTTCGCTTTTTAGCGGTAGCGGGCGTCAGAGGATCCAATGGCATGTTGTAGTTACACTGCTTACCGAAAACAAGCCTGGCACAGTCTAATCTACGTTTAATGGTGCACTTATTAAATCTAGCGCAAAAGCGACACCCGACTACGTCGTGTTCAGGCCCCAAGCAAGGAATACAGAGAGAATGATAGTACCTATGAGGTATCTGTTTCCCACAAGAAATACAATTATTAACTTTTTCTGACATCCGGATTAACTGAGGCAAGAAAAGACAAAAATATTCCCCAACGGGGTACTTAGCCCAACTTGGTCTTCGGTCTGAAACTCGATAATTGAAAATTTCAGAATGCCGAACAGCACTTGCAAACGCTGCTTCTGCTTCGGACCACGCGGCAAGAAAGACTGAGGATATGGCGTCGGTCATGCGCTTAAGTACTGCTACGTACTGACGTCAGCTTCGGGTGACCATGACCGACGCCAGCCTAACTCTTTGGTATTCGGGCCGACCGAGGACAGCGGACTACCCACAGGTTATGACTGCAGCAATGTGAGACGAAGAACATCCTGACTAAGGCAGACCTGATTGCATCAGAAAACGGGAGGACAATCACACTGGCAGTGGAGATACAATTCCCTCAGAGAATTGACAGCTCAACCTTTCTGCAGTGGACTTAAAAATCCAGCTGGAGCTAATGAGACCTGAGTTGCAGACCAGGCGTTTGGAATTAGAAGCAAATGAGAGACTGCGACATTTGCAGGCTGAGAAGAATGAGAAACTGTTATGTCTGGAGGCTGAGGAAAAAGAAAAGCAGAGGCAGCATGAGAAGGAGATGATGACTGTACGCCAGAGACATGGAGGTAATGGGGAAGGGAGTAACTGGACCCCAGAAGCAAAAAAGGTCAGTAAATTTCTTCCGCAGTTTAAAGAGGGGGATAATTTTGATAGTTTCATTCATATGTTTGAGAGGGTATGTAAACAGTATGAAACTGACCAAGGGCTCTGGGTACAGTTCCTGACCCACTTAGTCCATGGTAAAGCTGTAACTGCTCTGTCCAAAATGTCTGATGTCGCACGTTTTGATTACACTGCTGTGAAAAAGCATTTGTTAGAATTGTTTACGCTAACACTTGAAACATATCTGAAAAAGTTTGGTGAGCACAGATGCAAGGAAGATGAAAATGTGTGTGAATATGCTGCTGAACTGAGCACTTATTTCCATAGATGGGTGAGTGGATGTCAGGTCACCACTTTTGAAGGGCTGGCAGACCGTTTGGTGAGGGAACAAGCCCTTAACACTTTGCCTGAGGACATGAGGATCTGGTTAGCTGATAGACAATGTGCTACTTAGATGAGTTGGGGAAGAAGGGAGACCTATACCTGGCAAGCAGGGCAGCCCTGCACAGGAAGGGGACCCCCAGTGTCCACGGAGGCAAGGTGGGGAACAAAAGGTGAGGGAGCCAGTAATGGGAAAGACAAAATGCCAGTAATAGGTTGTCTTGAGACAAAAGGGGGACCGAACTACCATCCTGCAGATGTCCTGATACGGAAGGATTTGAATGAGGCAGTACCATGTGCTTATGCAGTTACACTCAGTCAGGCTAGGAGACAAGCATGTGGGTCTGGTTGCCTGGGGGAGACCCTGACAGACTGCATACTTGCAGCCAGGACTGGTGAGGTGGTTACTTCAGGGAGAGAGCTACTCTGTAGCAGTGAACTGAATGTGAGCCACAGCTGCTTGTAGGTACTGAAGGTCCCTTGGACAGAGTGACTGCAAAGATAGAGGTGAGTAGTACTACCCAGGCTGACAGTGAGGCACCACTGTCAGAGGATATCAGACTTCCTGTGGAAGGGGAGCTGGGAAGGGTTACAAAGAGAGAGTTGTGACAGGCTCAGCTCTCAGACCCTACATTGCAAGGCCTGAGGCAGGTAGCCAGGAAAGGGGGAATCTGTATATTGGGACAAAGGGTTACTATACAAAGAGTGGACCCCTGAGGGAGGGCTAGAAGGTGAGAGAGTACAGCAGTTGGTAGTGCCTAGAGCCTACCGTCTGGCACTTCTAGCCATAGCCAATGATATTCCCTTTGCAGGTCATATGGGCATAAAACGTACAAAGAGGCATATTATGCAGAACTTCTATTAGCCTGGAATTTCCAGAGATGTAACAGGGTACTGCAGGACCTGTGAGCAGTGCCAAAAGGTAGTCAAGGCAGGAGACAAGGTGAGAGCTCCTTTGATGCTTTTGCCTGTGACTGAGGAGCCATTTCAGAGGGTAGCTATGGATTTTGTGGATCTTCTGAGTACCCCAAGTTCCACAGGGAAAAAAGTATATCCTAGTGGTAATGCATTATGCTACACGATACCCTGGGACACTGGCTTTGTCTTCCACTGAGGCAGAGAAGGTGGCAAATGCTTTGTTAGAAATTTTCAGCAGTGTTGGTTTCCCAAAAGAAATACTGACTGACAGAGGTGCCAATTTCATTTCAGACCTGCTGGCTTGTCTGTGGAAGTCCTGCGGGGTGAAGCACCTGAAGACCACCCCTACCATCAACAGACTAATGGTGTGGTTGAGAGGTTAAACTCTACAATCAAGGGCATTTGCAGATCAGTTTATGAGGAAGTGGGACAAATATTTTCCCCATCTGTTGTTTGCTTACAGAGAGGTTCCCAAAAAATCCACAGGTGTTTCACCCTTTGAGTTGCTGTATGGGCATAGGGTAAGGGGACCTCTAGATTTAATTTGAGATGAGTGGGAAGGTGAGTGCGAGTCTCACAAGGGGTCTGTTGTGGCATATGTCCTAAACCTAAACCTCAGGACAAGGCTCAAGGAATTCATGGGCTTGGCCCAGGAGAAACTGGCAGAAGCCAAACAACAGAAAAAGGTGTGGTATGACAGGAATGCTCGAGCTAGAGATTATGCTGTGGGGAAGCAGGTAATGGTTCTCATTCCTGTCAGACACAACAAGCTGTAAGCAGCTTGGGAGGGACTCTACAAGGTGGTAAGAAAGGTAAGTGATGTTAACTACATGGTGGAACTGCTAGGCAGATGGCAGGTGCACAAATTGTACCATGTTAACATGATGAAACCTTACCATGATAGGGAGGCCCTTGTGCTGAGCATCTGCAGTGGATTGTAGGAGGAGTCTGAGGGAGATCTGTGGACTGATCTCCTCAGTGAGGCTCGGGCTGACACCTCAGTGGAACGGGTAGCAGTGTCCCAGCAGGCATCTCCTACCCAGGTTCGAGAAATCCGAGCAGTGTTGCAGGAATTTGGGGACATGTGCACTGGGAAACCAGGGTGCACCCACCTAGTGCAGCACCAGGTGAATACAGGACCCCAAAGGCCTATTAGGCAGACCCCTTATAGGGTGCCTGAGAGAGTCAGACAGATCCTGAGGGAGGAGTTACAGGAGATGTTGGAACTAGGGGTGATTCAAGAGTCCAGCAGTCCCTGGGCCTCCCCAGTGGTGCTGGTGCCAAAGATGGATGGCAGCACCAGGTCGTGTGTGGAATACAGGAAATTAAATAGTCACACAGAGTCAGATGCTTACCCCATGCCTACGACAGATGAGGCCCTACAGCAGCTGGGTGGGGCTAAGTATCTTACAGCCACTGATCTTACCAAGGGTTACTGGCAGGTGCCCTTGACTCCCAGTGCTAGAGAGAAATAAGCCTTTGTGACTCCTTTTGGCTTGTATGAGTTCACAAAGAAGCCATTTGAGATGAAGAATGCCCCAGCAACTTTCTAGAGGCTGGTAGATAATATCCTAGCAAGAGGGTTTGCCCTTACTTACCTGGATGATATTGCCATCTACAGCCATTCCTGGCCACAGCACATTCAGCATGTCAGGGAGGAGAAAACTAAGTCAAGCAATTCACATCTATTCTTTGAAATTAAAATTATGTCTTGTATGTCCTTTGATCTCCAGAGCCCGGAGCCATTTGGTCTGGGCTATCACATTCTTTGTATTGTTTTAACTTAAGGAATAATTACTACAGTATACATGTGAAATGTCTTTTACTGTTGTAGCTTCCTAAGCAGGTGTTAGCTTGCTAAATAATGCAGCCTGTTGGCGTGAGAACCCCAGGCTACATATCAAAAATGATGTAATGTGCATACTGGGAAACCCAAGTGTGAAAAGTGATGTAATCTGGGAGAGCCCAGCAGAAATGTTTGTTAGTGATTTCAAAAAATATTGCTCAGAGAGAGACTGTTGGCATTTTGATTTGACATCCAACTCATCAGTACTCTGCCTGTTGTCTTGTGTGTTATCTTAGACTTGTGTTTTCTTTTAGATTAGCTAAGAACTATAAAGTTTAGACTAAGTGTTTTTCTGTGATGTCAGAACTGTACTACTGATTTAATTTAAGTATTTCTTTGTGATCTCTGAACTCTTGACTAGCTCTGTGTAGTAGAAAGTATTGTCTTGTGGTTTTATTTAGTATTAAATATTTTAAAACCTTTTAACTGTGGCTGGTTTGTGTAGAGATAATTTAAGCTCTTAAGAGCACTTGCATGCCTTTGGTAAAACTGTACAAGGCCACTCTAACAGCTTTAGCCATGGAAACAGTACACTTCTGGAACAGTCCACAAAGAAACAGAATAAAGCACCGTATTCTGTTCACAGCACTCGCACAGAAAATAATGCTGGCACGAAAATGCTCCGATACTTCTATTTATTAATAAGAATAAAATATAAAAACAAATATCCTTTTCAGACAAAAAAGTTAAGCGCTTTCATCTACACTCATGTAGACTTCATCAGAACATTTCATTTTTCCTACAGCAGGCTTAAATAATGTCTCCAGCCAATCTGCTGCATCAAATCATTAGCATTCAAATGCTTCAATTATACATTTAAAACATTATAAATATAAGATTAGAAAGGGCGATCACCAAGGTACACATGCACTGAGCACTTTAAATGTACAATTGAAGCATTTGAATGTTAATGATATTTGTTTTTATATTTGATTCTTATTAATAAATAGAAGTATCAGAGCATTTTCGTGCCAGTGCTATTTTCTATGCGAGTGCTGTGAACAGAACACTGAGCTTTAGCCATGAGCTATACTACCAATTGGATATCAATTATTGCACAGTAATAATTGGACACCCTTCTGGTGGTGGTGGTGCTACTGTAGCGTTGTCGCCTCACAGAAAGACATTGTACTGTTAGATTCTCAGCTAGAGCGTCTTCTGTGTGGAGACATGCGTGAATGGGCGTACCTTCGTTGAAGGCTGTGCGTCAGGGCCGGCAACTCGGCACGTAAAAATCTACTGCCAATCATTAGCAGACCGGAGTTTCGCTGTGGCAACCCCTAACCGGGAAAAGCCGAAAGACACAACAACAACAAATAATTGGACACCCTTTTAAGGGCCTTTGAGTAGCTGATACGTATTAGCTGGCTGGTGGCAGTAATTACTACCATATTTATTTTACATTTGTTGACCGGGAGAATCCGACTGGATAAATGTCCATTTTCAGCAGAGGCCCGGGGAGAAAAGCTCCAGAGTTTGTAAATATATAAAGGCAAGCAAACACATAGAGAGTCATTTAACAAATACAGAGCCCAGGTAAAAAAAAAATAACATATTAGAAATATATAGAGAAAAAAACATATATATTTTAGCTGTAAGCTGTAGTAGCAGGACACGATAGTTATATATGTCCAGTAATTTCTACTTGAATTAATGACAGTATGTATAATTCACCCATAGATATGTGTACATTTACAATATTCTGTTTGAGTATGATGGTGTATGAAAGAGTTGGGGTGTACAGTGAGTAGTAGAGAGCTTTCAGGAGTGTAGTAGAACTCCTAAGTAGATGAGGTTTGCGTATTAAGAAAACTAGTACATACAGTAAATTAATAAGGGGAGGTTGATAGAGAAAGTCCTGAGGGAAAAGCAGGCGTAGAAGGTCAACCTGGGGGAAGGCATGGGCATTGTCTATTGATAAATAGGTGTTCCTTTAGTAGTTGTTTAAACTTAATGATAGAATTTGTTGAGGTAATATCAGGGGGCAGTGAGTTCCAGATTTTGCCTATGTAGTTGGGAAAGAAGGTGTCTCCTGCTGAGTTGCTGGTTCTGGTGATCTTGATTAAGGTCCTGTCACTAGAACGTAGTTGTCTTGGGTTTTCGTGTATTTTAAGTAAATTAGATAGTGCTGGTATTTTGTCTGGATATGGTAGGATTTTTTTAGTGAATACTAGTTGATGGAAGGTAATGAGATTTTGAAGTTCAAGCCACTTTAGTCGGTATAGTGAGTGTTAATGATGTAAACGGTAGGGAGCATTTGTGGCAAAATCTGGCAATTTGATTGCAACATGTGTCTAGTTTTGTAATTTCTGCTGTGAAAAGCATTTGTTAGAATTGTTTACGCTAACACTTGAAACATATCTGAAAAAGTTTGGTGAGCACAAATGCAAGGAAGATGAAAATGTGTGTGAATATGCTGCTGAACTGAGCACTTATTTCCATAGATGGGTGAGTGGATGTCAGGTCACCACTTTTGAAGGGCTGGCAGACCGTTTGGTGAGGGAACAAGCCCTTAACACTTTGCCTGAGGACATGAGGATCTGGTTAGCTGATAGACAATGTGCTACTTAGATGAGTTGGGGAAGAAGGGAGACCTATACCTGGCAAGCAGGGCAGCCCTGCACAGGAAGGGGACCCCCAGTGTCCATGGAGGCAAGGTGGGGAACAAAAGGTGAGGGAGCCAGTAATGGGAAAGACAAAATGCCAGTAATAGGTTGTCTTGAGACAAAAGGGGGACCGAACTACCATCCTGCAGATGTCCTGATACGGAAGGATTTGAATGAGGCAGTACCATGTGCTTATGCAGTTACACTCAGTCAGGCTAGGAGACAAGCATGTGGGTCTGGTTGCCTGGGGGAGACCCTGACAGACTGCATACTTGCAGCCAGGACTGGTGAGGTGGTTACTTCAGGGAGAGAGCTACTCTGTAGCAGTGAACTGAATGTGAGCCACAGCTGCTTGTGGGTACTGAAGGTCCCTTGGACAGAGTGACTGCAAAGATAGAGGTGAGTAGTACTACCCAGGCTGACAGTGAGGCACCACTGTCAGAGGATATCAGACTTCCTGTGGAAGGGAGCTGGGAAGGGTTACAAAGAGAGTTGAGACAGGCTCAGCTCTCAGACCCTACATTGCAAGGCCTGAGGCAGGTAGCCAGGAAAGGGGGAATCTGTATATTGGGACAAAGGGTTACTATACAAAGAGTGGACCCCTGAGGGAGGGCTAGAAGGTGAGAGAGTACAGCAGTTGGTAGTGCCTAGAGCCTACCGTCTGGCACTTCTAGCCATAGCCAATGATATTCCCTTTGCAGGTCATATGGGCATAAAACGTACAAAGAGGCATATTATGCAGAACTTCTATTAGCCTGGAATTTCCAGAGATGTAACAGGGTACTGCAGGACCTGTGAGCAGTGCCAAAAGGTAGTCAAGGCAGGAGACAAGGTGAGAGCTCCTTTGATGCTTTTGCCTGTGACTGAGGAGCCATTTCAGAGGGTAGCTATGGATTTTGTGGATCTTCTGAGTACCCCAAGTTCCACAGGGAAAAAGTATATCCTAGTGGTAATGCATTATGCTACACGATACCCTGGGACACTGGCTTTGTCTTCCACTGAGGCAGAGAAGGTGGCAAATGCTTTGTTAGAAATTTTCAGCAGTGTTGGTTTCCCAAAAGAAATACTGACTGACAGAGGTGCCAATTTCATTTCAGACCTGCTGGCTTGTCTGTGGAAGTCCTGCGGGGTGAAGCACCTGAAGACCACCCCCTACCATCAACAGACTAATGGTCTGGTTGAGAGGTTAAACTCTACAATCAAGTCCATGCTACGGGCATTTGCAGATCAGTTTAAGAGGAAGTGGGACAAATATTTGCCCCATCTGTTGTTTGCTTACAGAGAGGTTCCCTAAAAATCCACAGGTGTTTCACTCTTTGAGTTGCTGTATGGGCATAGGGTAAGGGAACCTCTAGATTTAATTTGAGATGAGTGGGAAGGTGAGTGCGAGTCTCACAAGGGGTCTGTTGTGGCATATGTCCTAAACCTAAACCTCAGGACAAGGCTCAAGGAATTCATGGGCTTGGCCCAGGAGAAACTGGCAGAAGCCAAACAACAGAAAAAGGTGTGGTATGACAGGAATGCTCGAGCTAGAGATTATGCTGTGGGGAAGCAGGTAATGGTTCTCATTCCTGTCAGACACAACGAGCTGTAAGCAGCTTGGGAGGGACTCTACAAGGTGGTAAGAAAGGTAAGTGATGTTAACTACATGGTGGAACTGCTAGGCAGATGGCAGGTGCACAAATTGTACCATGTTAACATGATGAAACCTTACCATGATAGGGAGGCCCTTGTGCTGAGCATCTGCAGTGGATTGTAGGAGGAGTCTGAGGGAGATCTGTGGACTGATCTCCTCAGTGAGGCTCGGGCTGACACCTCAGTGGAACGGGTAGCAGTGTCCCAGCAGGCATCTCCTACCCAGGTTCGAGAAATCCGAGCAGTGTTGCAGGAATTTGGGGACATGTGCACTGGGAAACCAGGGTGCACCCACCTAGTGCAGCACCAGGTGAATACAGGACCCCAAAGGCCTATTAGGCAGACCCCTTATAGGGTGCCTGAGAGAGTCAGACAGATCCTGAGGGAGGAGTTACAGGAGATGTTGGAACTAGGGGTGATTCAAGAGTCCAGCAGTCCCTGGGCCTCCCCAGTGGTGCTGGTGCCAAAGATGGATGGCAGCACCAGGTTGTGTGTGGAATACAGGAAATTAAATAGTCACACAGAGTCAGATGCTTACCCCATGCCTACGACAGATGAGGCCCTACAGCAGCTGGGTGGGGCTAAGCATCTTACAGCCACTGATCTTACCAAGGGTTACTGGCAGGTGCCCTTGACTCCCAGTGCTAGAGAGAAATAAGCCTTTGTGACTCCTTTTGGCTTGTATGAGTTCACAAAGAAGCCATTTGAGATGAAGAATGCCCCAGCAACTTTCTAGAGGCTGGTAGATAATATCCTAGCAAGAGGGTTTGCCCTTACTTACCTGGATGATATTGCCATCTACAGCCATTCCTGGCCACAGCACATTCAGCATGTCAGGGAGGAGAAAACTAAGTCAAGCAATTCACATCTATTCTTTGAAATTAAAATTATGTCTTGTATGTCCTTTGATCTCCAGAGCCCGGAGCCATTTGGTCTGGGCTATCACATTCTTTGTATTGTTTTAACTTAAGGAATAATTACTACAGTATACATGTGAAATGTCTTTTACTGTTGTAGCTTCCTAAGCAGGTGTTAGCTTGCTAAATAATGCAGCCTGTTGGCGTGAGAACCCCAGGCTACGTGTCAAAAATGATGTAATGTGCATACTGGGAAACCCAAGTGTGAAAAGTGATGTAATCTGGGAGAGCCCAGCAGAAATGTTTGTTAGTGATTTCAAAAACTATTGCTCAGAGAGAGACTGTTGGCATTTTGATTTGACATCCAACTCATCAGTACTCTGCCTGTTGTCTTGTGTGTTATCTTAGACTTGTGTTTTCTTTTAGATTAGCTAGGAACTATAAAGTTTAGACTAAGTGTTTTTCTGTGATGTCAGAACTGTACTACTGATTTACTTTAAGTATTTCTTTGTGATCTCTGAACTCTTGACTAGCTCTGTGTAGTAGAAAGTATTGTCTTGTGGTTTTATTTAGTATTAAATATTTTAAAACCTTTTAACTGTGGCTGGTTTGTGTAGAGATAATTTAAGCTCTTAAGAGCACTTGCATGCCTTTGGTAAAACTGTACAAGGCCACTCTAACAGCTTTAGCCATGGAAACAGTACACTTCTGGAACAGTCCACAAAGAAACAGAATAAAGCACCGTATTCTGTTCACAGCACTCGCACAGAAAATAATGCTGGCACGAAAATGCTCCGATACTTCTATTTATTAATAAAAATAAAATATAAAAACAAATTTCCTTTTCAGACAAAAAAGTTAAGCGCTTTCATCTACTCTCATGTAGACTTCATCAGAACATTTCTTTTTTACTACAGCAGGCTTAAATAATGTCTCCAGCCAATCTGCTGCATCAAATCATTAGCATTCAAATGCTTCAATTATACATTTAAAACATTATAGATATAAGATTAGAAAGGGCAATCACCAAGGTACACATGCACTGAGCACTTTAAATGTACAATTGAAGCATTTGAATGTTAATGATATTTGTTTTTATATTTTATTCTTATTAACAAATAGAAGTATCAGAGCATTTTCGTGCCAGTGGTATTTTCTATGTGAGTGCTGTGAACAGAACACTGAGCTTTAGCCATGAGCTATACTACCAATTGGATATCAATTATTGCACAGTAATAATTGGACACCCTTCTGGTGGTGGTGGTGCTACTGTAGCGTTGTCGCCTCACAGTAAGACATTGTACTGTTAGATTCTCAGCTAGAGCGTCTTCTGTGTGGAGACATGCGTGAATGGGCTTACGTTGAAGGCTGTGCGTCAGGGCGGCAACTCGCACGTAAAATCTACTGCCAATCATTAGCAGACCGGAGTTTCGCTGTGGCAACCCCTAACCGGGAAAAGCCGAAAGACACAACAACAACAAATAATTGGACACCCTTTTAAGGGCCTTTGAGTAGCTGATACGTATTAGCTGGCTGGTGGCAGTAATTACTACCATATTTATTTTACATTTGTTGACCGGGAGAATCCGACTGGATAAATGTCCATTTTCAGCAGAGGCCCGGGGAGAAAAGCTCCAGAGTTTGTAAATATATAAAGGCAAGCAAACACATAGAGAGTCATTTAACAAATACAGAGCCCAGGTAAAAAAAAATAACATATTAGAAATATATAGAGAAAAAACATATATATTTTAGCTGTAAGCTGTAGTAGCAGGACACGATAGTTATATATGTCCAGTAATTTCTACTTGAATTAATGACAGTATGCATAATTCACCCATAGATATGTGTACATTTACAATATTCTGTTTGAGTATGATGGTGTATGAAAGAGTTGGGGTGTACAGTGAGTAGCAGAGAGCTTTCAGGAGTGTAGTAGAACTCCTAAGTAGATGTTTATGAGAAAACTAGTACATACAGTAAATTAATAAGGGGAGGTTGATAGAGAAAGTCCTGAGGGAAAAGCAGGCGTAGAAGGTCAACCTGGGGGAAGGCATGGGCATTGTCTATTGATAAATAGGTGTTCCTTTAGTAGTTGTTTAAACTTAATGATAGAATTTGTTGAGGTAATATCAGGGGGCAGTGAGTTCCAGATTTTGCCTATGTAGTTGGGAAAAAAGGTGTCTCCTGCTGAGTTGTTGGTTCTGGTGATCTTGATTAAGGTCCTGTCACTAGAACGTAGTTATCTTGGGTTTTCGTGTATTTTAAGTAAATTAGATAGTGCTGGTATTTTGTCTGGATATGGTAGGATTTTTTTAGTGAAAACTAGTTGATGGAAGGTAATGAGATTTTGAAGTTCAAGCCATTTTAGTCGGTATAGTGAGTGTTAATGATGTAAACGGTAGGGAGCATTTGTGGCAAAATCTGGCAATTTGATTGCAACATGTGTCTAGTTTTGTAATTTCTGTTTTGGATAGGTTGGCGAAGATGGGGGAAGCATATAGAAGTGTGGCTAGCAGCAGAGTTTAAGCCATGGTAATTTTAGTCTGTTGGTTTAGGTACGTTTTATTTTTGTACAGACTGCCTAGTTTTCTGTGTATGTTTTTGATGATATGATTTATGTGTCAAACTTCAGTTTGTTGTCAATTGTAACACCCAGTAGTTTTGTGAGGGAGTCTGAAGAGATAATGGTACCATCATTAGACATAATACTGAAATAATCAGTGTCTAAGTTGGATTTATTTGGTTTGAAAATTAGTAATTTGGTCTTTTTGGGGTTCAGTAACAGATTTTTACTGAGAAACCAAGCTTCAGTGGTTTTGAGGACTTGTTGGGTAGTGGAAAGGAGTGTGAAGGGGTTGGTGGCTGAGCAGACTAGTGTTGAGTCATCAGCATATTGTATGACAGTTGCATCTTGGGTGATCTTGTTGAGATTGTTAATGAATATGGAAAATAATAGAGGGCCTAATATTGATCCTTGTGTGACTCCAGTTGTAATAGGGAGCAGTGTGGATAATTTGTTATCCCACCTAACTGCTTGCTGTCTACCTATTAGGTAATTTTGAAACCATGCTAGTGAGTCAGTGGCTAATCCAAGGTCAGTGAGGGAGTCAAGAAGTTTGGGATGGTTGACCATGTCAAAAGCTTTTGATAGGTCTAAAAATATTGCTGATGTTAATTTGCCTAGATTCTGGTTCTGGTTGATTAAGTTAGTGAAGGAGAGGATGGCAGTGGCACAGCTGGATAACCTGTGCCAGCCTTCCCCAGAAGTGTCTGTGTGGTTGTATAAACTCTTATCTCAAAGTGTGTGTGTCAGCTACTTGGGCAGGTACACGAAGCACTGGTTGGACAGAGAGGGTGCTGGAGATTTTAGCTTGCCCATCTAGGCTGAGATCTGGACCCTATAGCTGTGCCAGTGGGGAGTCTTATTGGGGACCTGGAGAGCAAGGGAGTGACCAGCCCCAGACTGACTGTGATCTCTGTGTGCTCTTAAGGGAAATTGCACTTTACTGTGTGCATTTGTTATCCTTTCCTCATATATGGTGTTAGTGGTGAGGATTGTGGCTCCTTGATTGCTGGGCCAGGGCACAGGCGTCACAATTATTTCTTACCAATTCTTACTAAGTGTTTGCACCTAAACATATTCTTGTTATCAAAACTGTTAGATGTTCACGATATTGTTATATAGTACTTCTCTTGTTACACTTTGTAAATTCTTATACTTTTGTAAACTTTTACATATGTGGTAGTTCTGTTAGTTGGAGCTTTTCTCCCTGGGCCTCTGCTGAAAACGGGCCATTGGCCCAGCCGAACACTCCCAGTAAACAAATGTAAAATAAATAATAAACTTGTTTACTGGGAAAGTCCAAATGGGTCAAAAGCACCCATTTTCAGAGGAGACCCAGGAAGAATCTCCCCACAATCTTACAAAAATCAAGTACAAACATTTTAAATCACAGAGTATCATGTTGCACTACAAAAACTTAACAGTTACAGCCGTATCTGTCAACATGAAAGGCTAATGGTGTCGCTCGGCTATATGGAAAACTGATTAAGAATTTCTAGCCAATACTGGTTTCATTTAGACAAAGATGGGACACATGTAATGTCCGATGACCTTGCTATAAACTAAAAATATTTTATCTATGTGCAGTAGACATGCCAAAATGGATCTCTGAAAACTCTGGATTGGCTAAAATATGCTCATGAATGCTGCCCTTGAATTTTGTATAAAAAAGGCAATTTCTGATGCCTGTCAATGCCCTCTTATAGAGAGGGCAAATACATTACAGGATGATGGATGAAGGAATGGAAAGGTCCAGATTTTCATCTACAATAATGGGAGTGTTACAATATGGAGATGTTTACTATGAGTGAGTGTACAGACTTTTCTGTTTCTCTGTTATGATGTGGATTTTGCTATGAATCTTTGATAACTCACTGAAATAGCTCTGCTCTTTCATATTATAAAAATTGGATTTAAGTTTCCTGCAGAGATACCTGCATTTAGTACTGAAGGAAAGTATCAGGTCCATCTCCAAGTTTTTTTTTTTTTTTTGAATTTATGCTACACGTTGCTTCTGACTGATGTAAGCCTATTTTACTTCCGTGGTTCCCACTAAAATTGCTTGGTCTGACACTTTCATAGTGATTTTTTGATTAAATTTATTTTGCAGCTGTATTAAGTAGCAGCTCAACAACATTATCAAGGTTGGTCTGTAATAAAATTAGGCTCCAATTACTGGAAACAAATTCTAGGAGGGGAACTCAGTGGTAGTTTTTGCTGAACTTGCAGAAGACTGAACTGAGCCTGGGAAAGTATCAGGTCCATCTCCAAGTTTTTTTTTTTTTTTTTTTTTTTTTTGAATTTATGCTACATGTTGCTTCTGACTGATGTAAGCCTATTTTACTTCCGTGGTTCCCACTAAAATTGCTTGGTCTGACACTTTCATAGTGATTTTTTGATGAAATTTATTTTGCAGCTGTATTAAGTAGCAGCTCAACAACATTATCAAGGTTGGTCTGTAATAAAATTAGGCTCCAATTACTGGAAACAAATTCTAGGAGGGGAACTCAGTGGTAGTTTTTGCTGAACTTGTAGAAGACTGAACTGAGCCTGGGATGGAGGGCTATTTGTTTATGAAGGCAAGGGTAAGACAGCGCTCATCACTTAGTAATACAGGCTGTGCTTACAGGCAACTAATCTTTTTAGGCTGCTTGGTGAGGACCAAGAAAACAGTGATTTTTTAAAAATGTCAGTTTGCAAAAGACAACGAATAGCTGCCACAAACTGTAACAGTCTCAATTTTACATTTTTTTTTGGATTTAAGAATTATACATATTTATTTTGGTATGTCATGCTGTGCAATTTTTTGAAATACATTATAACATTGTTGGGTAATGAGGTAGTATACATTTCCAATCTTGAAATCTGGTATGAAGAATGCTAATTTTAATGCACAAAGCTACTCTTCAGTACTGAGAGCCTTAATGGTAGGATGTTTTTGTGGATAAATACATTCATGAGCATTCATGTTGCTCAGAAAGGATATGATTTCAAGTTCCGGTGTTATGAATCTTCCTGTTCCATTTCTTCAACATGTTACTAATGACTTGGCTTTGTGAAATGGATTATTTTAATGGCTTTATGCTTCATGTGAATCCTACATTCCAAACCATTGCATGGGAATGGAAGTTAATCAGCAGTCTGACATTCTGAAGGAAAATTATTTAGCAAAGGTGAATTACTCATCAGTCTGGATGCCATGGCTATGCCACACACATTCAAGTGCTGATGATGAAACATCTTCATCTGTTTTAAAGAAAGACTTTGTTGTCCCTTAACACTTCTTTGTTTTTAGTGCTGCATACTAAACTTTACCATTTTCTTTTTCTAATATATTATCCATCTACAACAGTCTCACTTGCAGTTGTCATGCCTCTTCACTGGTCAGGTGCTTATTTCCAACTTTCTTTGTTATTTTAAGTTACCTGACAATTTGCAGTCATAACACTAATGTTGCTCTGCTAAACCAATATTAACTTCTAAATGTAATTATCTGTAAATTAAAATACAGTTAAACACAAACAGGCACAGGAACACAGCCAGAGGCATAAAGTCAAACGTTTTAATCAAGTAGGTAAGCGCTTTCACACTATCAAATAGTGCTTCATCAGACCATGCAGAATACACATACGTCACTTCCTTTTATACAAAGCAGATTAATCAAATACATTTAAAAGAACCAATCAGCTTTTAAGACATAAATAGTAACTGAAATACATACTCATTATTTAAAAAGACCACGTGCTTTTAAAACGGGTTTTATAGAAACTCTATCATTTAAACCCGGCAACTTGTCTGCTTGCAATAATATGATCCAATACAATTCACGGGCTTCAGTAAAATTTATAACAGCACCACCTCATTCACTTACACTTATAATTTCAATCACTCTAAATATAAAACTATGTTCAGCCCTGTTTTCCATACAATGTTTAGCTAATGCATTATGAGCATCATTTCTTATATTGTAGCAATGCTCACTAATTCGTTCCATTAATGACCTATTGGTTTTTCCAATATAAAAACAACATGACACACAACAAGCCATATATATCAAATTCCTAGTACGACAGTTAGCCTTTACATCAAATTTATATTGTTGGTGTGTAACTGGATGGGTGAAACAAACAGATGTATCAATGTATGTACAAAAATTACATGCTGTACAACCACGAGCTAACGTAGAACCACTCACTCAATATATTATTATTATTATTATTATTAACAAACTTATTTCTACGTTTATAACAAAGCTGCCTTTTAAGTGACTTATTTTTAAACACAAAGCTGGGTCTCCTTCCTACGACTGCTGCAATCTGGTCATCAAGATTCAAAATAGACCAGTTTGATTTTATAATATCCATATCATCTGTCATGTCACTGCTATAGCAAAGGGAAAATGGTACACTACGTGTGATAGTAACATGGTTGTGCCTAGGTTTCTTGTCCAAGGCTTGACTTGAGAAATATGGTCTCGCCCTTCCCTTTCTATGTATACTACTGTCTCTCATATTTATATCTACTTCTCTTGCATTATTATTCCAATTATTTCCTTAACATAGCCATATCACTATTATAGGTGTCCTCATGGTTATTCAATCTTGAAATTCTCATGCATTAACCTTTAATAATATTTTTAAATATATGGCCCGGATGCATCCAATTTCTTTGTAGCAGCATATTTCTTCTACAACATTTCCTGTGTAGCTTAGTTCGAAACTTGCTTATCATGTTTTTCTCTACTAACACATCCAAGAAATCTATTTCTACTAATGAAAATCTGTATGTAAATTTTAGAAACGAGGTAGTATATTGTAGGTATTCAATAAAAGAAACAAGTTGAGTCTCGGTACCTGCCCAAATCAAAAACAGGTCGTCAATCTCTTGTCGAACGTTAGACAGTAAAAACATCCAGACAAACTGTAAGGAAGGTCCACAACAAGCCGCTTTTATAAAATATTTAATCCACACAATGTACACGATATCAGCGCTTTCGTTCTAACAACTTTAAAACTTCATCAGATACAATCTAATTGTTAATTTAATTCATTTAAATACTAATACAATCATGTGACATTCAATTCCCTCCTCCTTAAAGAGATTACATCTCGAGCATTTCTCACCGGGCCTCCGCTGAAAATTGGCTTTGTTCCAAGTCGGACTTTCCCGGTTAGCAAATGTTAAATAAAATAAAAAAAAATAAAAATAAATATAATTCAACCATAACATCATAAATAATACAAAGTAATCTTATAAAATTAATCTATTTAAACTCCCCTCACATATAAAACCAACTAGAATAATGATGTAATCTATCTTACCCAAGATTAAGCACTGGTGTGATACTAACAGAGTCATTTAATCCCGGATACCTATATGCTTCCAAGCACAACTGCCATTTTAACTCCTGCTGTTCTAAAAAGTAGACCATGGACCCACCTCACATCCTTTTCCACCTTTTCTAGAATACTAAATTTAAACATATGCCCCAGTTGCTCATCCAAATGCCTGAAAAGAACGCTTGTTGTCTTCCTTCTTATCTCATATAAATGTTCATAGATTCTATTAAGTAACTTACGTTCGGTTTCTGACATAGAACCCTTCGCATCCCTGGCATATTGCCCCATAAATTACCCGTGTTGTATCACAATTATATTGACCAGTAATATAAAAATTTTTGCCCCTTACATTTCCTTCCAGTATACATCTGCAATAGGTACATCTTCCACATTTTGACATTTTTGCATTCCTAACTACCATACTTTTTTCTTTTAGGTTCATAGGTTCATAGGTTCATACTAGGTTATCTGCCCGAGGGCATTTACAAGCCTAGCCCATAGTTTTGTGGCTCACGCCACCCCTTTAGTATGGGGAACTATACCCATTATTTTGCTGTGCCCCTGTCGAGCAGTGACACTGAGGTAATCCCTGGGGTATATCTGCGATCTCCCATCCATTGGTCAAGATTTCTCTTGAACAAGGCCAGTGAGGTGCTCTGCCTCACATATACCGGGATTTTGTTCCACAGCATAGGAGTCTTTGGGTGATGAATCTATCCCTCCAGCACTCTATTAATAGCCATGTCAAGGTTTAAGTCTCCCGCCCTTGTGGCTCTGGATCTAGATTTTTGAGGTGAAGCATATTCATCAAATCTGGGTTTGACATGGCCTTGTATGTTAGGCAAAGGTCACCTCTGAGCAGGCGGTAAGCGACTGAATAGAGCTGGAGTTCTTTCAGTCGGGCAGCATAGGACAGATGTTTGAGACCCTTTATCCTTTTGGTGAGGAACTTTGTGGCCTCTCAAGCTGCTGCAAGTGTCGGGTCAGATACATTCCGAATGGGGCATTGTACTCAATCATTGGTCTGATGAGTGATGAGTACAGGGAGACCATGACCTCTCTTGATCTAGATGAGAATCCCTTCATGATAAGGTGGGCAATGTAGAAGGTCCTCCTAACCACTTTGGCTACATGGGTGTTGAATGACAGACTACTATCAACTTGGGTCCCCAGGTCCCTGATAACTTCTTCTGTGCTCAGTGGATTGCCACCTATTTGGTAGCTAGGGGTAACCTTGTTTTTGCGGAAGGGTATGACTATGCATTTTTTGGCATTTAACTTTAGGCCATGGCTCTGGCACCAGTTATCCGTTTCTGTGAGACCCTTCTGAAGGATATCTGTGTCAGATGTGTTTTCTACTATGGCCCAGTTTGCAGTCATCTGCAAACTTTGTCAGCCATAACCCTCCTGTGTTTGCTTGTACTTCAGAAAAGTAGATGCCAAACAAGAGTGGGCCCAGGACTGAGCCCTGTGGTACACCACTTGTGACAGGCTTTGAGTCTGACATGGCGCCAGCAACTCTGACCCTGTGTGTTCTGTCACTCAGCCAGTTTGCAACCCATCTTGTGATGTATGGGTTAACATTTAGGCTGATGAGTTTTTCAATGATACCCGAGTGGGGTATTGTATCAAGGCCTTCGCCAGATCGAGGTAGGCTGTATGGACTGCCTTTCCCTCATCAATGGCTTTGGTGACTGTTTCGAAAAAGTCAACCAAGTTTAGAAGGCATGATCTGCCTTTGACAAAGCCAAACTGGGATGGATCCAAAGTCTGCTAATTCCCTATGACTTTATATATGAGGTGCATTACTATCCTCTCCATCTATTTCCAGATAACGCTTGTCAAGCTATTGGGCGGTAATTTCCAGGGTCGGTGGAGGCACCGCCTTTGTGAAGTGGGACCACAGTTGCAGTCGCCACTCTCTGGGTGCGATCCAGAGGAAAGACTATGATTAAACAGCTGTCCTAGCTGTGGGTTTAGTTCCTCATTGAGTTCGTGGAGCACACAGCCGGGGACACCATCAGGTCCCATGGATGCTGTGTTTTTTGCTTTGGAGAGAGCAGTTCTCACTTGGGCGTTGGAGATGATTGGGGGGCTGCAATCGCTTGGTATAGATAGCTCTCCTTTTGGGGGGGGAGAAGTTTGCACTGAACCTGTCAGCCAGTATGTTGGCAATGTCTGTAGGATCAGTAATCTTCACATCATTTTGAACTAGTTCTGAACATATCTGGGAGTTTCCTCCCAGGTTTCTAACATAGCTAAAGAAGGCCTTATGATTGTCGTTTGAGTCTTTAGCTATTTTTCTCTCAAAATTTGCTTTGGATGATTTTATGAGAGCTCTTAGTTTTTTGCTTATAGTGATCAAGGGTGTCTTACCTTTTAAGGATTTTGCTCTATCTTGTAGTAGCTTTCTCCTTTTGTTGTAGAGTTTGTTTATGGCTGGGGTCCACCAGACTGGACGCTTGCCTTTGGTACAAAGAGTCTTTGTTTTGCTTGGGATTGCCTTATCCATGCAGTCCTGCAGGTGCTGGTAGAAGGCATTTGTAAGTGATTCAGCGGCTTGAGTACTGTTTTCCGCCTCGGGGCCTTAAAGGAGACCACACTAGTCTTTGAAGTGTGAAGTCGGCTTTAGAAGTTCTTTACTGTGGTCTTTTTATTTCAGGTGGGGTGGGATGAGGACCTCCAGCGAGATTAGTTTGTGATCTGATCTCACCAGTGAGGGGTATACTTCGGTGTTGAACATTGTGCTCCCATGTTCGTGATGATGAGATCAAGTATGTTGTCTCCTCTTGTGGGGATGGTGACTAGTTGTTCCATGGCATTTGAGTTTATGAATTCCAGGAACTTTTGGGCTAGGGTGTTTGGGCTTGAGTAGTGTACCCAGTCTATATTAGGGTAATTGAAGTCACCTAGTATGATGGTGTTTGGTGATACATTTATCCCCTCTAGTGTTTTCAGGAAGGCCATGTGAGGTTCCTGAGTTTGCGAGGGTGGCCTGTAACATGCTACAATTTGCAGAGCAGTTTTGCCTATGGTTAATTGCACCTGGATGGTTTCCGATGCATCGTGCGTTGCCACCAGTCTGGAGGTGTGGGTGTCCTTGATGAATATGGACAAAGGCCCCTTCTTTATATATATAATTATAGGAGCATCCCCCAATTTTTGCAATATACCTGTACTTTCATAGAAAATACTGCAATTTTTACACAATCAATTTTATTTCTGAACTAGCTTCATTAAAAGTAGTAGTAAATGCTTTAATCTATTTCCTATCTTTCTGTTCTATCCACCAATGATAGCCTATTGCTATTCACTCCTTTTTTTAAATAGGTATGTAATATCCATTTTCCCTTTTTACAGATACTGCCTCTATTAATTCATATGCCATATCATGTGGATACCCTCTTTTTACAAGCATACTTGCTAGGGTTTCACATTCCCTCTGAAAATCCTTCTCCAAGCTACTCATTCTAGCTGCCCTCACCAGCTGACCTTTTACCACAGTTGTTTTCTGTTTATAGGGATGGTAGCTAGAAAAATGTAAGAGCATATTGGAATAAGTGTGTTTTCAGTACACACTGGTGACATATTCTCCTAACAAATTCGTTCTCTATTAATACATCCAAACATGTCATACTA
This sequence comes from Protopterus annectens, assembly GCF_019279795.1. Lineage (NCBI taxonomy): Eukaryota > Metazoa > Chordata > Ceratodontiformes > Protopteridae > Protopterus > Protopterus annectens. The sequence goes on from NC_056729.1 coordinate 1,966,606,234, forward strand.
TATTTGTCATATTGGTGTGTAAATTCCAAAAAAGTAGTACTGGCATTACTATATTCTATAAATTCCTTCAATTTATTCTCATCCTCTCTCCATATGAGGAAGATGTCCAGGTAACGGAGACATTTTATAAACTCGAAATACTGAATATTAAAAATTTACCTGTACTCCCATTCAAGCATCACTATATTTGCTAAAAAGGAACTCAATGGTGAACCCATAGCAACACCTTCTTTTTGCTTATATATATATATATATATATATATATATATATATATATATATATATATATATATATTTACCATCAAAAAAATATGAAGTTATTCTTCAGAACTATTTCTAATAGTTCTATCACATTATTAACCATAACCTGGTCCATTTCTTTATTTTCAAAATAATCCCGAGTCCACGCCAAAGCGACTTCATGGGGAATTACAGTATATAGATCTCGAACATCAATGGTAGTCATTAAATCAGATTCACTGTACTCAACATGGTTCATTTTTCCCCAAAAAATCCCACGAGGCTCTACATAAATGGGCTTCATTTGTCAATAGATCTTTACATTTATTATCTATGTAGCGTGCACATGCTACCGTTATTGAGCCCCTTCCATCCACTACTGGTGAAATGAACAACTACATTGTATCTGATGAAGTTTTAAAGTTGTAAAAATGAAACTGCTTATATTGTGTACATTGTGTGGATTAAATATTTTATAAAAGCGGCTTGTTGTGGACCTTCCTTACAGTTTGCCTGGGTGTTTTTATAGCTTGTATTCATTTTTTGAGAACTTTAGACAGGGTGTGCCTTTATCTGAACCCAAGACAAACTTAGTTTCCCACTGAGCCATAACTATGTTGGCATAGCAATTGGCACAGGGTGTGCCCATAGCTACACCAATTTTCTGCAGAAACAGATGTCCTTCAAAAGGGAAGCATTATGTTCCAAGACAATCTCTAAAAACACACATAACAAATCAACATTCATAAAATCACATTCACTATACTCAATAAGAAAGTCATGTACAATGTTAATTCCCTCAGAGTGAGGGACAGCTGTAAATAGCGAAACATCCAGCGTAACTAAAAAAATAGTTATCTAAAATGTTATCACTTTCACTGAATCTATATAGATTTTCTAGAAACTGTTGAGTGTCCTTCAGGACCTGTTCCTGTTTGTCTAGTAAAAGCTTTAACTTTTTTTCTATGTATATAGAAAATGGCTCTGTGAGGCACCCACTTCCCGACACAATCGGTCTAAAAGAGGGTTGTAGTATATTTTCATGTATTTTAAGCAGCCCATGAACGATAGGATCAATTGCGCATCAACAACTAAATAATTAAAAAGTTCAGTGGTAATGATGTTACTATTATGGCAATCAGACAGAGAAACAAATTTGATTTCTCATGGTCTCAATAATATCAAAACCTATTTTCATATAAATATCATCATCTGATAGCATTACAAAAATAGTTTCAAAATAATAACTATATTCCATAACAATGATGGCTCTGCCTTTATCAGCATTTTTTTATCATAATGTCATCATCTTGTTGCAGAATTATGGGTGTTTCTTTTTCAGCAGCATTCAAATTATGAAACTTCTTTCTAAGTTTACCATCGGTGTGGGGTTGCCACAGATCATATTCACATTTTTTACTGAATGTTTCTAATAACGGGTGCAGAATAGGTTGAAAGGTAATAGGTTTTTTAAAACCAATAACAGCGTTGTTGTCATGATACAATATTTTTAACATAACATTGGGCACAAACTTTATTCCTGCACAAGGTTTTACATTGCTTTGCATTTGTTCACTGGCACAGTTTATCTCGTGTGGAGTTTATCTACTTTTAAAATACAGTTAAGTTTATGTTATTTAGGTTAATTTTAAGAGGTTATAATTAGTTTTACATGTAGGTATCAATTTTGCCATGACTTCAGTTTATGTGAGTGCTTTAAGTGCTGTGCTTCTCTGAATATTCTCTCTTTAAATTTTAAATTATTAATTATTCTTTAGGTTTGACTAGAAGTGTAGCACAGAGGATTAAGGCTACAGGTTGCTAACAGGCTTCACCATGTAGTCCTTGCCTTGGTTCTATATCTATATGCAGTTATCATATTACATACTTGTAAGTGCTTTCTGTTTACTTTTCTCTCACTTTCCTTCAAATTATGTACCCCCTGAAAAAAAACTACACGCCACCATCTCAATCCTTTTACTGAGGGAAACATGAGTACACTTCTTCCTCTTGGTTTTTTTTACAATATCAGTGGAGTAGGGAAAACAAATGGAAAAAGAACTCACCCAAGGTAACAAATAATGACTTTTGGCTCACTCACAACCAATGTGGTACACTCCCATCACTGAAATCTTAAGCAGTATTAGTGTGGGGAAATCTGCTACAAAATCTGATGAAGACAAAAGGAGCTGTACAGACATTATCAATGGCTACAAGGAAGGGAGGGGTTTGATATAGAAAACAGACTATGCTTAAAAGTATTACCTTGACACCTGTGCTTTTTACAGACACATGCTGGGCTTCTTTTATCTTGGCTTCTTTGCTGGCTGCCTCAGTTGACTCTAATCTTTGGGCAATGGTCTGGGCAGTTTTCACCATGTTCTTCAATTCATCAGGATATGGTGTAGGATTCCGCTTTAAATGACCTTCCTAAAAGAGAAGACAAACAGCTCTGTAATTTTACAAGTGAAACCAAGATGCACATTGTGCTTACATGCACAGCAAATACCCATTTATGTTTATAAATCAGTGATTACAACGTTGTCATAAATATCCACATTTTTAATTAAGCCAAGTAGTCACCGAAAATAAAGTTGTGAAATGACAGGTGAAATCCAACAAAGTTGTGAAATGACAAATAAAATTCAAGAAAGTCTTGTGCAATCCACTCCATTAGTGCACTGCACATGAAAACAAATATTCCTCCCAAATATGCTATCTGATGCCTCACACTCTTGTCTTGGGTTTCTTCTTGCCTCAACTACTGACTTATTGTGGGCTTCTTAACACCAAGCTACTGCTCACATAAAACTTTACAATATGGCTACTTACTGATGTACTTTGTTAACAGCATATTAGTCTTGTGTTTAGGAGACGACACTGGCTTCCTATTCAGTTCTGTATTACTCAAACTCTTTTTCCCCCATCCCTGCCTGATTTGAGACCGGCTTACCTTTAGTTTACTAACCCCGCCTTCACTGCTTCGCTTGAACTACACAATCTCTCTGCACAGGGATGCCAGATGCTGCTAGGGCGTGGCTTGAAGCAACTAGTGTCTAATCTTTTATTAGGCCCCATGCCTCTGAAAAGTCCTACTTCAATGATTTAGAAGTGGTCAGTTTTGGCCTGTTTTAACAGCTACTTGAAGTCTTTTCTTTTTGACTTCACCCTTTAATGATGACCCACTTCATTAACTTTTACTTCTATCATTAATTATTTACTATCATTTTATTTGTTACTTATATTTTACTTATGATTCACTTCCTATGTTGCAATTATACTTCACTCTTAAAACATATAGAGAGATTAAAGAGTGAAGATGTAGTCTAGTTCTATTTTTGGCATCCGGTCTGTGTAACCCTGACTTAGGCACACTTGAGTTTTTGGTTTCTGACAATAAACTAACATTTTATGAAGTGCGGGTTACAATCATGGAGAATTTTGTGGTGCCAGCAAAGTTGGTAAGTACATATTCAGAGAGAAGAAGAGTGGACTCCTGATGCTACCTGGTATGGTTGCAAAATAGTTGGATTACAGACTTACAATGCCCGAGTTTGAACAAGTTATGAGAAACTTAAGATTCTCATTCTTTTGACAACAAAGCCCATAGGCAGACTTTGCCAGTGAAACCTTTTCTACTGTTCCAAGGAAAAATCCACAAAAGACAGAAAAAAATCCCAGGAGCTAACTAGAAGAATAAGTAGTACCTTGGACTAGAACCAGAGACTGGTGCTGGGGACATGGAGATGATGAGGAAAAAGACGAGTAACACTGAAGCAAAAAAAGTCAGAGGGCTTCCCATTCTTCTCAAATAATCTGGCTTTTACTTACCTTACATTTGTCTGAAGAACTTTTAAACTCCATTTTCGTGGAATCTTCAGATGAAAGTGCTAGCCAGATTATTTAAGAATGGGAATCCCCAGACTTATCTTTTTTTTGTAAGGACCTAAGTAATGGTAGATTATTTGCTTAGCTCTTCTGCATTTACATGGTTTACCCTGCTGAGATTTGTACACTAACGTGGAAGATGCACCCTTTTATTCCAGTATAAACCAAGATAAAGATGCAGGGCAATGAAGTAAAAATGACAACACTGGTGTTTCCTACTTACAAGTTAAAAGAGAGGATTTAAAAAATGGGTAGTAGGCCTAATTCAAGAATTATTAGGGTAGACAGAAATTTCTTTAGAAGGGATAGCTAGTGAAAGGAATAAAATTAAATGGGTTTTTAGCAATAGGGGAGAAACAGGTAATGGGAATTAAAAAGTTTATGCTAGTAAAGATAATGGCAAATGTATTACCAAAATTGATACATAGAGATCAACGTGATTTTGTGGAGAGTAGGCAAATATTTGACAACAATAATGATCCATATAGAAGCAGAATGTAAGAAAATATCACTACTCTTGGTAGGTTTTGATGTAGAAGAAGCATTTGATAGTCAGTTGGGCAATGGAAGAATTTTCAATCCCTGACAGAATCTTCTACTTCTTCTTTTGGCTTATTCCAGTTAGGGGTTGCCACAGCGGAACAACGGTCCGCAGAATGACTGGCAGTGGAGTTTTATGGTGTCGAGTTGCCAGCCTAGCGCCCGACCTTTCACAAAACGCACATGCATGCACACACACCTACGGCCAATTTAGTGTGTCCAATCCACCTACAGCATGTCTTTGGGATGTGGGAGGAAACCAGAGAAAACCCATGTGACCACAGGGAGGACATGCAGATTCTGCACAGAAGGCACCCCAGCCGAGAATCAAACCGGAGAAAGTACAGTTGTGTACACTTACCATAAATGCAGATGTTAGAGTGTATTCACTGCTGCAGTCATTACATTTGGGTTATCTGCCTGCAGGTAGTCCTCAGCCGGCCTGAATATCAAAGTCTTGGGTCCTGCATCAGATACTCTCTTCTTCCATGACATTAGGGGCATAAAGCATGCAGTCGATGCCATTAAATCAGTTTTTCTTGCCCCAGATGTCAGGTGCCCTCATAATGGAAGCAATTATATATAAGGTTACATCTCTAACAAAAAGCAAATACACCAGAAAGCTGAAATACAGTAAAAAAGAAGAAAGGTATAGCCAAGAGAAGTCAGGGGGCTGGAAGGAGGGTAACCAGAACTGCAACAGTAAATACACTCGAACATCTATATTTATGGTAAGTATACACAACTGTACTATGTTCTTCGTGTTTCACTGTTGCAGTCACTACATTTAGGTAGATTCCCAAAGGTAAGGATGGGAGGAGGCAGTTAGAGAGCATTAGGACTAGCTATTAAGTCCTGCAAAACTGCAGTGGCAAAACCAGCTCTGGATTTAGAAAAATTTGGCAAATGGTAATGCTTGGTGAATGTATGTAGAGAGTTCCAGCTAGCAGCTTCTAGGATGTCCCTGGTAGGGACACCTCTGAGAAAGGCTGTAGAGGTAGATGCAGCCCTGGTGGAATGTGATCTTATCCCCTGTAGGGTAGGTTTTCCATGGTGTTTATAGCAGAAATGAATGCAATGGCCTAACCACTTAGAAATGGTTTACTTTGAAATGGCCTTCCCCTCTGCCCCTGCAGCAAAGGCGACTAGCAGCTGTTCAGTTTTTCTGAGAGGCTTAGTCCTGTCCAAATAAAATCTAAGTTGTCTGTGCATGTCCAAAGAGTGCAGTATTCATTCTCCTTTGTTCTGTGGATTAGGAAAAAAGTTGGCAAATGAATGGATTGTAAGGGCCACACTGGACACCACCTTGGGCATAAAGGAAGGATCGGTCCTGAGGGACACTCTGCATGGAAGATGATGAAGGGCTCCACTGCCATGAGGGCCTGTAATTCAGACACTCTTCTGCTGAAGTGATGGCTAAAAGGAAGGTTGTTTTCCAAGAAAGGAATTTCAACTCTGCAGTTGCAGCTGGCTCAAAAGGAGGTAGAGTGAGCTTTTCCAATACAAAGTTAAGGTCCCAGGCTGGAGAAGGGGCTCTCCTGTGTGGTCTTAAATTTCTGGCACCTCTGAGGAATTGTTTCAGCAGGGGGTGCGAGAAGAGGGGTGGCTCAGTATTATAAAGTGCTGAAATGGCTGAGGCATGAATTTTAATTGATGAGAAGGAAAGGCCCTTGTGGAGCATCTCTGTTAAGTATTGAAGAATATGCGGTAAGCTGGGCACTGTTGTGCCCATCCCCCAAGTCTGTCTTCAGGAACAGTATCTTTTCCACTTTTCAGCATAGGATTTTGTAGTACTAGGCCTCCTTGCCTCCAGAATGACACCTAGCACCTGCTTACTGAGGGATGCTATTGGAGAGCTTAGGTAATTAGCCAGGCTGCAAGGTTCAGGGTTTGAAGCTGGGGGGTGCAGAATCTGGCCCTCCTGCTGGGACAGCAGGGAAGGGGTCTGAGGCAGGTGCCATGGTTCCAGCAGTGACATACTGTGCAAGAGGGGGGTACAAGTGCTGGTGTGGCCAGTCTGGTGCAATCAGTATTGTCCTTGGTTTGTCCAGTTTGATCTTTAGCAGAACTTTCGAGAGGAGAGGCAGATGGGGAAAGGCATAAACTGAGAGGCTTTCCCAGGTGAAGGACAGGGCATCCACTTTCCAAGCTTGTTTGTGGGGAGTCCTTGTGCAGAATGTGTCCAATTGGTAGTTCTGAGGGGAGGCAAACAGGTCTATCTCTGGCCTCCCCCATTTGTTTATCAAAATGTTGAATATCTTTGGTTCCAGTTTCCACTCGTGTGGGTCCATCAGATTTCTGCTTAGGTCATCTGCCAGTAAATTTAGCTTGCCTAGCAGGAATTGAGTTTGTAGGTGCTCTTGGTAGCTCAAGGCTGTGTTCCACAGAGCCATGGCTAGTCTGCAGAGAGGGTACGAGTGGGTTCCCCCCCCCCGCTTGTTTATGTACCCCATAACAGTGGTGGTGTCTGTCTTTACCAATAGTTGCCCTGGAAGAATGTGGTCCTTGAAGGCTGTCAGAGAATTCTGTACAGCTAACATTTCTTTTTGATTGATATACATGTGCATTTGACTCGAGTTCCATTTGCCCTGAATGCACTGCCCTGGCAAGTGAGTCCCCCCATGCACAGTCTGATGCGTCTGTTAGGATTTGGGCAGCAGGGGGTAGAGTGAATGGCAGTCCTTTGCTGTGGTAGCAGGCCACTGCCCACCAAAGGAACTCCATCTTTATACAAGGAATGATAGGAATCCTTGATTCCAGGTCCTGAGAATGTTGACACCATAGGCTTTTTAGATACCACTGTAGTTTCCTCATATTTAGTCTTGCATATGGAATTAGTAGGATGCAAGAGGCTATGAACCCCAGGGCTTGGAGGATTTTCCTTGCAGATAGCTGGGTCTTTGTGGCCAGTAGTTTGAAGTAGGCTGCCAAATAAACTTGTTTCTCTGGTGTGAGGTAAGCCACCTGGGAAGTTGTGTTCAAGCTTGCTCCCAGGAATACAATTTGTTGGCAAGGTACTACATGAGATTTCTTTTCGTTTATGGTGTACCCCAGTGAGGTTAGCAGTTTCTTTACAAATGCCAGATGATTTAGTAGCATGTCCTGGCTTTCTGCCTGAATTAGGCAATCGTCCAGGTATGTGTATATTTGAATATTTATTTGCCTGCAAAATGCAATGACTGGAGCTAGGCACTTTGTGAACACCCTGGGCGCAGTAGATAAGCCAAAGGGAAGTGCAGAGAACTGACAGTGCATGTAGCCTGCTCTGAAGTGTAGGTATTTCCTGCAAGATTCCCTTATTGGAATGTGCAGGTAAGCTCTCTAAGTCCAAGGTTGCCAAACAGGCATCTTTACCTAGCACAGGAAGCAGCTGATGAAGAGTTCGCATTTTGAATTTTGGGATTACCAAAAAGGTGCTTATAACAGAGAGGTCCAGGATAGGATGCCAGGAGCTGTCTTCTGGGTACCAGGAAAAGTCTTGAGTAAAAACCTTGTCCCCTTTCTTTTGCTGGGAGAGGTTGAATAGCCCTGATACTTAGGAGAGAGATAACCAGCTGTTGAGCCTCTGGCCCACTGATTTGGGGGTAGGTCTGGCCAATCGTTTGGGGTTGGTAAGGTGTGTGAGTGGAATCTGTATCCTTGGGAAACTATATTTAAAACCCATTTATCCTGGGTAATGAGTTTCCAATTTTGTGCATGCAGGGTGATCTTTCCCCCTAAGGGAGCAGGCAGTTGTGCAGGGCTTGGAAGGTTTAAGGTTAAGTTATTCTGACAGTTTTCCATAGGGGGATGTCTTACTACTTTCCAGCTTTGGAAGTTGGAGCCCCCCACTGCTTAGGCTTGTGAGTACCTTGAGACTGTAGCCTAGGTGGTCTGCTGTTCCTGGGTTTGGACTGAGAAGGCCTGGAAGAGACAGGAAATGACCAGTTCTTAGAATGCCAATGCCTACTAAATCTGGGAGGCTGTACTTGCAGGAAATCTTTAACAGTTTGCATAGATTTAGCTTTTTCCTCCACCTTTTTAAGTACTACTTCTGCTTTGTTGCCAAACAGGCGGTCTTGGTTTAAGGGAGCATCCAGTAATTTAGCTTTAACATGATCTGGCAAATTTTGCTCCTTAAGCCAAGCATGCCTTCTAAGAACAGACCCAGTGACAGCAGCCCTGCAAGATGCTTCTAGAGAGTCAAAACCACATTGCAAAGTATGTTTACCAACTTGTTCAGCAGAATGCATTAAATCCAGTAATTCTTTATTTTCAGCACAGTCAGGAATCAACATCATTTTCTGTTCAAGTAGTCCAATAATATGCTGCTGATACTTTAATATATGAAACTGGTAGTTTCAGGCCCTAATGACCACAGTAGCAGAAGTGTATACCTTCTTAACCCATCTGTCCAAGGCTCTGGAGTCTCTATCAGAGGGGGTAGGGTTTTTGGCAGTAGTAGCCTTAATGCCTTTAGGTCCCTGTGAAATGGTATCTGCGTCCGCAGTAGGATTCTTGAAGAGGAACTTGTGAGAGTCAGGTACTCTGTAATACCTGTCAGGTTTCCTGGGAGCTGGAGGTAAAGTGTCTGGGGCCAGGCTAGATTCCAAGAAGGCATTCATCTACAATGTCCAGGACAGGAGGGATCTCTAAAGGCCTGTGTTGAGGCAGGAGTAAGAATTCCCTAAGCCTCCTTTTGGAGTCAGAGTAATCCTGGCTTTCCCAGCAGAAATGCTCCCTAAGAGTGTGCAAGGTTTCACCAAAAGAAAAATCTTCCAGAGGGGAAGCAGAGGGTATGGAGTCCTCTGCATCAGAATCCTCATAGGTAGATAAGGGCAAATCCTGGTAATCAGAAGAAACAGAAATTTCAGAATCCTTATCAGAAGAATCAGAAGGAAATTCAGTTCTAGGTCTCTTAGAGGGTGAAGGCTGGCTTCCCATAATTAAAGTAATAAGGTCTTCAGCCATTCTTATAATTTGTTTTTTAGGAATATGGGCCTGACCATGCAGTTTGGACGTCGGTTTTCTAGGCGTGGATCGTGTTTTAGGCCTTGAAGAAGAAGAAGATGGCGTTGGTTTGAAATGCAAGTCAGTAGGCCTGAATACACCCTCAGAAGCCGGTGCCTGCACAGTGGCTACAGACCTATCCAAGGTAGAGACATCCGCAGGTTCCACAGTCAAAGAAGCATCTCGCGGCATACCAGACTCCGAATGGGTCTCAGTAGAGGCCTGAAAATCTGAAGTAGCGGGTATCAGGGACTGCGAGAGTGCCTCACTGAGTCCCGGTGAACTGACGACTAGCTTAACAGAAGTGTCGGCAGCTTTGGACCTATGCCGTCTGTCTCTGTCTTTATCTTTACATTTTTTCAGAACGTCGGTAATCGGATGGCTTACAAAGCCATTTCTGGATAATTAAACAGAGTACCGAAATAGTTTGATGCAAAAATGAACAGACGACGAATAGTTCGAGGATTGAATAAGGCACAAAACCGACAGCAAGGGATGTCGTGGTCAGGGCCAAAGCTAGGAGTGCAGTACGAATGAAAATCTTTATGAGGTACTTGCTTTCCACAGGTAATGCAATTGTTAACTTTTACTGACATCGGTTTAGAGCAAGAAAAAGGATCCCCAACGGGATACTTAGCTTTTTTGAAGACTTTGGTTCTGAAACTCGATAACGAAAATTTCAGGAGTCGGCCGACTGGCACCTGCGAAAGTACAGTTTTGTACCTACCATAAATGTAGATGTCCGATAGGTATGCATCTGCAGTCCTTACATATGGGTTGTCCTGCCTCAGGCAGCCCTTCGGTCGGCCGGATTCCAAAGTCTGGGTCCGGCGTTGGCTGATGTCGCCCTTTTCCCCAACGTCAGAGCGCCTGGGGTATAAAAGCGTCAGCCGACGTCATGTTCCTCAGTTTTTCTTGCCCCAGATGCCAGGTGCCCTCTAAAGAAGTCTAAATTTTGGAGAAATGAATAAATTCCAATCATGCAAACCAATAAATAACAAATACACCATAAAAGATAACCCCAGCTTGCTAAAAAGAGGGATAGGTACCCAAAGAATACCACAGAGGGGTAGGAGGGAGGGAAAACCTGACTGCAGATGCATACCTATCGGACACCTACATTTATGGTAGGTACAAAACTGTACTATGTCCTTCAAGGATGCATCTGCAGTCCTTACATATGGGTAGAATACCATAGCCAAGCTGGGGGTGGTAGGACCTAAGAAAAGGATGGTGTAGCTAACATGCCCTGCAGGACTGCAGTAGCAAAGCCTGCTCTGGATCTGGAATATAAAGGCAAATTGTAATGCTTGGAAAATGTATGCACAGAGCTCCATGTAGCAGCTTCTAAAATGTCCTTTGCAGCCACCCCTCTTAAGAAGGCTGTGGAGGTGGCTGTTGCTCTGGTGGAATGAGGTCTGATGTTAGCTGGCACAGCTTTTCCATGAAAAGAGTAACAGAATCGAATGCAATTTCCTATCCATTTTGAAATTGTTTGTTTGGAAATTGCTCTTCCTTGTACACCAGCAGCGTATGCTACAAAAAAAGTTGGTCAGTTTTTCTGTAAGTCTTAGTTCTGTCCAAGTAGTAATGCAACTGTCTGTGAATGTCCAGGGTATGCAGAAGTTTCTCTCCTTTATTTTGTGGATTTGGAAAGAAAGTAGGCAGGTGGATAGCTTGGTTCAGTGAGACCCTGGATACCACCTTTGGCATGAATGAAGGATTGGTTCTCAAAGAGACTCTGTCCTTATGGAAAATGAGAAATGGTTGTACTGCCATGAGGGCCTGTAACTCAGATACTCTTCTTGCTGAGGTTATGGCCAGAAGGAAGGCAGTCTTCCAAGACAGGAATTGTAGTTCTGAAGATGCTGCTGGTTCAAATGGAGGTAGAGTCAATTTTTCCAACATGAAGTTAAGGTCCCATGTAGGCACTGGTGGTGTCCTTGGAGGGTTGATGTTTTTTATCCCTCTTAGAAACTGCCTTAGCAGAGGATGAGAAAATACAGGTGGATCAGTGTTGTACTCTGCTGAAATAGCTGAAGCATGAATTTTTATGGATGAGTAAGAAAGGCCATTATGGAGCATTTCAGCCAAGTATTCAAGGATATGTGGGATGCTCATCACTGTCGGATCCTGACCCTGTGTGGTGCTCCATTTTGCTGAATATGCCTTTCTTGTGGAAGGCCGCCGAGCTTCCATGATGATATCCTTTACCCTCTTAGAAAGTTTATCCTGGTGAGGAGTCAAGGTATTTTCCAGGCTGTCAGCTGCAAGGTTTTCAGGCTGGAGTGCAGAGTTTTGTAATTGTGCTGTCTCAGAAGAAGTGGCCATTGTGGTAGAGGCCACGGGTTTGTGCATGACAGGCTCTTTAATAGTGGGTACCAGTGTTGTCTTGGCCAGTCCGGAGCTATCAGAATCCCTTTTGGTTGCTCTGTCCTGATCTTCAGTAAGACCTTGGTCATTAACGGAAGAGATGGGAATGCATATACTTACTGTTAGAGCATTCCAGCTGAAGGATAGGGTGTCCACTTTCCATGCTTGTGGATGGTATGTCCTTGTGCAGAATTTCTTCAGTTGATGGTTGCGGGGGGAAGCAAAAAGATCTATGTCCGGCCTTCCCCATGATTGTGCTATCTGAAGAAAAATGTCTGGATGCAACATCCATTCATGTGGATCCATGGTGTTTCTGCTTAGGCTGTCCGCCAGTACATTGTCCTTTCCTGGTACGAACTGGGAATGCAGCTCTATATTGAGGTTTAGGGAAAGTTCCCAAAGATTCATTACCAGCCTGCAAAGAGGGTAGGAATGGGTACCTCCTTGCTTGTTTATGTACCACATAACTGTGGTATTGTCTGTCTTTATTAACAGGTGACCTTGATGCAGGAAATGTTTGAAGGCCTCGATGGAATGCATCACTGCCAGCATTTCCTTTTGGTTGATGTGCAGGCACAATTCCTTTTGAGTCCACTGCCTCTGAATACATCTGTCCTTCATGTGCGCTCCCCATCCATGGTCTGAGGCGTCCATTGTAATGGTTTGGCTAATTTGAGACTTGCTGAAAGGCAGTCCCATGTTTGACTGACTTGTAAGTGCCCACCACAGAAATTCCTTGTGAAGGCATGGAATGAGTGGGATCAAAGCTTCTAGGCTGTGACTGTGTTGAGACCATAGACTCCTTAGGTACCACTGCAGTTTCCTCATATGCAGCCTTGCCTGTGGAATCAGCAGAATGCAAGATACCATGAAACCCAGGGCCTGCAGGATTTTCCTTGCAGTCACTTGGGTTTGTGTTGTCAGATTTTTGAAATAATCTGGTAATTGTTCTTGTTTTTCTTCTGTGAGAAAAGCCATTTGGGTGGTTGTATCCAGCTTTGCACCCAGAAAAATTATTCTTTGGGATGGAACAAGTCTTGATTTCTTAATGTTGATTGTGTATCCCAAGGCCTGTAGAAGGTGGATGGCATAGTTCAAGTGTTTTAACAATGCTTGTTGGCTGTCCGCTTGTATAAGGCAGTCGTCAAGGTATGGGTATATTTGAATCCCCTGAAGTCTGCAATGTGCAATCACTGATGCCAGGCATTTCGTGAATACTCTGGGCGCAGTAGATAAGCCAAAGGGCAATGCTGAGAATTGATAATGCTCTGAACCTGCAAGAAATCTGAGGTGTCTTCTGCAACTTTGTCTGATAGGGACATGCAGGTATGCCTCCTTGAGGTCTAGAGTTACCAGCCAGGACCCCTTGCCCAGCATGGGAAGGAGCTGCTGTAAGGTCAGCATTTTGAATTTTGGCACGATAAGATAAGTATTCAGTGTGGACAAGTCTAGAATAGGCCTCCATTGCTTTTCTTTTCTTGGAACAAGGAATAGTCTGGAATAAAATCCTTGGCCTTGTTCTGTGAAAGGAACCTTTTCTATTGCCTTCATTTCTAGTAGTTTTGAAATCTGCTTGAAAGCCTCTGCCCTTTGATTTGGTGTCAGGTTTGGCATGCCTTGTCTTTTTGGTAATGTTTGAAAATGGAATCTGTATCCTTTGTCTATTATTTGCAGTATCCATTTGTCCTTTGTAATACTGTGCCAATTTTCTGAGAATAAAGATAGCTTTCCGCCCAAAGGTGCTTCCAATTGAGCCCTGGTTGGCGGAATCAAAGCAAAGTCATTGAGTTTGTCCTTGTGCAGTAGATGTAGGTCCTGCACTACCTCTCTGGGCAGGAGGCTGCCATTGACGTCCTCTGTAGGAGCCTCGAGCTTGCCCTCTACCTCTGCCACGCCTGTTTTTGCCTCTTTGAAATCTGTCTGTGTCCGGAAAGGACCAATTTTTAGAAGGCCAATTTCTGCTGAATCTTGGTGGTTGGACCTGGAGAAAATCTTTGACTGTTTGAACTGATTTAGCCTTTTCTTCAAATTTCTTTAAGACCTCTTGAGCCGTGGAACCAAATAACTTTTGTTTTTCCAGTGGTGCATCCAGAAGCTTTGCTTTAACATGATCTGGCCGTGTTTGTTCCTTCAGCCAAGCATGTCTACGTATGACTGCACCTGTCATTGCTGACCTACATGAAGCTTCCAATGCATCATATCCACACTGTAAGAAATGGTTGCTAACCTGTTGTGAGTTATGCACCAGATCCTGAATGGCCTTGCGGGGTCTAAGGGTTCAGGCGAGGATAGTTTTTTATGCAGTTCATCTAACAGATACTCTTGATACTGTATCATATGGAATTGACAATTTAATGCTCTCATAGAAAGAGTGGAAGAAGTATACACTTTTTAACCCCATCTCTCTAAAGCCGTGGATTCCCTTTCAGAAGGAAGTGGATTCTTGGCAGTGGTAGTTGTAACCCCTTTAGGGCCCTGGGAAATAGTTTCTGGATCAGCAGAGTGGCCCTTGTAAAGGTATAGATGTGAGTCCGGGACCCTGTAGTACCTGTCAGGTTTGACAGGAGCCGGAGGAAGGGAGTCAGGGGAAATACTAGACTCAGAGTACACATCTTCTATAACATTCAGAACAGGAGGGATAGCCAAAGGTCTATGCTGAGGTAAATGTAAAAAAGTCCTTAACCTCTTCCTGGAATCAGAGAATTCCTGGCCTTGCCATTTGAAATGCTCTCTCATGGAGTGAAGGGTCTCCCCAAAGGAAAACTCTTCAGGTGGGGAGGCCGAGGGAATAGATTCCTCTGCATCAGAATCCTCGTAGGCCGGAAGGGCCTCCTCCTGGTAGTCTGAAAGGACAGTCATCTGAGGCCTCATCAGAAGACTGGGGATCTGTCTGCTCAACCCTGGGCCTTTTGCCTGGAGGAGGTTGAGAGCCCCTGTCTGGATGTGGTTGAGAGCCCCTGATTAAGGAAATAAGGTCCTCAGCCAAACTTAAAGATTTGTGTACCGGTAGAGGATCCCTGAGGAATAGCCTTGGGAGTGAGAGATTTTGGCTGTTTAGCAGCTTTAGCCCGTGTAAAGGCCTTGATGGACATGGATACAGGAGGCCTGGCTGTCCCACGTGCTGGGGTAGTTTTATCAACAGAAATGGTGTTGGATGTTTCCTGAGCACCAGTTTCAGAAGGAAATTCTATGACCGACTCAGGCATGGCCTCCGGTACCGAAGTTACCGGTTGTGCGGTGTCGTCGGTCTGAAGCTGTAGAGTTTCGGCTTCAGTAGAGACCGAGACACTCGCGGGTAGGCCTAGGCATGGAGTCGGCCGGAACCGCGGACCGTGTGTGTCGGTCCTTATCCTTTCGTTTTTTGGGTAAATGTGCTGTCGGAAGCTCCGACGGCATGATATAGCAGAAATTTTCCCCAAAAAAATTCCTCTGCAAATTCTGCCCGACGCCTAAGAGTGCGTTTATTGAAGGAAGCACAGGCTGAACAGACCGAGACGTCGTGGTCTGGGCATAGGCAGGGTAAGCAGTAAGAGTGTAAATCCTTATGAGGTATTTGTTTCCCACAAGATAAACAATTGTTAACTTTAACCGTTTGATCTGACATCGGCTGAGACAAGAAAGAGTCCCCAACGGGGTACTTAGCTTTTTTGAAGTCTTCGGTAGCTGAAATCACAGGAGCTGGCCGACCGGCACTTGCGAACTGCTTCTGCTTCGGGCACCTCGCGGCAAGAAAGACTGGGGAACATGGAGTCGGCTGATGCTTTTATACCCCAGGTGCTCTGATGTCGGGGAAAAGGGCGACATCAGCCGACGCCGGACCCAGACTTTGGAATCCGGCCGACCGAAGGGCTGCCTGAGGCAGGACAACCCATATGCAAGGACTGCAGATGCATCCTTGAAGGACATCTGCTTCTGCTTCGGGCACCGCGCGGCAAGAAAGACCGATGTAATGGTGTCGGCTGCATGCGTTATACCCCTGACGTCATGGAAGAAGAGACCGCATCCAATGCAGGACCCAAGACTTTGATATTCAGGCCGGCTGAGGACTACCTGCAGGCAGATAACCCAAATGTAATGACAGCAACAGTGAAACACAAAGAACATCCTCTTGCTGTGAGGCGGCAACGCTAACCGATGCACCACCGTGGCCGCTCTTCAATCCCTGATAGAATAACAGGGTTAATTAGGAGAATATGTGAAGGGTCAAATGGAAGAATTAAGGTGGGATGGTTCCTTTTGTTTGTTTGTTTATATGCATGCCAGGCATATTTTTTTTTATCAGCCAGAGTTGGAGCTGTGGATGATGACAAAGATTGAAATAACCATACAGAATATTATATCCATAAAGTAGCAGAAAGCATTCTAAAAACTAGGCCAGCACAGAAATTGAGAATGGAGATTTTTTTTTCCAATGGGGTGATTTTAAATATGGGTATAGAAAATGGGCAAGACAGTCTGGAGTTTACTGGACAAAATGGCAAAGGTATTGGGTTCAAGTACTAAATAGGAATGGTAATAAGAGTGGGATAAGGCCAGGCACAAGTTTGGACTGCAGGTTAGAAACTGCCTTCCCTACAAGTGACTGATAACAGAATATATGTCAAAGAGTAAGGGATAAAGGACTGCTAATACAAGAAACAGCTTCAGGATAGAGGTACAAAAGGTGTAGATGCAAACTGCAAACAATCTTCAAAAATGCACCAAGTAACACCATGGCTCTGGAAGTTTCAAACCTTGCCTCTGTATAAAAATCCTCAGGAGGGGATTAGCAGTCGTGATTGCTTTATGGTAGTTATCGTCATTGTTTATAGGTAACAAGTCACCATGAATGTCTGCATAGCCTACAAGTACGTCAACATTGGGTATCCTGTGCACATACTTTAACAGTCCATAAAACTCCTGAAATTTTCCAGGTTTTAAACGATCCAAAGAAAAACGTCTGAACTCTGCTCCAAACTGTATCGATGTTGTGTGCATAAACACTGGTTAGTTCCGCACTTATTAGGAAATGTACCGCGGTTATCGAAGTCTAGAACAAAAGCTACTTTTAAAAAAGGGATAATTAGTGCAGCATATAAAATACTGCATAGTAACTACGAGAATAAATTAAAGGAGGTTAGAAGAGATTGTGAAGAATGATTGGATAAGCAATTTAGAAAGGAACAATGGAAGTCCAGAAGGTTTAGGATTTTTGCTTCGAAGTGTTTACATAGATATTTAGGGTCTATATTAGAACAGTGAAGTTTCAAAACTTTGAATGTTCTAATATCGACCCTTATTCAGCGAAAGCTAAAAATATCGAACCAATAGAAAACCGAATTTTTTCCTAGGGAAAAAATTCGGTTGTCCGTTTCTGTTATATTGATCAGTATGCAGCCATCTTGAATGCCCTCCCAAGATGATTATTATTAAGTTTTTCCCAAATATACATTTGTTAAATATATTTGGAGTCAATTACATGGTGATATTTTTAAGGACTGGGAGGGGGGTTAGGTAGGAGAGATTGGTGCATGGCAGTAGAGTTATCATAGGACAGCCATACATGCAAAATTGTGCCTGTAAACTGGATACTGGTAGGTGTTATTACAGATGTTATGACATGACTGGCTTATCTTACGCCCCCCCCTTTGATGATAACGGAATACATTAAAGGTTAGTTTGATATACTGCAATTGTTACATGGTCATGATTCAGTTTTAAATTACTGCCCTCTGTGGTATGACTGCGAAGTTAATGCACTGTAAAGCAGCATAATAAATATATTTGTGTAATCACGATTATCTAAGGTAAAAAAACAACTAAGTTAGTCATGTTGCACATTTTATACTTAACAAGATGTCAAAATACATACTGGACTTTTTGGTTAACAGTCAAGCGTGTAAAAGTGAACAAGACTGCATTTACAAATCTATAAGAATAATAACAAATAAGAGATAAAGTAAACGGGTCACTTTCCACTATACTATTTTAAATTAACAGTAGTTTTATGGCCAAGCAGTTGTGAAGATATTCTAGACAGAAGTAAATACCAAACATTCACCTAACTGTCTTGAAATATGAATTTTGTAAAACTATTTTAGTTTTCTAGTCTGTTATTTTTACAGTGGTGTGTCTGTGCTGTCACTATATGCCAGGACAAGTTTAGGTAAGCAAAGTTGTTACAAGATACTGTAATAAAATGTTTAGAAGACGTGAATGGTATTGCAATGTTAAACTTATGTTTAGAGTGTACCAGTCACACGTTACTTTCTAACTTCTGTACTAAGTCTTTACCTGAATATAAGACTGGAATACATGTATGATTCTTTTATCACATAATGATATGACAAACAAATTGGGGTTTTAGAAAATAAACCAGCCAGCCAACCAACCAACCAATAAAACATTATAATGGTTAGGGGCATCACAAATGCCCGATGTGAATTCCGTCAAGATGCAAGTCATGAAATCTTTTTTGCCAAATCCTTCCCAGTGACATGTATCCTCTCCAAAATGGAATAACTGCAGGAGGTGCTACATTCTTTGCTCTACTGTGTGAGGGGGCTTTGGTGGTTTCTCCAAGTTCAGTTCACATTTGGTAAGGAAGGGACTTGATTAATTGCTCTTTGGGTAAATTGACTCTGATCACCCAAAAGACAACAGTTAGCAATTGCCTATACATTATAAAAATACATAATAAAAACATAATTCATCTGCAGTATTTCATGATAACAACTGTACTGGTGAAATATGCTGTCAAGGAATCATTTAACCTTTACAACAGCCATTATATCTAGGCAGTGTGCACTGCATAATAAACGTAGGCTGTCTTTCCTCTTCTGGTGGCAGGCCTAAGTGTTGTGCTACCAGTCAAATCAATACCAGAGAACTGTATATTATGCATCAACATACAGGGCATTTCATTATTGCTTAGGATTTCACATTTTGATTTGATGCAAAGTGAAAACAAAGGACCAAAAAAGCAATACTGGAAAAGTATGCAAAATTCCAAGTGTTAGTATTGAAATCCCTATACGGAAAATATATTTTCCTTTCTTCACAGAAAATGAAAGACAAAATACAAAAATACATCAGAATGCTGTAACATTAAGGAAATGTAATATATGTACTTAACAGAATGACAGAAATATTTGGTGTTACTCAGGACACTGGAAAACCTTTGGACTGGTTACCCAATGTACCCATCATTTGGCAACAACCAATCTTGTACCAGCTTGAGACACTCCCCTTGTCCTCTAATCTGCTGCTCCTCACTAACTCTCCAAATCAAGTATCACCAGGGTTGTATAAAGCAGGTCTAAGATGACAGTCACAGTATCTCAACAGGTAGTGCATACATCTTTGTTGCAGAAGGCTGTGGTTTCTCTTCCGACACAGGATATTTGGATTCATTCCCCAATACTCACACTACAGTGCAGCATAGGGGGAGTGCTGCACTCTTTAGTATGACTTCCTTCGGCTGAGATGTTTAAACTGAGGTTCCATGTGCCTAGGTTTGTGGTAGCTAAGGTGGATGCAAAAATAAGAAGGGGGAAGTTCCCTGGTGTCCTAGCCAAATTTCCCACTAGTCAGTATTAATACACCTCTGAACTACCCTGAAGACAGGCCACTGGCCTAGTGGGACAAACACAGTTAACAAAATGTAAATAAAACAAAACAAAATAACAAATAATACTGAGGTAGGGATATAATATACACCTTCAGTGACATAAGCCAGTTTGAGGCCTGTGGTACTCCACAAGGTTCCTTTACAAGCGATAACTTGGAGGGGGACATATTGCTGGGCATGATGTTCCCAGTGTTCAGTCTAACACCAGATAAATCTATCATTCTGGTATGTACATAACTTGGGTATTTAACCTGGTATAGTTTAGACACTAGAAAATCCTTTGACAGAGTCCCCAGCAAACCTAGGGTAGTACCTATGACAAAATATCTCTGAGGATAGATGCCCCAAAGAAGGCTCTGGATCTGAAAAGTGTGTCCATACTGCAAAGTTTTGCAAAAGTATGCAAGGTAGACCACGTAGCTTTAGCATAAAAACGTCTATGGAATGCTGTGGAAGTGGCTTGAGCCCTGACACAATGCACTTTGGGTCTAACAGATAACTACCAGAAAAGTACCAAAAATCAATGCAGTCAGATAACCACTTAGGCAAAATTTTTTTTACTTCCGACTTACCTTCCATTTGGAAAGGGAGATAATTACTTTTTCTATGCCTTTGGTTCTGGCAAGGTAGAATTTGAGCGGTCTGTGCTTATCTTCTTGGTTGCTAAATTTGGGAAAGAATACTAGTAGATGAACAGACTGATTCAAATTAGTATGCATGGTAACTTTAGGCATAAAGGAACCATACCTCTCAACTGTCCAGATTTTCAGAGAATGTCCAGATATTTGCCTCATATTTCTGGTCTGTTCCTCATAAAATTTGTGATTTTTGTGGTAAACAATGACAGGCATCTGAGTTTCAGAATTCATATCCTTCAGAAAAATGGATTGTTACACAAGGCCCTTTATTCTAACAACTTTCTAAGATTTTAAGAGCAATATTTAACATTTGTCCCTATTCTGAGGACTCAGCCCCCCATTATGTTTGGCTTTTTACAGATTTTTTTTGTGCTAAGGTTGAGAGCTATAGGAAGAGCTAGTTCTTAAAGAAAGTTGATCTTTGTAAAATACCACATAAGGATCTATGGATATTTACAAGATAATGCCTGCTATTCTGAAACTCTTCTAGCTGAAATGATTGTTACAAGAAAATGAGTCTACTGTGACAGAAACATCATGTCAGCCAAATTTAATGGCTCAAAGGGAGGTAGAGTGAGTTTTCTAACACAAAATTTAAATCTAACTCAAAAGGAGAAAGACAGAAAGGAGAGCTAGGGTAAAAAAACTCTTTTAAGGAAAGTCTTACATGGCATATGCAATGCTTTGCAAAGAAGTGATGAATGTTAAATAAAATGAAGACACTGCTGCTAAATGCACATTGATGGAAGAATAGCTAGCCTCCTTTGGAAAGAGTCCTGAAGGAAAGTCAATACCTGGGGAACTGAGGCTAGAAACAAATCAATGTTATGTTCATGCACCCATAATGAATTTTTTTGCCATTTGCCTTTACAAATTTTTCTTGTAGAAGGCTTTTGGGAAGCCATAACAAACTATTTTACTTGTGATGGAAGAATTGTGTCTTTGGCCATTACTGAAACTGGAGAAACCATATGGTTAACTGGAATTACTATGTTTGGGTGAGGCTGAGCATACGGGTGCAGCAACAACTGCAGATGATGCAGTAAAAGGAGGAGTCTTCTTCTGAGATGAGGCCATAACAGGGGAATCCAAATACAGTGTGGTCAGAATGGGGCTATGAGAATGACTTTGGCTTTGCACATCCTGGTTTATGTAGAAATATGAATATTAGTGGAACTGGAGGAAAGGAACAATGAATCTCAGGGTGGGGGGCAAAAGTTAGTGAATGAGTCTGTTTGTGAATATCATTTGTTGAGAGATGGTGTAGAAAAAAATGTCATATTTATTTACTTATTTGGCATTTGTTTACCAAAAACGTCCGACTAGGCATGAATCCCGTTTTAAGTGGAGACCCGGTGAGAAAAGCACCAACATACATAGTTCAATTAATAAACTACATATTATCATCACAGGAAGTGCAGTAACAAATTGAAGAATCAGCATACAGGATAAAAGATCAGGAAATCATACAGTGAATATTAAACAATCATAGGATACTGAACACCTAGTAAAATACAATCAATAGTGATAATCAATGGTAAAAATGTTAATCATTTTAAATATGGGCAGAAGACCAAGAGAAAGGAGAGAGATTTTGCAGCTGGGGGGAGATTAGGAAATGGAGTTAAAGTACGGAGCTATCAGAGAAGTAACTGGTGCTTTGGCTAATAGAAGGGAGGAAAGGAAGGAAGGAAGGAATGAGATGGAAGGAAGAAGGAAGAGAAAGAAAGAAAAGGAAGAAGTAATGGGCAGTGTCAATCTGGTGTAAGAAATGCAGGAGCTAAGAGTTAAGAAGAAATCTCTTTAGAGACTGTTTGAATATGGGACTACATGGCACTGCTCTAATACCTGTAGGAATACTGTTTCAGACCTTGGCTACTGAGTAGGAATATCGGCAGCGACCGATAGGTTTTTTCGGTTTATGGATTTCAAGGAGGCATTTCACAGATGAGCAAATAGGGCGATTAGGGAGGTAATGGTTAAGAATGGTGCTGGTTGCTGGGCAGGCTAAGTTTTTGTATATTTTATGAGCAAGGAGGAGTTGTGTGAACTTGAGGTAGTGAGGTAAATCAAGCCAGTTTTAATATTTGAGGGTGGAGCAGTGGTGGGAGTTGTATGAATGACTGGTTGCAAATCTAGCTACTTTGTTACAAAGCTCAAGTTTTGTTCTTAGGGATATCTAAACTTTGGTGAAAATGGGTTAGGCATATAGTTGTGAAAGGAGGAGGTATGTATTTGCCTAAAGTAACTCTTAAGGAGTTGGGTAAGGAATGCTTTCATAAGATCATAAGAGATTACTAGGCTATTGGCCCTAAGGTGTCTACAAGCCTAGCCATGTTATACTCTTGTTCCCTTATGGACCAAGATACATGTTTGCATCTGAATCTAAGATCAGCACCAGCTACCCCTGTCTAAGAGAAAGACAGGTTAAAACCCCAGTGTAAATTTACTGTTTCCCATCCAGTTGTCCAGGTTACGCTTAAATAGGGTCACTGAGGAGCTCTGTTCTACATGAATTGGGAGTTGGTTCCAGAGGAGTGGTAATCTCTGGGAGGCATATCTGTCTCTCTAGCATGTCCTGGTAATATTGGAAGCTAGGTTAAGATCCCTAGAACAAGCGAATCTTGTCTCATTGGATTTGCGGAGGTGCAGCAGCTTCATGAAGGTAGGGTCCGAGACTGCTCTGCAGGCCAGATACAAGTAACCTCTAAGCGGTCTATACAATACTGTGTAAAGTGATGAGGCCTTCACTTTCTCCATGTAGGTTATGTGTTGTAGACCCTGAATTTCCTTGGTGAGAAACCTCTGAGGTCTCTCCGGTTGCTGCAAATGTCTGGTGAGGTACATACAGAAGTGAGTATTGTACACTATTATTCATCTGATGAGAGCAGAGTACAGGGTAGTTACAATCTCCTTAGCTTTGGATTCTATACCCTTGTTTATGAAGTGCGCAAAGTAGAAGGCCTTCCTTACTGCTGTGAACACCTGCTGATCAAAATTAAGGCTATCTACTTGTGTTCCTAAATCTCTCACCACTGGGTTTGAACTTAGGGGGATATTATTAATGATGTAATTACCAGGGGTTTCTCCTTTGCATTTAGTTTAAATCCGTGGCTTTGACACCAATCATTTGTCTGCATATGCCCATTTTGTAGTATGTTGATATCTTTGGGGGATTCAATCACTGCACCCAGTATGCAGTCATAAGCAAACTTGGTAAGCCATAGGACATCCATTTTCACCTGGACTTTTAAAAATAGATACCAAACAGTAGGGGCTTAGCAAAGATTCCTGTAGAACACCACTGGTAACAGGTCTGCTAGTAAGAGTTGGCACCCCCAATTTTCACTGTACGTGTTCTGTTTGTGAGCCAGATGGCAACCTATCTAATGACATAAGGGTTAATCCCCTGCTGGGTGAGTTCCTCAATGATGCCTGAGTGAGGGTGTGTCAAAAGGCCTTGGCTAGGTCAAGACAGGCAGTGTGAACCTTCATCCAGGGCCTTGATGACATTCTAGAAGTCCACAAGGTTTAGCAGGCAAGATCTGCCCTTAATGAAGCCAAACTGGGTCAGGTCAAGAGTTTGAAGGTTACCTATACCCTTGTTGATAAAGATCCATTGTGATTCTCTCCATAGCCTTGCAGATAAGGCTGGTTAGGCTTATAGCTCTACAGTTCCCAGAGTCAGTCGCAGGACCCCCTTTGTGCAAGGGGATTACGGTTGCTATTTTCCATTTAGCTGGGACAAAGCCAGTGCTTAGACAGACTGAAGAGAGTGCACAGCGGTTCCGCTAATGAGAAGTTATGTACCTACCATAACGTTCCATGTTAGTTGTCTTCTTCTCGCCTTCTTTCTTGCTGGATGGGTTCGGAGCCGACCTTTGGCTCGGACTCGGCCTATATTAAAGCTCGAGAGCTATTTATACCTGCTCGAGGCTACCCTATATCCCATAATGCTAGGCACTAACTACGCAGATCTCGTTTGATAGCTGAAAACCAAAGCAGTTTAGCTCTTCAACGAAAGGAGGAGAGGAACCTCACTAGAAAGTCACCTAGACCTATAGTTACCAGAAGGGATAGCCTAGGGGTCAAGTTGAGGCAAGAAGAAGATCCCCAAGGATCCTTTAGGTCTGTCCAGGCTAGGGGGATGGGGGTGGAACGCAACAAAGAAGGTGAGAAGAAGACAACTAACATGGAACGTTATGGTAGGTACATAACTTCTCAATGTTAAGTTGTCAATCTCGCCTTTATTCTTGCTGGATGGGACCGCGTCCCTAGCACCTTCACCCTGGGTGGCTCATCAGAACAGACTCTTGAGAACGGTGGAACCAAAATTAGCCCGGCTTCTGGAGGCCATGTCTAATTTGTAATGAGAGATAAAGGTATGAGGAGAGGCCCAAGTGGCTGCCGCACAAATGGAATCTATTGGTAATCTAGCCTGAAAAGCTATTGAGGAGGCTAATGCTCTGGTTGAGTGAGCTCTGGGCTTTGACGGTAGCTTTTGGCGTCTGAGCTGATAGATGAAAGTGATCACAGATGCCAGCCATCTAGAAAGGGTTACTTTGGAAACTGGAAGGCCTTTCTTACCTGCTGCATAAGAAAGGAAGAGCTGCTCAGATTTCCTAGTTTGCTTGGTTCTATCCAAATAGTAACGGAGTTGACGATGACCGTCCAGAAAGTGCAGTTTTTGTTCCGCTCTGTTGGAGTAGTTGGGGAAGAAAACTGGAAGATCAATAGTCTGGTTTAGGTTCGCTTCAGAAGAAACCTTAGGTAAAAAGGACGGATTAGTCCTGAGGGACACTCTGTCTTTATGGAAAACTAGATAAGGTGGACGAATGCAAAAGGGCCTGAAGTTCTGACACTCTTCTTGCAGATGTTATGGCGACCAGAAAGAGAGTTTTCCAAGATAGCAATTTCAGGGAGCAGGAAGCTGCAGATTCAAAGGGGGGAAGAATCAAGGAGGTTAGAACCAAATTTAAGTCCCACTGTGGTGGGGGTCCCTG
The DNA here is from genome assembly GCF_019279795.1 of Protopterus annectens. Lineage (NCBI taxonomy): Eukaryota > Metazoa > Chordata > Ceratodontiformes > Protopteridae > Protopterus > Protopterus annectens. The sequence continues at coordinate 1,966,631,514 of NC_056729.1, forward strand.
ATTGGGGGCTTAAGCAAAAAGATACCTTTGAGAAAGGTTTTACAAAGCTTATGTGACATGAAACTGGAGTCCGAAAAGCCTGCATGAAAGTTCGAAATAGCTGCTAACTGTACTCTGATGGTGGAGGAAGAAGACCCTGAGTGAAACAATTCAGCTAGGAAGTCTAGGACTGATTGGATAGGGGCAGTAAAAGGATCTATATTTCTAGCTCCTGCCCAGAAGGAAAAACGCTTCCACTTGCTGGCGTAAATCCTCCTGGTGGATGACTTTAAGGAAGCTATAAGTATGTCACGCACAGAATGGGAAATAAGGGGAAGCCTGGCTAGGGTTGGAATTGGAGCAACCAAGCTGTGAGGTTGAGAGATTGGAGGGAGTGGTGCAGCTGTCCCGACTGATGGGTCAAAAGATCTGGCACTGGGTCCAGATGCCAGGGCTGCCCCAAGAGGTAACGATGCAGGAACGGGAACCATATCTGACGAGGCCAGTAAGGAGCAATGAGGATCATGGTGGCTCTCAAGGCGGTAGCTTTCTGAATCAACTGAGTGATTAATGGAAAGGGGGGAAAGGCATACAGAAGTCCCCGGGGCCAATCGTGGACTATAGCGTCTCTGGGGGGTTAGCCGGGAAGAGAGTGAAGAAGTCGTGGCACTTGCTGTTTTGAGGTGTTGCAAAAAGGTCGCAGCAAGGTCGACCCCATTTCTGAAAAATTTCTTCCACTATTGTTTGTTTGAGAGACCACTCGTGAGGCATGAGAATGGCTCTGCTCAACCTGTCCGCTATGATGTTGGACTTCCTGGGGATGTGCGTTGCTATCAGAAACTGCTGAGAGGAGATTGCCCACTGCCAAAGTCTGAGAGCCTCTCGACACAAGGGATAGGACTTGGTTCCACCCTGCTTGTTGATGTACCACACTACAGACATATTGTCCATCTGAACTGCAATAGTCCCGATGGGAAGAGAGTCCTGAAGGGCTTGCAACGCTAAAAGTACTGCTCTCATCACCAAGACATTTATGTGCAGGTGGCACTCGAAAGGTTGCCATGTGCCCTGGACTGTCCTGCCCTGAAAATGCCCCCCCCCCACCTGATCAGGGAGGCATCTGTTGTCACCGTGGCGACCGGGGGAGAAGGAACAAATGGTCTGCCCTGAAGTACTTGAGGAGAGACCATCTACCAAGAAAGGTGTTTCTTGCAAGACAGGGTTATTAAAATGTTGTGTGACATTGGAAGCTGTTGAAAGGACCACTGGGAAAAAAGCATCCATTGAAGGTTCCGCATATGAAAGCGAGCTAGGGGAAGTAGAGTAATGGCTGCGGCCATGAGACCTAATACCTTCAGGACAAACCTGGCTTGTATTTTGTTGTTCTGAAGAAGGATGTGAACATGCCTGCGAATATCTAGAACTCTTTGTTTGGTCAGTTTTGCGGAAAGCTGGACTGTGTCCAAGGTGGCGCCTATGAAAGTAATAGACTGACAAGGCGACAAGGCAGACTTTTCGAAATTTATGGAGATACCTAGCCCTTTGCAAGTATGAATGGTGTAATCTCTGGAGTGGAGAAGTTGATGCCTGGTGGTGGCAGTAAGGAGCCAGTCATCTAGATATGGAAACACCTGGAATCCTTGACGTCTCAAATGAGCCGTAACCGCTGCCATGCATTTGGTGAACACTCGGGGGCTGTAGTGAGACCAAAGGGCAGGGCTCTGAACTGATAATGACTGGTTACCAGCCGGAAGCGGAGAAGCCTCCTGGAGCACCTGTGCATCTTGATGTGGTAGTACGCATCCTGAAGGTCTACTGAGCACATCCAATCGTTCTGACCCAGAAAGGGTAGACTGGACTGTAGAGTGACCATCCGGAACTTCGTTCTTCTTACAGACCTGTTTAGTCTGCTGAGATCCAGTATGGGTCTCCAGTCCCCCGTTTTTTTTTGGTAGCAAAAAGAACTTGGAGTAGATTCCGGATCCTTGTTGGTCTGCTGGAACTGGCTGGATGGCTCTTTTTGCTAGCAGTTTTGATATTTCTAGTACTGCTTGTTCCCTTAGACTGGGTGGAACTTCTGGAAGGGGTCCTTTTGGCTGAGTTGGGGTGTGGATAAATGGAATTTTGTAACCCTCGGATATGATCGACTGTACCCATTTGTCTTGAGTGAGTGAAAGCCAGGCTTCTGGGTACAGTGATAACCTTCCCCAGACTGCCTCCGAAGGCGGACAGTCGGGCAGCTTCTCAGGGATGCTGGAAGGGTTTGTCAGAAAGAGACTCTCTGCTACCCTGATTTTGCGGACCTCCTCTGCCCCTGGGGCGGCGTCTGTTATTGTTCCCCCCCCTGCCTCTAGAGGGGAACTGACCTCTTGCGTCAGGCGCGACCTCTTGTGGTTTACGGAACCACATCTTCCCACCCTTCTGACCCTTAGGGTATGGTCTAGACGGGGTGGAAAAACAGACTCCCATGGCAGAGAGAGTCTTGCCTTCTTGCTCGCATCAGGTCAAAGTATCCTTCACCTGAGGTCCAAACAAAGCTTAACCGTCCAAGGTGAGTTAGTGAAGGACGCTTTAAAGGGGTCTGCAAAGTTACAAAGCCGCATCCAGGCGTGACGCCTTAAGGCCACGCCTGTGCCTGCAGCCCTACTCACCCCATTGGCCGCATAGGAAATAAGCCGCATGGAGGAGATGACAATGGAATTCAGGGTTGCCAGCTGGGAATTTATTTTGTCTCAAGACCCCGCAGCTGTTGGATCCTGTAAGACCTCACCCACTTCTTTGAGCATGTCTCTTTGAAGGCGGGTGAAGTGGCACAAATAATTCAGCGAACGCATGACAAAGGTCGCTGAAAAAAACATCCGCTTGCCGTACCTATCCATAGTCCTAGACTACTTGTTAGGAGGATGGACAGGTACTGAAGGATCAGCCAGTTCCTTCTTAGTGGCTGCAGCCACCACCATGGTATCAACCGGGACACCCTTGGCTAAAAACTGCTTGTCCGAAGGGGCTGTTATAAATTTGGAAGGCCTCCGTGGGGTAGGTTCTATCGTGTCAGGGGCCATCCACGCCTTCCACGCCACCACTTCCATGAAGGGGTCGAAAGGCGGAGACACCCAGGAGTTGGAAGGGCGAGAGCCAAAAGCCTCTAGGTAAACCGACTCGTCCTCGGAAGGGTTAAGGCTAGACCAGTTCCCCCTCTGCTTCAGGATTCAAGGATGTCTGAAAAGGAGACATCCTCAGAGGGGGACCGTGGGGACCCTTCCGACTCATCCAAGTCGGTATCCAATGTGATGGACTCAGGGGAGTCCACATGCTTCCTCTTACATTTCCTCTTCCGAGGGGGTTCCCCTGATGGATCAGGGGAAACCTCGGAAGAGGAGGATATTCCCAATGTCGAAACCTGAGGCATTGGATCTCTACGGTCAGGAATGAGAGGGTGGGTAGAGACCGCAGCAGGCACTACAGAGGGAGGAGCTGAGGGAGCCGACCGTGGAGCAGGCACAGGGGCCAGCACGCTCCTCATGACTTCGAAGGCACCCCTATCAGGCAGGGTAGAAGGTCCCCACTCCGAAGAGATAAGGACCCCTCCCGGCACCGAGAGGATGGCTACGAAGCCGATGCCGGGGCCGAACTTACCAGCGCCGAAGCTCCGAGAGGGAGAACGGGGTCGGACAAGGGTCCGATGCCACTCGCCCCCTCGGAGCCGATGAGGAAGTCCATGCGCCCGGATCCCTCCAAGGATGGGACCATGGAAGAGATCGGAGCCGACGACGGAGCCGAAATGTGAGGTATCGGCTCCGACGTGTCGATGGCCACTGCTCCCACAAGCTCCGGCTCCGAACTCAGAGGAAGAGTTGGAGGAGGAATCGAAGATGGGGTGGGGATAGCCACTGTCTGTTGAGAAGGGCTATGAAGCATTTGGGCTAGTGCCTGAGACTTAAGAAGTCTACTAACCACCCTCTCGAGGTCGTGGTCCGAGAGCCTGGAAGACCTGGAGGAATGGGTTCGATGACTCCGCTCCGAGAGTAAGGGAGACCTCGGAGACGAGTGAACAGACTCCAAGGATGGAGATTTGGACCTTTTACAGCTGGCAGACGGCGCCGACACCACTATCGGCGCAGACTGAGTCCCGGAATCATCAACTCCAGTTCGAGCCGATGTAGAAGCTTGAATCTGAGGAACATCGACTCCAGCCGGAGCCAATGATAAAGACTGTCTTGGAAACATCGGTTCCAGCTGGAGCAGATGAGACAGCAGTTCGAGAACCACCAGTCGAAGGCTCTGAGCTCAGAGCCGACGGCTTAGATGGCTTCGAAGGCTTCCCCAACGAAGACTTGGTCAGGGAACCTTCAGGCTTTAACAAGCCCCTCAAAATCAACTTATTTCTGCGTTCCTGCAGGACTCTTGGGCTGAACGCATGACAGAACGAACAAGAGTCCTGCAGGTGCAGAGGGCCCAGGCAATAAACACAAGAAGTGTGACCATCTGTCAGCGACATTTTCTGACAGCACGAGTCACACTTCTTGAAGCTTGAGACCCTGGTGTCTTTTGACATCTTAAGAACAAAAAATTAAACACACACAGACACACACACAGACACACACACACAGACACACACACACACAGACACACACAGACACACACACACACACACACACACACACCCTATTAACAGTAAAGTCCGTCGCACAAAAAAATAAACTGACAAGGCAGAATAGGCCCAAAGGCCTAACCTTATAACTAAGGGAAAACTGGGAACCAAAACTTCCACACAAAGTTCACACAGCAACAAGCGATCCCGAACACAATAAAGGACGTCTTCTTTGATTAAATCAACGGCAGCCAGAAAATAAACGAACAAAAACAGTTTATTGAAGAAAATACTCCATCCAAAACCTTAGATTAAGCGCTTTCGTCTCCAACACGGAGACTTCATCAGAATCTAAGGTAGCACAACACCAAATCCCTTATATACTAAATACATTTAATTAGATAGTAAATTAATAAATTGATCAATAACCTGAGTTTGTCTTAAAAGACCATGCCACAAAAAATTGCATGCTAACAAATCCTGGAGACATTGTACGAGCATTTGAAAACTTGTATGAATAACAAACTATGTAAGTATGGGAAATACATAATAAATAGGAATAAAATCATGATAAATCAATCAAGCCTCCTTACTTGTTCTTCCACAAGGAGAGAGTATCTCTTCGAATTAACCCATCCTTTTTACCTCAAGTGTGTTCTCAAACTAATCTAAACCAATCTACTGAGCTGCCAGTGTTTTTCCCCAATCATGTAAACAAGGCAGAATATGAGCTCCACCAATTAGATGTGCACAGACAACTCCGCTTCTATTTACACAGAACCAAAGATTTTAGGAAAACTGATCAATTGTTTATTTCCTTTTCAGAAGCAAAAAAAAAGGTATGCCTGTTTCTAAACTCACACTCACAAACTGGGTTTCAAGTTGCATTACCTTTATCTACAGTACTAACAACAGAGAGCTACCAGTCAAGGTCAAGGGACAGTCTACAAGGGCTACAGCAACATCATCTGCCTATCTAGCTACACTATCTATGGACAGTATTTGTGACGCTGCTACATGGGCAAGGCCCCATACCTTTATCACTCATAAAGTGGATTTGGCCTCCAGGGACAGGGCCTCCTTTGGTTCTACTGTGCTGAAAAGTATATCCCAAGAGCCACCCAGGAAATGTGGTGCTAGGGATGCTGTCCCAATCAGTAAGAATGAAGGCGAGATAGGACAACATAACAAAGACGTTATTGTACTCACCATTAGGTTCCATGTTTGTTGTCCATCTCGCCCTTCATTCTTACGACCCCTCCCGCCTTCCCCCAGCCCAAGGCTTCTGGAGCACTTAGAGGTTTTTTCTTTAGGCAAGGAGCTTCTCTGACTCTTTGTTATATCTATATTCTACAAATATGACACATGGAAACGCATTACTATGGTTAGCAGCAAACAAGATCTGGGGAATTACACCACTGCATGATGGGATAAGTATTCAACCACAAGCCAAGTGAAAGACTTCGAGCTTTAGTATTCATCCGAGTCGGAGGAGAGTATCGGCTCCGAACCCAATCAGTAAGAATGAAGGGAGAGATGGACAACAAACATGGAACGTTATGGTGAGTACCTAACTTCTTTTTATCTCTGACTTTAATGACATGGTCCAAAAAGGCAACAAGGCCTGCTGTGCTAGGAGCTGGGCGAAAGCTATGTTGGTAGAAGTTAATAGATTTTCTTAGAGTAAGTATTGTAAAAGTTGTTTATGAATACATTTTTCTAAGATCTTGGAAAGAGGGGTCAAGATTGCAATTGGTCTGAATTTTACTTCAGTGGAGTTTCCCCCTTTATGAAGACGAATAATCTAAAATTTATTCCAGGTAGATAGGACATATGACTCACGAATGGACTGACTGATCAAGACAGAGACTGGGTAAGCAATAGAGGGGGCAGCAATCTTTAAATATTCACATGGGAGACTGTCTACAGAGGGTGAGCAGGGCTTAAGTTTGTGCAATACATTTTTTAAATAGGAAGGAGGCACAGATTTTAAGTTGAAAATGGCATTTTTAGAGCTTTTAAGTTAGTCAGTGGGGAACGGATTTTCACGCCCATGGATGTCCTTGGTACACTTCCACTGTAATCTTTACAATTTAGTCTGCTTGTTTTGTTATAAGATTTTTTTATATTGTTATTCCACACTCAAGTCTGAGTCTAATGTATTAATAAACAATGATTTCATAATTTCCAATTCCATAGACATTATAAATCATTTTATATAACTTATAGTTCTATAACTATCATTAACCAATTGGTTAATATGATTATAAAAGCTCAAAACTGAATCTACCCATATAGTCAGGTCCTTAAATGAATCTACAGTTTCAATCTCTGTGTGCTGCATAAAATATTCACCTTTCAATTTATGTCTTCAAAATCTCACATGCTTATTTTTTGATGTATTTATTACCATATTATTCTCCTGTACCCAAATGGTCAATTTAGTCCAGCTCTTTTGCAGACATGCGCTATCTGTAACATATGTAATCAGTTTACCTATTTCTAAGTCTTTGCATTCACTTTGGAGAACACCTCAGAAGAAAAAGATCTGAAAGATACAACCTAAACAAGCATGGGCCTAGGACACAGCCCTAAGGGACTCCCTAACGGTAAATTACCATCCACTATTACACTTTATTCCTGTGTTTTATGCAAGGAATGTATGCATTCTTCTAAGTCATCAGCACATGGCTTTGGTGGCCTATACACTCCAACAATTGATATATGTTCCAAGGTTGTCTTTATTGTCAGTTACACAATCTACAGTATTTCACTGAACATGTAATAATGACAGGTCTCATGAAAATCTTTAATCTCTATCATAACACCGCCACCTGATTTTTGTTAGAATGCTTGTTATAAGTAAAAACATTTATACCCTGACAGAAATGTCTTCCAGTCCTTGTTCTTTAACCATGTTTCACAGGCAATAACATGAATCTTCAGGGAAAGCAGCAAATTTTCCAATAAAATCCTGACTTGTGTCAGTCAAAAATTGCAGTATTATCTGCTGAAAAAATGGTCTTCCCTCACCTTAACAAGTGCATGCCACTCTGTATAAATACAGGTTTGCCCCAAAACAAGTTGGGATGCTGTGTATATCTGTTTTTTAAAATAGGCTATTTTTTGATGCAAGTATTTACCCCCAAAAAAAGTTTTCATCCACGCTGACATGCTTCTTCTTTCTGTATGTGATATGTGAAAAATAAACCAAGAAGAAACTTCGTACTGTGGAGGGTGTGATGTTCACTTCCTGAATAATGTTGTGCCCTTAGTTCACATAATAAAAATCGAACTGTAAAATCTACCTCCAAATAAAAAAAAGAAAAAGGCTAAGAGCACCTCAATAAAAACAAAACCCAAAAACTGCTGAGTGTTGCTGACAAAGACCACACACGACATAACTTAAGTACTTTCGTTCTTTTACTTATAGAACTTCTTCAGAAGTTATGTTGTGTGTGGTCTTTGTCAGCAATACTCGACAGTTTTTGTAAAATATAACTATTGAAATAACATGCTACAAAATAATCAAATAGAAAATAGTAGGTAGTGCACAGCGGAGTTAAAAATGGAATATTCTATACTGAAAACGTTGAGTTAAAAATAGAATATCCTTTACTGAAAATACATCCTAACACCTGTACAAACTATCCAAAAGACACACCAACAACCCAAGGATATACCACGATCCACGTTTTACTTTAAAAAGTAAATTTATTTCTCCAACAATAAAAACTTAACACGATTGTTAAGCGCTTTCGTGTAAACCATACACTTCATCAGAACATTTAAAATATCATTTGGAAGGCTTTAAATAGTGTAAAAAACCGCCAAAACCATCCACCAAAATAAATGCATTCAATCTAATCAGTGTAACTATTTAAAGCTATAGTATGCATTCAACCAGAAACTCATACCTATTAAAAAATATACAATATACAACACTCAAAACCATAAAAATTGACAATAAAAAAATGATCAGACAACCATAATCGAAAAATTATGGTTACATAAAATAATAGAAACAAAAACAATAAAAAACTTTTCAGTACTTGCCACAATTTTTGGGATTCCCAAAGTCCACAAAGATGTGGTCAACCCTCCATTCAGACCGATCATTGCTGGCAGCCATAGTAAAACTTTTCCTATTGGTAGGGTGATTGATAACTGGCTGAAGCATATTATTATTAATACCAAGCATATTATGAAAGACTCTTGGGAATTTCTGGGTATTTTTACACAAGAATTGTGGGAACCAGATATGACCTTTGTTACTATTGATATTAAAGATCTCTTTACCTGTATTCCCAAGGAGGATGGAATACATAGATTTGTTAACAGCTTGAGGAAACATAGTGGTTTTGAATGGGATAAGATTCAACTCATTACATCTCTTATTGAAATGGTCCTCGAGAACAACTTCATATATTATGAAGGCGAGTACTACAAACAGATCTCTGGCGTAGCTATGGGGGCAGCTTGTGCCCCCATATACGCCAATCTGGTTCTCTTGGACTGGGAAGAAGAGTACATTTTCAAGACTAGTTGGATGAGATATATCTCTTGTTATGTGCGTTATTTGGATGACTTGTTTATCCTGTGGAAAGGTGACACAGTTCAACTTAAAAGTTTTATTGATTATATCAACAGCACCACTTCCTTTTTGGAATTTGTATTCCAATCTAATACAACTGGTATCAATTATTTGGATGTCTTTATCTATAGTGATGGTGGGTCTTTTCAGTCTTGTATATATAGAAAAGATACCTTCAGTAATGGTTACCTAGATTTTAGCAGCACGCATCTGTATGCACAGAAAATAGAAGTTATGTTCTTACCATAACGTTCCATGTTAGTTGTCTTCTTCTCGTCTTCTTCTTGCTGGATGGGTTCTAAAAGCTCGAGAGTTGGTTCCACCGGCTCGAGGCTCCCCTATATCCCACAATGCTAGGCGTGAGTTACCTCAGATCGTGTGTTTGCACCAGGTTAGTGAAAGTTAGACTAGTTTAAATTCTTAGACTTAGGCTAGCTCTGTGTATTTTTCTTTCCCTTTAGTGTAGTGGACTTGTTATCCCTTCTATCTTTTATCCAGCCCCTTTTTCTAAAGAACTTATAGTTCTTCCTTCCTTCCCTATCCTTAGGGTGTGTATGTGTTTTAATTAGGGAGTTCTTATTTAACTTACCTTTAGTTTAAATAATTCCCTTTGAACCCTATTAGTGTAATCTGTGTGTGTGTGTTTTCTGTGTGTGATTACACTTTGGTTCCTTGAATATGTCCAAGGATACAAAGTGTGACTCGTGCTGTCAGAAAATGTCTCTGACAGCCTGGGACCTTTAGGACTCTTTTGCTGTATGCCATGGCTTCAGCCCTAGAGTCCTGCAGGAGAGAAAAAATAAACTCATTTTGAGGGGTTTAATTAAGCCTGAAGGTTCCCTTTCTGTGTCATCGGGGAAACCTTCTAAGGCTTCTAAGACCTCGACTCCAGCTTCAGAGTCGAGGCCTAAGGCTTCGAAGCCTACTACGGGCTGCTAGAATGACCTACACGGAAAACATTATGAAACAAGAGATTGACTTTATAGGGAAAATGTTTGAGGCTAAAGGGTATCCCAAACATATGATTAATGCTAGAGGATACAACCCAGTAAATATAGAGAATAGTTTTTGTAGAGTATTTAGAAACAATAAATGTGATAGTAGACTTAATAACATCTATAAATATAATAGTTACAAAACTGATAAATCTACTCAGGAAAAGATGTTTTTTGTTACTAAATATACTAATTTTTCCTTAATTATTAATAAATTAATTATGAATTATTGGAATTTTATTAAAAGAGATATTTTTTCATTGAAAGATACAAAATTGATTATATCATATAAAAAAGGTAAAAGTATTCAGGATTTCTTAGTACATAGTATCTACAAAAAAACCTTATACTAGTAGTATAAATAATGTGAAAGTTGTAGGCACTTTCCCTTGTGGAAAATGTTCTATTTGCAAACATATAGTGACAGAGGTAGTTAAAATAAATGAAAAAAATTTTACTACAAGAGCTAAATATTCATGCATGAGTAAGGGTGTTATCTATGCTATATTTTGTGACTGTAAAAAATACTACATTGGGGAAACTAAGAGAATGCTAGCAGAAAGAATTAAAGAACATGTTAGGGATGTAAAAAATAACAAAGTTAATAGTCCCATTGCTGAGCATTTTAATGTTATACATAATGGCAATATAAATGATATAAAAGTTTCAATATTGGAACATGTTCCCCTTTATTACAATAATTTAGATGGGCAAAAAAATACACTAAGACAAAAGGAATCTATCTTGATTATGAAGTATGGGACCTTACAACCATATGGTATGAATAAAGAATGTAACTGGCAAAGTCTAATTTAAAACTGTGGCTTTAAATATATTTTTTATTATAAATGTGACTTAATTATATAATTGTATAATTGATTGATTGTTTTATTTTGTATATATATTGTCAAGTGTTTTATGAATTATATTGTCTTACTCTGCAAAGGCTTTGGCCAGGGGCTAGAGAAAGGATTTGTTACAGCTGAATAAATTTTATCTTTTTGGAAGGTAGAGCTGGGACTCACTGTTGGTTTGTGTTGTTGCTTATACATGCTGATTTTTCCTGTTGTTGCAATATGATTAAAGATGTTACACAATATGTGGTTAGTGAATGGGGTAGAAAATACACCCCTTTGTTGGGGAAAGGGTTTAAGACATCTTACCCGGAGTCCCAATTGAATGGGGTTATCAACACTGCAGATACATAGGTCACAAATGGTGGACATTTTTCAAAGTCTTTTATCTTGAAATATGGCAAACATGCAGGCAAAGTTAAAGACATCATTCATAGTAACTGGAACATTCTTAGTAGTGACGAGGAAATTCGACCTTTTATTTTTGAGAGACCTTCCTTTGTATATAAAACAGGGTTTAACATGAAGAGTATTACAGAGTCCAAATCAGACAGGCAAAATAGAAAATATAAAACTAATAAAGGGACCACCAAGTGTGGCTGTTGCACACAATGTGCTTACATTTTTGAAGGGAACTGTCATACTCTTAAGAACATCAATAGGAACAAAATTTGGTTTGTGAATGGGAATTGCCAGTCTCGACATCTGGTCTATCTAGCCATGTGTTGTTCATGTCCTTGTTTTTATGTCGGTAAAACTGACAGGCAGTTCAAAAATAGGATTTACGATCATTTGTACTGTATTCGAAAACAAGACGTGAACAACGCACTATCCCGTCATATCCTGAACAACAACAACTGTAAAAAATTTATGTTTGCAATTTTGGACATGGTTCAAAGCAACCCCAGAGGGGGTGACATCAAAGGGTTGGTTGGTGAGAAGGAAATTAGATGGCAGTTGAAGCTCAATGCTTCATGCTATCCAGGTTTAAATGAAGTAATTCCCACCAAGCCACTTTTAATTTAGGTTTAGTAACAGTAATTGTGAAAACCGAAGCATATTCAACTGCTGGGTTACTTTCTACTTTATTTTCTTTTTCACAGTTCAATATATATATATATATATATATATATATATATATATATATATATATATATTTTTTATAGGGTGATTGTTTCAACAACACATTTATATAACTGTGGTTAGAGTACTGTTCAGAAAGCGTATTAATTTACTTTTGTTAACATTAACTATTATTAGCGTTGGGTGGGTGTGTCTGTGTGTGGGGATTTTTCAACATGTAGACTGGTCAACAGAAACACACGGATGAAGCAAGTTCCTTTTGCCTTCTATAAAAAGTTTTTTATTGTTTTTGTTTCTATTATTTTATGTAACCATAATTTTTCGATTATGGTTGTCTGATCATTTTTTTATTGTCAATTTTTATGGTTTTGAGTGTTGTATACTGTATATTTTTTAATAGGTATGAGTTTCTGGTTGAATGCATACTATAGCTTTAAATAGTTACACTGATTAGATTGAATGCATTTATTTTGGTGGATGGTTTTGGCGTTTTTTTACACTATTTAAAGCCTTCCAAATGATATTTTAAATGTTCTGATGAAGTGTATGGTTTACACGAAAGCGCTTAACAATCGTGTTAAGTTTTTATTGTTGGAGAAATAAATTTACTTTTTAAAGTAAAACGTGGATCGTGGTATATCCTTGGGTTGTTGGTGTGTTGAATGGATACAATTCTTTAACCTGTACAAACTATGCTATCTAAGAGGGCTGCAAGTTCCCAACTAACAGTAGTAGAGAAATAAAAGCACAAAAACCCAAAAAGTACAAGTAAAAAGCACTGGTAGGCAGATAGAAGCCTGCGAACGAACAAACAGCTCTAAGAGCTAGAGCAACAGTTCAAACAGTACAAACTCAGAATGATTTAATTTCCACAACTTGATCAGAATACAAAGAGTACCAATACCAAAAATCTTTAAATAACTGTTCCAATCAAACAATTAACAATGAATAATTTTTAAAATATACAGAAAATAAACCATAAATAATGGAAAATAAGCTTTTAAATCTATATCAGAAGATTTTTAATGTTTAATTTGGGTATCAGATCTTAATTTAATCTGCCACAGACATTCTCAATATAATTTTAAAATCTCCCGCTCTCCTATCTGATGTGCATTTCTCTAATATAGAGAATAAAAACTTATTGAAACTAGTACATATAATGGAATGCTTGTACAATGCATTGTTACTGTCTTTAACCTTAATAGCATACAAGTGTATGCCCACATAAAAGGCAGGACAAGAAGAACAAATACTGACATAAACAACTCCTGTAGTATTGCAATTCATGAAGTCAGTTTTTTTACACTATTTAAAGCCTTCCAAATGATATTTTAAATGTTCTGATGAAGTGTATGGTTTACACGAAAGCGCTTAACAATCGTGTTAAGTTTTTATTGTTGGAGAAATAAATTTACTTTTTAAAGTAAAACGTGGATCGTGGTATATCCTTGGGTTGTTGGTGTGTCTTTTGGAACGTTGTTGAACCTGCGGATACAATTCTTTAACCTGTACAAACTATGCTATCTAAGAGGGCTGCAAGTTCCCAACTAACAGTAGTAGAGTCCTTGTAGATGAGATAATTTGTACCAACATAAATACAAACATCTCCATACTTCCTTACATTAAGACATTCTAAGGCCTTTACACACCCAGTATTTTTCATCCTGGCAAGCATAACACTATTCAATGTTCATTACCTTCTCCATAACTAAGTATCACTTCCTCTAATAACTGACTCTTCAGTTACATGTATATGATTTCTGATCAGCCCTAAAGAATCTCCAACTTCTACAACTCAGTAATGTCTGCTCTATCAATTTTTTTAAAAAGAACGATCTTCATCGCCATTAGTCTTAATAACCTCATTTTCAATGCTAATTACATTGGTAAACATACATTTCTCATCCAGTTGTCTTTGTACTTCCACAGCCTCTAGCCATGTTGTCAACTTTGGCCTTTATCCTGTTTTTTCCCTATAGTAATGTTCTTCAATCTTTCCAGGTTCAGCTTTGATTTATTGCTTTTCACTTGGCCATTTTCTCTTTTTTTCTACATTTTCTATTGTCTTTGCCTTTTTCTTTCTGATTGAGAAATGTTATTACCTGTAATCTGTGCATTACATAACAAAGCAGTGAAGGCTAGCAATACAAGGAAAACCACTTTAATCTCCAATACACTGTTATGCAACTTTCCCTTGTGTGTGTTTTTGTGTCCCTTGGGCTATCCTGTTTAGGAAATGCCCCCCCCAAAAAAAAAATATAAACTTCAGCAATTACAATGGCTGTGGGAATTTGCTGCGCAAATGGAGTTACTGAGGCAAAGTTATGTGGATTTCTCTATGATTCTTTGTAGTGTCATGTTTTTCTTTTCTTTTCCTTTAGTGCATGTTTTGAATAACCCTTTAAGAACCAGCTTGTTCCTTCTATTTACTAAAGTTCTGGAGCTAACATTCCTGCATATATAGCAGTTGCATCAAGATGTCTCAACCTGAGGCACAAGACACACTATTTATGCAGGTCTTGCAGCAGGATCTTATGTCCGCATTTCGAACAGTTTTTTAATCCAGAGGCCTTGTTTTCCACTGTACTACCAGTAACATCAATGCACTAACACCAGAGTCAATGTTTTTCTGCGTCGGCTGAAGTCGCTTGCTAGCTGACGTCAGGTTTTCAGTGCTATAAAGGAAGGTAGCTGACGCCATTACATCAGTTTTTCTTCCCTAACCAGTCAGAGGTCCAAGTAAATATGGTAAGGTGGTCCTGGTGGCTAAAAGCCACCATTAGAAACTTATGTCTCCCTAAAGAAAGAAGACATAAGGGGGAAGGAGAGTGGAAAACCAGGACTGCAACAGTGAAAACACTCGAACATCTATATTTATGGTAAGTGTACAGAACTGTACTATGTTCTTTGTGTTTCACTGTTGCAGTCATTACCTGTGGGAGGATGTCCAAAGCTGAGGAGAGGGGTGGTAGGATTTGTAAGAAACCTAGGAATGGGTCAGCATGCCCTGCAGAAAGTACAGTTGTGTACACTTACCATAAATGTAGATGTTCGAGTGTATTTACTGTTGCAATCATTACATTTGGGTAATCTGCTGGCAGGTTGCCCTCAGTCGGCCTGAATAACAAAGGCTTGGGTCCTGCGTCGGTTGCTGTCTCCTCTTCCATGACGTCAGGTCGTCAGGGGTATAAAACATCCAACAACATTTTATTCAGTTTTTCTTGCCCCAGATGTCAGGTACCCCCGAAATGGGGATTAAAAAAAAAAAAAATTATAGATATATATATTTATAACTAAACAGCAATATATATAAAAATGCACTTTTAGCAACATAAACTTTACCTTCATCTAAAAGCAAATACACCACAAAGGCTTTAGAGTATAGTGAAGGAAAGCGAAATTGTAGAAAAGGGGGATGGCGGGTGGGTAACCCGGACTGCAACAGTGAATACACTCTTAACATCTACATTTATGGTAAGTGTACACAACTGTACTATGTTCTTTGCGTTTCACTGTTGCAGTCATTACATTTGGGTAGAATCCCAAAGCTATGGATGGGAGAACAGAACTAAATAGCATTAGGTGCGGCTATAAGGCCCTGCAGAACTGCAGTGGCAAAGCCTGCCCTGGATTTAGAAAAGAGAAGAAAATGATAATGCTTTGTGAAGGTATGAACAGAGCTCCAAGTAGCAGCTTCTAGAAGTAGAGGCAGCTCTGGTGGAATGTGACCTGATTCCCTTGGGTACAGGTTTACCATGATGCAAGCAGCAGAAACGAATGCAGTGGCTTATCCACTTAGAAATAGTCTGCTTTGATATAGCCCTCCTCTCTGATCCTGACGCAACTGCCACCAGCAGTTGCTCAAACTTTCTTAGAGATTTGGTCCTGTTTAAGTAGAATATTAGTTGCCCGTGTACGTCCAATGACTGCAGAATCCACTACCTCTTGTTCTGCGGATTTGGGTAAAATGTTGGCAGGTGAATAGTTTGGTTAAGAGCCACATTGGATACCACCTTAGGCATAAAGGAAGGACTGGTCCTGAGGGACACCCTGTCCGGGTGAAATGTAATAAAAGGCTCCACAGCCATGAGAGCCTGTAAGTTCTGAAACCCTTCTTGCTGAAGTGATTGCCAAAAGGAAAACTGTTTTCCAAGATAACTTTATATCCGAAGTAGCTGCTGGTTCAAAAGGAGGCAGGGTAAGTTTTTCCAGCACAAAATTGGGGTCCCATGCAGGAGTTGGTGATCTTCTGGGAGGCCTTAAATTTTTGGCCCCTCTAAGATACTGCTTTAGCAGAGGATGAGAGAAGATAGGAGGCTCCGTGTTGTAATGAGCCGAAATAGGTGAGGCATGGATTTTTATTGAAGAGAAGGATAGGCCCTTGTCAATCATCTCAGTCAAGCATTGTAAAATCTGAGGGATGTTTGGTTTTGCTGAGTCTGTTCCTTGCGCTTGGTTCCAAGCACAGAATCTCTTCCATTTATCAGCATAAGATTTTCTAGTACTAGGCCTTCTGGCTTCCAAAATGACATCCATAACAGATTTACTGAGAGGTGTTGTTTGAAAAACTACATGATCAGCCATGCTGCCAGGTTCAGAGCTTGGAGCTGAATGTGCAGAATTTGATAGTTCTGCAGAGACAGTAGATGAGGTATTTGAGGCAAGAACCAAGGAGGGGGTTGTTGCAACATATTCCTTAGAATTGCTACCAGTGCTGGCGAGGCCAGTCTGGAGCAATTAGAATCATTTTTGGTTTTTCCTGTCTGGCCTTTAATAAGACCCTGGGAAGAAGAGGCAGAGGAGGAAAGGTGTAGACTGATAGGTTTTTCCAACTGAAGGACAGGGCGTCCACTTTCCATGCATGTCTGTGATAAGTCCTTGTGCAGAATTTGTCCAGTTGATAATTTTGGGGAGAGGCAAATAGATCTACATCTGGGCTCCCCCATTTCTGTGTTACCATGCTGAATACGTGTGGATTCAGTTTCCACTCGTGACGGTCCATTAGATTTCTGCTTAGGTCATCTGCCAGAGTACTTTGTTTTCCTGGCAGGAATTGAGCTTGAAGATGTAATTGGTGAGTCAAGACTGTGTCCCACAATGCCATGGCTAGTCTGCAAAGGGGGTAAGAATGTGTACCCCCCTGCTAGTTTATGTACCACATAACCGTGGTGTTGTCCATCTTTATCAGTAGTTGTCCTGGATGAAGTAAGTCCTTGAAGGCTGTCAGGGCATTCTGAACAGCTAGCATCTCTTTCTGGTTGATATGTAAATGCATTTGGTTTGGGTTCCATATGCCCTGAATGCATCTCCCCGCCAGGTGGGCCCCTCAAGCATAGTCTGATGCATCTGTAGTTAGGGTTTGGGTGGCAGGGGGTAGAGTGAATGACAGTCCCTTGTTTTGGTGACATGTCTCTGCCCACCAAAGAAACTCCTGTTGTAGGCAGGGAATGAGTGGAATCATTGTTTGTGTCAATGTTGACTCCCATAAGCTTTTTAGGTACCACTGAAGTTTCCTCATATGAAGTCTTGCATATGTAATTAGTAGAATGCAGGATGCCATGAACCCCAAAGCCTGCAGAATTTGTCTTGCAGATAACTGGGTTTTTGTTGCCATCTGTTTGAAGTATACAGTCAGTTGCCTTTGTTTGTATGGCGTAAGGTAAGCCATCTGGGCAGTTGTATTCAAGCTTGCACCCAGGAATGTAATTTTTTGAGATGGTACCAATTGTGATTTCTTTTCATTTATTGTGTGCCCTAGGCATGTTAGAAGCCTTTTTACAAACGCCAGATGTTGAAGAAGAATGTCCTTGTTTTCTGCTTGAATGAGACAGTTGTCCAAGTAAGGATAGATTTGTATGCTTCTTTGTCTGCAAAATGCAATTACTGGTGCCAGGCACTTTGCAAAGACCCTGGGCTCAGTAGATAAGCCAAAGGGCAGTGCAGAAAATTGGTAATGCATAAAACCTGCCTTGTAGCGGAGGTATCTTCTGCACGATTCCCTTATTGGGATATGCAGTTATGCCTCTTAAGTCTAGAGTCACTACCCAAGCGTCCTTGCCCAGCATGGGCAGTAGCTGTTGTAAAGTCAGCATTTTGAATTTTGGAATATCCAGGAATGTATTCAAAATCGATAAGTCCAGTATTGGATGCCAGGCATAGTCTTTTCTGGGTACAAGGAACAGTCTTAAATAAAAACCTTGTCCTTTTTCCTGTTCTGGTATGGGTTGAATAGCCCCCATATCCATGAGGGACGTATCTTGTTTCTGAGCCTCTGCCCATTGATTTTGTGGCAGATCTGGCCAACCGTTTGGAATTGACAAAGTATGGAAATTAAATCTGTACCCATGGGATACCATGTTTAATACCCACTTGTCCTGGGTAATTAACTGCCAATTTTGAGCATGAAGTGCTAATCCCCCCCCCCCCCCCAAGGGGGCTGCCAAAAGATAAGTGCTTTGTGATGGCAGAGGGAAGTCATTTAAACTGCTTACCATAGGGTTGTGCTTTGTTTCCTCCAGATTTGGAGGTGGAGGCACCCCAATGCTTTGACCTATAAGAACCCTGTGATTGGTATCTAGAGCCTTTTGAGCGCCTGGATTTGCCTTGAGAGGCTCTGTTGGACACAGGAAAGGAACAATTTTTTGTTGGCCAATGCCCACTGAATCTGGGTGGCTGCACTTGTAAGAAATCTTTTACAGTTTGCATAGATTTAGCTTTGTCTTCCATTTTCTTTAAAACCTCTTCTGCCTTATTACCAAACAGAATATCATGCTGTAAAGGGGCATCCAACAATTTAGCTTTAACATTATCAGGCAGATTTTGCTCCTTGAGCCAGGCATGCCTTCTAATCACAGATCCACTAACAGCGGCCCTGCAAGAGGCCTCCAAGGAATCAAAACCACACTGCAAAGTATGCTTTCCAACCTGCTCTGCTGCATGCAATAATTCCTGTAATTCTTTATTTTCCACACAATCAGAAATAAACATCATTTTCTGTTTCAATAGGCCCATAACATGCTGTTTATATTTAAGCATATGAAAAGTACAGTTTTGTACCTACCATAAATGTAGATGTCCGATAGATATGCAACTGCAGTCCTGACATATGGGTTGTCCTGCCTCAGGCAGCCCTTCGGTCGGCCAGATTCCAAAGTCTGGGTCCGGCCGATGTCGCCTCCTCCCCGACGTCAGAGCGGCTGGAGTATAAAGGCATCAGCCGACGCCATCTTCTTCAGTGTTTCTTGCCCCAGATGCCAGGTGCCCTCCAAGGAAGGCTAAATTTTGTAAATGGATAAACAGAAAAAAACAGACATACACAAAAGTAATAAACAGATACACCATAACATATAACCCCAGCTGATAGGTAAGGGGAGAAAGGACCCAAAGGAAAAACAGAGGGGTAGGAGGGAGGGAAAACCTGACTGCAGTTGCATATCTATCAGACATCTACATTTATGGTAGGTACAAAACTGTACTATGTCCTTCAAGAATGCAACTGCAGTCCTGACATATGGGTTGAATACCATAGCCAAGCTGGGGGTGGTAGGACTAAACAAGGGATGGTGTAGCTAGAAGGTCCTGCAGGACTGCCGAAGCAAAGCCTGCTCGGGATCTGGAGTAAAATGGCAGGTTGTAGTGTTTGGTAAATGTATGCACGGAGCTCCATGTAGCAGCCTCTAGAATATCTTTTGTAGCCACTCCTCTTAGAAAAGCTGTGGATGTGGCCATAGCTCTGGTGGAGTGTGGTCTAATATTAGCTGGCACACTTTTTCCATGGAAAGAGTAACAGAATCTGATGCAGTGTCCAATCCATTTTGAGATGGTTTGTTTGGTGACTGCTTTTCCTTGCGTCCCAGCAGCATAGGCTACAAACAGTTGGTCAGACTTCCTGGTGGACTTTGTTCTGTCCAAGTAGTAGCGTAGTTGTCTGTGAATGTCTAAAGTATGCAACAGCTTTTCCCTTTATTTTGAGGGTTAGGAAAGAAAGTAGGCAGGTGAATTGCTTGGTTTAGAGACACTCTGGATATGACCTTAGGCATGAATGAAGGATTGGTCCTAAGGGAAACTCTGTCCTGATGAAAGATGAGAAAAGGAGGAACTGCCATGAGGGCCTGTATCTCCAAGACTCTTCTTGCTGAGGTGACTGCCAACAGGAAAACCGTTTTCCAAGAGAGAAACTGCATTTCTGAAGATGCTGCTGGTTCAAAAGGAGGAAGAGTTAATTTTTCCAAGACGTAATTGAGGTCCCATGCAGGAATTGGTGGTTTCCTTGGAGGTTTGATATTCTTTATACCTCTTAGAAACTGTCTTAGCAAGGGATGCAAAAACACAGGTGGATCACAGTTGTAATGTGCTGAGATAGCTGAAGCGTGGATTTTGATGAAGAGTATGAGAGGCCACTCTGAAACATTTCTGCCAAGTACTCTAATAGCTGAGGTATGTTCATCAGTGATGCATCCTGGCCCTTGTTGACATTCCAGATGATGAATCTCTTCCATTTTGCCGAATAAGTTTTTTCTGGTGGAAGGTCTGCGTGCCTCCAGCAAAATTTCCTGAACTTTTTTGGAGAGGGAGTCATGGGTCACAGTCATGGAACTCTCCAAGCTGTCAGCTTTAAGGTTTGCAGGTTCTGATGAACAGTTTTGTAATTGTGTTGAGTCAGGAGCAGAGGCCATTGAGGCAAGGGCCACGGTTTGGTGTGAGTTATGCTCAGTAGCAGTGGATACCAGTGTTGCCTCGGCCAGTCTGGAGCTATCAAGATTCCTCTGGGTTGTTCTGCCTTGATCTTCAGTAACACCTTGGTGAGTAAAGGTAGGGGAGGGAATGCATAAATTGTTAGGGCATTCCAGCTGAAGGAAAGAGCATCTGTTCTCCAGGCTAGAGGATGGTGTATCCTTGTGCAGAACCTTTCCAGGTGATGATTGAGATGAGATGCAAAGAGGTCTATGTCTGGTCTTCCCCATGCAGTTGTTATTTGTGAGAAAATGCATGGGTGTAGCATCCATTCGTGTGGATCCAAGAAATTTCTGCTCAACCTGTCTGCCAGAACATTGTTCTTGCCCGGGACAAACTGGGATTGCAAGCAGATGTTCAGTTTCAGGGACTTTTCCCAAAGAGTCATTGTTAGTCTGCAGAGGGGGTAGGAATGAGTGCCCCCTTGCTTGTTTATGTACCACACGACAGTGGTGTTGTCTGTCCTTATTAGCAGATGACCTTGCTGAAGAGATTTTCCAAAGGCTTCTATTGCATGTATCACTGCCAACATCTCTTTGATTTATGTGCTGATGCATTTCCATGGGAGTCCATTGCCCTTGAATGCATCTGCCGTCCATGTGCACCCCCCATCCCTGGGTCTGAGGCGTCTGTTGTAATAGTTTGACTTGTTGGAGCTTTGTTGAAAGGCATGCCTTCGTTTAAGTGACTTGCTTGAGCCCACCACAAAAATTCCCTTTGCAGGCATGGTATGAGTGGTATTATGTCTTCTAGGTTGTGGCTGTGTTGAGACCACAAGCTTTTTAGGTACCATTGCAGCTTTCTCATGTGTAGTCTTGCCAGAGGGATTAGAAGAATACAAGAAGCCATGAACCCCAGGGCCTGCAGGGTCTTCCTTGCGGTCAGGTGGGTCAGTTTTGCTAGGCTTTTGAAGTAATCTGTTAAATGCTCTTGTTTCTCCTCTGTGAGGAAAGCCATTTGTAGCTGTGTGTCCAGCTTTGCTCCTAGAAAAATAATCTCTTGGGATGGCAGTAGTCTTGATTTTTGAATGTTGACTGTGTATCCCAAAGCCTGCAGCAATTGAATGACGTAATCCAAGTGTTTTATCAAGGTTTGTTTGCTGTCTGCTTGTATGAGGCAGTCGTCCAGGTAAGGGTATATTTGAATCCCCTGGAGTCTGCAATGTGCCACTACTGATGCCAGGCATTTCGTGAATACTCTGGGCGCAGTAGATAAGCCAAACGGCAATGCTGAGAATTGATAGTGCTCTGTTCCGGCAAGAAATCTGAGGTATCTTCTGCAACTGTGTCTGATAGGGACATGCAGGTATGCCTCCTTGAGGTCCAGAGTAACCAGCCAAGACCCCTTGCCCAGCATGGGAAGAAGTTGCTGTAACGTCAGTATCTTGAATTTTGGCACCATGGGAAAAATATTTAGAATGGACAAGTCCAATATAGGCCTCCATTGCTTTTCTTTTCTTGGAACAAGGAACAGTCTTGAGTAAAATCCCTGGCCTTGTTCCTGAGGAGGAACCTTCTCTATTGCTTTTATTTGTAACAGCTTTGAGACTTCTATGAGTGCCTCTGCCCTTTGATTTTGTGGCAGGTTTGGCATGCCTTGTCCCGTTGGTAAGGTATGGAAGTGGAACCTGTAACCTCTGTCTATTATGTCCAGAATCCAATTGTCCTTTGTTATAATGTGCCAGTTTTTTGAGAATAGAGATAATTTTCCGCCTAGAGGTGCTTCTCTTTGAGCCTTGGTAGGCGGAGTGAAAGGTAAGTCATTATGATTGTCCCTGTGGTGCAGGTGAACTACCTGTGCCACTTCTCTGATTTTGTGGTTGCCATTGGCGACCCCTGTAGGAGCCTCAGTATTGCCCTCTACCTCGTGCACGCCTGTTCTTTCCCCTTTGAAACTTGTCAGAGTCTGGAAAGGACCAGCTCTTTGAAGGCCAATTTCTGCTGAATCTGGGTGGCTGAACCTGGAGGAAATCCTTTACTGTCTGTACTGATTTTGCCTTCTCCTCAATAGACTTCAACAAATCCTGAGCATTAGCACCAAAAAGCTTCTGTTTATCCAGAGGTGCGTCCAGGAGCTTTACTTTAACATGATCCGGCAGTGGCTGCTCTTTCAACCAAGCATGTCTACGGATAACAGCCCCTGTCATAGCTGCCCTACATGAAGCCTCCGATGCATCATAACCACACTGAAGAAAATGATTGCTAACCTGCTGAGTATTATGAACCAAATCCTGCAATGCCTTTCTATCTATAGGCTCAGGAGAGGCTAACTTTTTCTGCAAATCATCCAGTAAATAATCCTGGTACTGAAACATATGAAAAAGGCAGTTAAGTGACCTCATGGCAAGGGTGGAAGAGGTATAAACTTTTTTACCCCATCTCTCCAGGGACCTTGCTTCCCTGTCAGCTGGCAGTGGATTCTTGGCTGAGGAGGTAGCCACTCCTTTGGGGCCCTGTGAAATAGTTTCTAGATCCACAGAGTGGGCCTTAAAGAGATGCTTGTGGGTGTCAGGGACCCTGTAATATCCGTCAGGCTTCACAGGAGCAGGAGGGAGAGAATCGGGGGAAGCACTGGAGTCTGAGAATACATCATCCAGGACATCCAAAACTGGAGGGATAGCTAAAGGTCTGTGCTGGGGTAACTTAAGGAAGGTACGTAGCCTTTTCCTAGAATCAGAAAATTCCTGACCCTGCCACTTAAAATGTTCCCTCATGGAGTGAAGGACCTCACCGAAAGAGAAATCCTACGGAGGAGAGGCAGAGGGAATTGATTCCTCAGCATCAGAGTCTTCGTAGGCCTGGAAGCATTCTTCTTGGTTATCTGAATGCTCTGAATCCCCAGAGGCTTCTTCTGAGGAGAGGTTGTCTGCCTGCTCAGTTCTGGGCCTTTTTTCTGCAGGCGGTTGAGAACCTCTGTCTGGATGGGGCTGAGACCCCCTGATAAGAGAGATTAGGTCTGCAGCAAGAGACATAATCTGTCTATCAGAAAAAGGGGCCCGAGAAGTAGGTTTAGGATGGGCCTTGGCCTGGCTGGCGGCCTTAGCACGTGCAAAGGCCTTGATGGACATGGATACAGGAGGCCTAGCTGCCCCACGTGCAGGGGTAACTTTGTCCACAGGAATGGTGTCGGGTAGATCGAGAACTTCGGTTTCTGGAGGAAAATCGACAACCGGCACTGGTGTAGACTCCGGGAC
The DNA here is from genome assembly GCF_019279795.1 of Protopterus annectens. Lineage (NCBI taxonomy): Eukaryota > Metazoa > Chordata > Ceratodontiformes > Protopteridae > Protopterus > Protopterus annectens. The sequence continues at coordinate 1,966,655,539 of NC_056729.1, forward strand.
CGAAGAACGTGTTAATGCGGTGTCGTCGGCCTGGAGTGGTTGAGTTACCGCTTCCGAAGGGACCGAAGCACTCGCGGAGGGCTTAAACGTTATATCGGTGGAAGACGCGGGCCGAGGATGTCGGTCCCGGTCCTTTCGTTTTTTGGTAGCTTGTGCTGTCGGTTGTTCCGACGGCATGATGTAAGCGTAGGATTCGCCAAAAAAGTCTTCGGCAAATTCTGCCCGGCGCCTGAGAGTGCGCTTATTAAAGCAAGCACAGGCAGCACAGGCCGAGACATCGTGGTCTGGGCCCAGGCAAGGGAGGCAGTAAGAATGGAAGTCCTTATGAGGTATTTGTTTACCACAAGACAAGCAATTATTAACTTTCTAAATTTGTTCTGACATCGGCTGAGGCAAGAAAAAATGTTCCCCAACGGGGTACTTAGCTTTTAGATGACTTCAGTAACTGAAACACAGGAGCTGACCGACCGGCACTTGCGAACTGCTTCTGCTTCGGGCACCGCACGGCAAAAAAGACTGAAGAAGATGGCGTCGGCTGATGCCTTTATACTCCAGCCGCTCTGACGTCGGGGAGGAGGCGACATCGGCCGACGCTGGACCCAGACTTTGGAATCTGGCCGACCGAAGGGCTGCCTGAGGCAGGACAACCCATATGTCAGGACTGCAGTTGCATTCGTGAAGGACATCTGGCAGTTTAAGGCCCTAATTGCCAAGGTTGCAGACGTATAAACCTTCTTTCCTCATCTATCCAGCACCCTGGAATCTCTATCAGACGGGGTAGGATTTTTGGCTGTAGAGGCCTTTACACCTTTTGGTCCCTGTGAGATAGTTTCAGGATCAGCAGCAGCAGGATTTTTGAATAGAAATTTGTGGGAGTCAGGAACCCTGTAATATCTGTTTGGCTTACTAGGAGCCGAAGGTAGGGAATCAGGAGCCATGCTCGATTCCGAAAACACATCAACAACATCTAATACAGGAGGTATAGCCAAAGGCCTATACTGAGGAAGAAGGAGGAAATCCTTAAGCCTCTTTTTTAACTTAGAGAAATCCTGACTCTTACAATGAAAATGTTCCCTTAAAGTATGCAAGGTTTCTCCAAAAGAATAATCCTCAGGAGGAGATGCAGAAGGGATGGATTCTTCTGCATCTGAATCCTCATAGGGTGGTATAGAAAATTCCTGATCAGAAGAAGAATCAGAAGAAATAGAAACCTGATCTGAAGATTCATAATCAGTGTCTTGCCTAGGCCTCTTAGCAAGGGGGGGGGGGGGTTGGGAACCCCTGATCAAGGTAATTAAGTCCAATGCCATTTTGATCATCTGTTTTTTAGGCATAGAGGCCTGAGCACGTGGCTCATGCATTGGTTTTTTAGACTTAAAAGTTGTTTTTGTCTCTGTTTTTGAAGCTGGCATCGGTTTTATATAAAAATGTTGAGGCCTGAAAACACCCACAGAAGCCGGTGCCTGCTCAGCGGCTCCAGACCCATTCAAGGGAGAGACATCTGCGGGTTCAATACTCTGAGAATCTTGCGGCATACCGGACTCCGCATGGGTCTCGGTAGAGGCCTGCAACTCAAAAGTAGCAGGTATCAGGGGCTGCGAAAGCCACTCATTGAGTACAGGCGAACCAGCGACTGGCTTAGGAGAAGCTTCGTCGTCGGTTTTGGACCTCAACGGTCCGTCTCTGTCTTTTTCTTTGCATTATTTGTGAACACCGGTAGTCGGATTGCTATCCGACGACATTTCAGGGTAATTAAATCTGGATCCAAAATATTTTGATGCAAAAATATACCGATGCGCAATAGTGCATTGGTTAAATCTAGCACAAAACCGACAGCAAGGCAAGTTATGATCTGGGCCTAGGCAAGGAATACAGTACAAATGAAAATCCTTATGAGGTATTTGCTTCCCACAAATAATGCAATTAACAACTTTTACTGACATCGGTAAGGAGCAAGATAAAGTTTTCCCAATGGGGTACTTAGCTTTAATTGAAGACTTCGGTTCTGAAACTCAAATGTGAAAATTTCAGGAGTCGGCCGACCGGCACTTGCAAACTGCTTCTGCTTCGGGCACTGCACGGCAAGAAAGACTGAATAAAATGGCTTTGGCTGCATGTTTTATACCCCTGATGACCTGATGTCATGGAAGAGGAGACAGCAACGACGCAGGACCCAAGACATTGTTATTCAGACCAACTGAGGGCAACTTGCCAGCAGATTACCCAAATGTAATGACTGCAACAGTGAAACACGAAGAACATCTGCAGAGGCAAACCCTGCCCAAGCCTTAGAAAAATAGAGGTAGGTGGCAATGCTTGGCAAAGGTATAGACAGAAGTCCATGTGGCAGCTTCCAGGATGTCCCTGGTGGTAATTCTTCGGAGGAATGCTGTGGAAGTGGAGGCTGCCCTACTGGGATGGGTTGCAATAGTCTTAGGGGGTGGTTTCCCATGCAAACTGTAGCAGAAATGGATACAGTGTAATATCCATTTAGAAATGGTTTGTTTGAAAATGGGCTTCCCCTCTGCCCTGGGGCAAAGCTGACAAGTAGTTGGTCTATTTTCCTGAAGGGTTTAGTATAGTCCAGATGGTATCTGAGCTGTATGTGCACTTCTAGTGAGTGCAGAATTCTTTCCCTCTTGTTTTGAGGGTTAGGAAAGAAGGTGGGTAGATGTATGGCCTGGCTGACAGTTACATTAGATACCACCTTGGGCATAAAGGAGGGATTAGTCATCAGGGAGACCCTGTCTGCATGGAAGATGACGATGAAGGGCTTAATGGCCATCAGTGCCTGAAGTTCTGAAACCCTTCTGACTGAGGTGATAGCTAGGAAAAAAGCAGTCTTCCAGGAGAGGTATCTTAGTTCTGCTGAAACACCAGGTTTGAAAGGTGGTAAAGTTAGTTTTTACAAAACAAAATTCAGGTCCCAGGGTGGAGTGGGTGGCCTTCTGGTAGGTCTGATATTAGAAGCCCCTCTGAGGAATTGTTTAATCAAAGAATGGGAAAACAGGGGCTCTTCTGTATCAAAATGAGCCGAAATGGCTGAGGTGTGGATTTTAATAGAGGAGAAGGAGAGGCCACTATTAAGTAGCTCCACTAGGTAGTCCAGGACAAGAGGGATGGAAGGTTGTGAGGTATTGCACCCTCTGGACTGGCTGCAGGAGCAGAATCTTTTCTATTTTCCTGCGTAAGATTTTCTGGTGCTGGGCCTCTGTGATAATGTCTAGGACTTGTTTGCTTAACAGGGGGCCCTTGTTTGCCTTTAGAGTATTAGCCATGCTGATAGTTTGAGAGCCTGCAAGTCTGTGTGCAGCATCCCCCCCCCCCCGAGTTAAGAGGTATTAGATCAGGGGAAGTAGCCTGGGAGGCTGTAAGGTCCGGCTATGCAGTAAGGGGTGCCAATCTGGAGCAATGAGGATGGCCTTTGGTCTCTCCTCCCTTATTTTGATCAGTACCTTAAGGATAAGGGGCAGAGGAGGGAATGCATACACAAAGAGGGTGCTCCAGAGGAAGGTCAAGGCATCCACCTTCCATGCTAGGTGGTGATACTCCCTGGTACAGAATTTTTTCAGCTGATGGTTGGGATGCGAAGCAAAGAGATCCACCTCCGGAGTCCCCCATGCCTGAATGATTTGTAAAATGCTTTTCCTGTGGTGCTGCCATTCATGGGGGTCCAGTAAGTTTCTACTTAAGTGGTCTGCCAGGGTGTTGTTGATCCATGGTAGGTACTGTGCTATCAGGTGTAGTCCCATCGAAGAGGCTGCCAGTCAGAGGTTCATGCACAGTGGGTAAGATTGGGTCCCTCCAAGTTTGTTGATGTACCACATTACTGTGGTGTTGTCTGTTCTGATAAGGAGAACCCCTGGCTTGAGATGGGGTTTGAAAGATGTCAGAGCCTTTTGTAATGCCATAATTTCCTTCTGGTTGATGTGTAAGGAAGGTGCAGGGCATCCCAAAGACCTTGGGTGCACCTGCCTTCTAGGTGAGAGCCCCTAGCTATGTCTGAGGCACCGGTGGTAAGAGTCTGCCCGGTTGGGCGTAGGGTGAAGGGAAGACTGTTGTTCTGAGCACAGGCACCTGCCCACCAAAGAAACTTGGCCCTTATACAGGGTATCAGAGGTAGATAGGTCTCTAGAGGTTGAGAGTGCTGACACCAAAAGTTCTTTAGGTACCACTGAAGTTTCCTCATGTGAAGCCTGGCCAGAGGAATTAGAAGGATTTAAGATGCCATGTACCCCAAGGCTTGCAGGAACTTCCTTGCAGTGAGGCGACTTCTGGAAGACAGCTGGGTAAAATAGACAGGCACGAAGCTCTGTTTTTCTGGAGATAGGAAGGCCATTTGGGATGCTGTGTCCAGCAGTGCCCCCAAGAAAATGATCTTCCTGGAGGGCGTTTGCCTTGATTTCTTCTAGTTGATGGTGTACCCTAAGGAGTTTGGAGAGTTTTGACAAACAGGAGGTCCTTAAGGAGCTTTCCTTTGCAATCTGCCTGAATAAGGCAGTCGTCCAGATAAGGGTAAATTTGTATATTTTTCTGTCTGCAAAAGGCTATGGCCGGGGCTAAGCATTTGGTGAATACCCTGGCAGCAGTAGATAATCCAAAGGGTAGCGCACAGAACTGAAAGTGTTGTGAGCTTGCTCTGAAGCGAAAGAATTTTCTGCAGGATTCCCTTACGGGGATGTGGAGGTAGTTATCTTTTAGATCTAGGGTACCCAACTAGGCATTTCTTTGTCGGCATAGGCAGTAGCTGCTGCAAAGTTAGCATTTTGAATTCGGGGACCACCAGGAAGGTGTTCAGAATGTATAGATCCAGGATGGGGTGCCAAGTGCCCTCTTTTCTGGGAACAAGGAATAGTCTGAAATAAAAGCCTTTGGCTGTTTGATCTGAGGGGACAGGTTCTACTGCCCCTTAGGATATTTATTTATTAATTTTATTTTACATTTGTTGACCGGGCTAGTCTAACTGGATTTATTTCCATTTTCAGTAGAGACCTGGGGAGAAAAACTCCAAATGTTTACAATGTTAAAAATCTTAAAATAAACATTACAAATTTTGAGAGCAAATAGATCACAATTGTTGCATAAATATTTGCAAAAAAAAAAATACAACACATACAAGTCAACAAGTCGTTTACATTACATAATTTAGATACAGTAAAGAGAAGTTATTATACAGTGAGATAAAAGAATTGTAGTACTTCATCAGGGTAAGGTGTAGAACGTAAGTTAAGTTGTGTTTACCAGTATCAGGCCTGCTTCTGGGGGGTAAGCAGTAAAGTAAGAGTAAGTGTGGTGAGAGAGATATGGGTGGAGAAATTAGAGGACTAGTCAGGGTTATTGCAAGGGCATAACCAATGTGTTATTAGGTGTCTTTTGAGGTTTGGTTTAAAGAGAGGTAAGGAAGAGAGTAGTGTTAGTTCATTAGGTAATAGGTTCCATTTTTTACCCACTGTATTAGGAAAACAGGGAGGCTCCAGCTAGGTTGTTGGTTTTACTTATGGTGGCTAGAAGTTTGTCAGATGAGCGTAGTGAATTTAGATTTTTGTAGGGGATCATGAGGTTGGAGAGTATGGGAGTGCTGTTAGGTTGGTAGAATATTTTGTGGGCAATGGTTAGTTGGGAGAATATTAGGTTGTTTTGTAGTTCAAGCCAGCCTAGGTGCTGCAGATTAAGACAGAGGTGAGTTTGGAAGGGATTGCCTATGGCAAATGTGGCTATGCTGTTGTAGGAATTAGCTAGTTTAATTATTTTTCTTTAGGCTTGTGTATATGGGTGAGGCGTACAGAAGAGGTGAAATTAAGTGGGTGTGAGCAATCTTAGTTCTAGCTGTTGGAGTTAAGAAAGATTTGATTGTATACAAGGAGCCTACTTTCCTGTTAACTGCCTTTATGGTGTGGTTTATGTGGCTATCAAACTTAAGGTTATCGTCAATAGTTATTCCTAACAGTTTCATGGTAGGGTCAGGGGATATACGGGTGTTATTATTGGAACTGACTGAGAAATCTAAGGGGGGAGACTTATAGGTGGGTGTGAAGAGTAGGAGCTTGCTTTTTTTTAGCATTGAGAAGGAGGTAGCGTGTTGAGAACCATGTCTCTACTGAGTTAAATATGTTTTGGGTTAGGGAATGTAGTTCTGATATGGAGTTAGATGAGCATATTAGTGTAGAATCGTCTGCATATTGTATGCAGGTGGCTTGAGGAATTACAACATGGAAGTCATTGATAAATAGTGAGAATAGGAGAGGTCCCAAAATAGAGCCCTGGGGAACTCCAAGTGTGACTGGCAGGAGAAAAGATATGTTATTTTCCCAGAGTACTGCCTGCTGTCTGTTGCTGAGGTAGGACTTGAACCACTGAGTAGCTTGAGAGTCAATGGAAAGGGATTGAAGAATATTTATAAGAAGGGTATGGTTTACCATATCAAATACTTTTGAGAGGTCAATAAAGAGTGCAGATGCGAGTTTGTTTTCATTGCGATTTCTATTGATGGCATCAGTGAAGGATAATAAAGCAGTTGTGGTACTATATGATGGCCTAAAGCCATGTTGGCAGTTAGCTATTATGTTGTGTTGTGTCAAGTGGTTTAATAGTTGATGGTGAATGCATTTCTCCATAATCTTTGCTAAGGGTGATAAGAGAGCTATTGGCCGGTAGTTACAGTACTCAGTTACCACCTTTGTGTAAGGGGATAATGTGAGAGATTTTCCAGATGTCAGGAATGGTTCCCTCCTTTATGGTTCTATTTATGAGTAGGGATATTGGAAAGGCACTTGCTCTGGCTGCTTTCTGCAGATATTCAGATAGAAGCTGGTCAGCAGAAGGAGTACAAGGCTTAAGTTTTTGGATTAAGTTATAGATAAAGGTGGTAGATATGGGTTGCAAATGGAATGTAGGAAGTGACTCAGGTGTGGTGGTAGGAAGATTTGAGTTGTCTGGGGTTAGTTGACTAGCTAGCGATTGTATGGTCTCCGTGAAAAAAGCATTAAAGGCATTGGCAGTTTGATGGGGGGTATTTAGATTGGTCCCTAGTGGTGTAGGAGTATGAGAGTGGCCTGGGAGAAGGAGTTTGCTGATGCTTGACCCGAATGTCTGAGGATTATTATGGTGAGTTTACTGTAATTTACAGTAATAGTTTGTTTTGTCTGTAAGTACTGCCTTTTTTCTACTATTTCTTAACTGCCTAAAGGTTTGTTGCTCAGAGATATCTTTAGTGGCTCGCCACTTAGCCCAAGACTTGTTCCTGAGCAGGATTTTTTGTTTGGTTTCTTTAGTTAGCCAGGGGGCTGGTTTGGATTTCATTCTGATAGACCATTTGGGTGCATGGGTATTCTAAGATAGCTAAGAATTCAGAGTTAAAATATTTAATGGTTTCTTCAAGTGGGAGAGTTTTTAGGGGTTCCAGTCACAGGCTTTAAGTTCACTTTGGAACAATACTGGGTTAAATTGTTTGTGCGCAAAATCATATAGGTGAGGGGGTTAGAGATATAATTTTTCTGCCTAGTAATAGGCCAAAATATGATCACTAATGTTGTCTGGGAGAGTTCCTACCTTACAAGCTTGTTGCGGTCTATGAGTATCCAGTCTAATGTGCTCTCTTTTTTGTTTGGTTTGTTGATTCTGGTAGTGGAGGTGACTGAGTAAAGCCGTGAAGGTTGATGAGGGAGGTGGGAGTATCAGCAATGATTCCTTTCCAGTCAGTGTTAAAATCACCTAATATTATTGTCTCTTGTGGTTATTTCATTATCTTTAGTACCTGGTTTTAACCGGGTTTCTGTTAGGCAGATGATGTCAAATGAATGGGTATCTAGAGGGTCTGGAGGTGGGCTACTTTGTTGTTAACGCTGAAGATATTAAGGTGCCTATCAGAAAAGAGTTAGGTAGTTTAGGCTGAGCAAGCAGAGTAGTTGGATTTGTTGGTCCTGGGTTAGGGTGGATGTTATCGTCTTTTAGGGGTAGATTCTTTAGTTTTAATGTTGGGTTAAGTAGAAAGTTAGTTAGATATTTAACTTTCTTTACTGTGGGCTTATCATATATATTTAATGTGCGAGAGTCTATGGTATTTGGCTAGTAGATGACTAGGATTAAAAGTGAGGGTTATCTGACTATGGGAAAGTATGGGGGTGTGCATGGCTGTCTGTTTTGGGAAGTAAATAAACTCATTATAATACTGATTTTCAATAGAGGTAAGGATATAGGCTGAGGAAATGGCAGTTGTCAGTATAGCTATGAGTATTAGCTTGGTACAGAAGGCTTTGGTTACTTGAGGCACATTAATGGAATTAATAATGATTTGTAAGGATGTGGGACAGAGTTCAGATAGTATAGAAGTAAAGGTTAGGCAGAATTAGAGAGGTGGAACTAAATACTAATCGGGCACCTGATAAGAGAATAGGTACACTAGTTAAGTAGTGGCTGCTAGTAGGAGTTGGTTAGGAGAAGGGGTGTGGCTGTTAATGTATCTTGGTTGGTAGGTAGGAGTGATGGGAGAGAGGGTGTGGTTAAGGAAAGTATATGTTTAGGACCTCTGGGGGTGGGTGAGATTTGGGGGTAGGGTAGGGGAGCGGAGTGAGCCCACAGGGCGAATGGAGCGGACAGAACCAAGGCTGAGAAGAAGATCTGTGAGAAATAATCAGTAGCAAGCTGATTGCTGAGGATAAAGTTTGGAGGTAGTAAAGGTAAGAGAGGAGGTAGGTATGAAAGGTGGAGAGGGACGTTTAAAGGAGAAAGTAGTAACAAGAATAGAGTAAATCACAGGGAAGAGAAGGGGCTAAAATCAAGGAAATAGTAAGGAAACAAATAGAATATTGACAAGCTTTACTAAACGAAAGAGCTTGCTTACTAAAGGGAATAGATGGACCAAGAGGGGTTAAAGCTAGAAAAGACGGAGGAAAAAATACTGTACTAGAGGAAGGGGCTTTATAGAAGTTACTTGAATAAGAGTAGGCAGGGGAGCCACCTGGTACATACAGACTATAATTACAGTAGGGGACAAATAAGGGCCAGATATTTAAAGGGTATGGCTGCTGGCTGTCCTGGCTAGAGAGGGAGTTATAACCACACAGCACCTCGGATTATAGTTAAAAATAATTACTATAGAGTACGGTATCTGTTAAACATACTTTCTTATTATCTGAAATGAGTTATTCGCAGGGAGAGTTTGGTTTTACCCCTGTATCAAGGATAGGCAAAAAATACAGTTGTGTACACTTACCATAAATGTAGATGTTTGAGAGTATTCACTGTTGCAGTCATTACATTTGAGTAATCTGCTGGCAGGTTGCCCTCAGTTGGCCTGGATTCCAAAGTCTTGGGTCCTGCATCGGTTTCTGTCTTCTCTTCCATGACGTCAGGTCATCAGGGGTATAAAACATGCAGCCGACACCATTTTCTTTAGTTTTTCTTGCCCCCAAAAAGGTAGCAAAATTATATATGTATATCTATATATATATATATATATATATATATATATATGTCTGTGTGTATATATATATATATATATATATATATATATATATATATATATATATATATCTACATGCATCAATATAAATTTTACCTTCATCTACAAGCAAATACACCACATAGGTTGTAGAAGATAGAGAAGGAAAGATAATCTTCAGAATGACAGGGGGATGGCGGGAGGGTAATCTGGACTGCAACAGTGAATACACTCGAACATCTACATTTATGGTAAGTGTACACAACTGTACTATGTTCTTCGTGTTTCACTGTTGCAGTCATTACATTTGGGTAGAATCCCAAAGCTATGGTTGGGAGGCTGGAGCTGAACAGCATTAGGTGTGGCTATAAGGACCTGCAGAACTGCAGTGGCAAAGCCTGCCCTGGACTTAGAGCTGAGAGGCAAATGGTAATGCTTTGTAAAGGTGTGAACAGAACTCCAAGTAGCAGCCTCTAGAATGTCTTTGGTTGGTACTCCTCTGAGAAAGGCTGCTGAAGTAGCAGCAGCTCTGGTGGAATGAGACCTAATGCCCTTGGGCACAGGTTTACCATGGTGTAAGTAGCAGAAACGGATGCAGTGGCTTATCCACTTTGAAATTGTCTGCTTTGAAATAGCCTTTCCTTCTGATCCTGCAGCATATGCCACTAGTAATTGCTTAGTTTTTCTTAGAGCTTTTGTCCTGCTCAAGTAGAATCTTAGCTGTCTGTGTACGTCCAAGGAATGCAGAATTATCTCCCCCTTGTTCAGCGGATTTGGATAAAACGTTGGCAGATGAATTGTTTGGTTAAGAGCCACTTTGGAAACCACCTTAGGCTTAAAAGTAGGATTTGTCCTCAGAGACACCCTGTCTGGGTAAAATATGATAAAAGGCTCTACAGCCATTAGGGCATGTAGCTCTGAAACTCTTCTTGCTGAAGTAATTGCTAGTAGCAAAGCTGTTTTCCATGATAAGAACTTTAGATCAGCAATAGCAGCTGGTTTAAATGGAGGCAGGGTGAGCTTTTCCAACTCATAATTGAGGTCCCATGCAGGTAATGGTGATCTTCTACAAGGCCTTACATTTTTGGCTCCTCTAAGATACTGCTTTAGTAAAGGATGAGAAAAGATTAGTGGATCTGTATTGTAATGAGCCAAAATGGCAGAGGCATGGATTTTGATTGATGAGAAAGGCCTTTGTCAAACATCTCAGTTAAGTATTGTAATATCTGAGGAATATTTGGTTCTGCTGTATTAGTTCCTTGTGCTCGATTCCAAGCACAGAATCTCTTCCATTTGCCAGCATAAGGTTTTCTAGTACTAGGCCTTCTGGCTTCCAAACTTGACATCCATCCCAGCATTACTGAGAGGTGTTGTTTGTATAACTACATGATTAGCCATGCTGCCAGGTTCAGAGTCTGTAGTTGATTGTGCAGGATCTGATTGTTTTGCTGGGACAGTAGTTGTGGTCTTTGAGGCAAGGTCCAAGCTGGGTATTGAGCCAAGTTCCTTAGGACTGGGTACCAGTATTGGCGGGGCCAGTCCGGGGAAATTAATATCATCTTTGGCTTCTCTTGTCTGACTTTTAGGAGGGCCTTGGGTAGAAGAGGCAGAGGAGGAAAGGCGTAAACTGAAAGGTTTTTCCAACTGAAGGATAGGGCATCCACTTTCCATGCTTGTCTGTGATAAGTCCTTGTGCAGAATCTTTTCAATTGATAATTTTGAGGAGAGGCAAATAGATCTATGTGTGGGCTCCCCCATTTCTCTGTTATCATGCTGAAGACTTGTGGATTCAGTTTCCACTCGTGAGGATCCATAAGGTTTCTGCTTAAATAGTCTGCCAGAGTGTATGTTTTCCTGGCAGGAATTAAGATTGAAGATGTATTTGGTAGGTCAAGGCTATGTCCCACCGTGCCATGGCTAATCTGCAAAGGGGGTATGAGTGTGTGCCCTCTTGCTTGTTTATATACCACGTGACTGTGGTGTTGTCGGTCTTTATCAGTAATTGTCCTGGATGAAGTAAGTCCTTGAAGGCTGTTAGGGCATTTTGAACAGCTAGCATCTCTTTCTGGTTGATGTGTAGATGCATTTGTTTTGGTGTCTATAAGCCCTGAATGCATCTTCCTGCCATATGGGCCCCCCAGGCATAATCTGATGCATCTGTTGTTAAGGTTTGGCTGGCAGGGGGTAGAGTGAAGGGTAGTCCCATATTTTGGTGACATGCCTTTGCCCACCATAGCAACTCCTGTTGCAGGCAGGGAATGAGAGGAATCATTATTTCCAGACTGTGTGAATGTTGACTCCATAAACTTTTTAGGTACCATTGAAGTTTCCTCATGTGCAGTTTTGTATATGGAATTAGTAGGATGCAGGATGCCATGAAGCCCAGAGCCTGCAGAATTTGCCTTGCAGAAGATTGGGTTTTTGTTGCCATCAGTGTGAAGTAAGCAGTCAGTTGCCTTTGTTTGTCTGGTGTGAGGTAAGCCATCTGGGCAGTTGTATCCAAGCTTGCACCGAGGAATGTTATCTTTTGAGAGGGTACCAGTTGTGATTTCTTTTCGTTTGTGTACCCTAGGCATGTTAGAAGCCTTTTCACAAATGCCAGGTGTCGAAGAATAGTGTCCTTGTTCTCTGCTTGAATGAGACAGTCATCCAAGTAAGGATATATTTGTATACTTCTTTGTCTGCAAAAAGCAATTACTGGTGTCAGGCACTTTGTAAAGACCCTGGGCGCAGTAGATAAGCCAAAGGGCAGTACAGAGAATGCATTAAGCCAGCCTTGATTCTGAGGTATCTTCTGCAAGACCGTCTTATTGGGACATGCAGGAATGCTTCTTTTAGGTCTAAAGTCACCAGCCAAGCATTCTTGCTCAGCATGGGCAGAAGCTGCTGCAAAGTCAGCATTTTGAATTTTGGAACGTCCAGGTAGGTGTTCAAAATCAGTTAAATCCAGTATTGGCCGCCAGGCCTTGTCCTTTCTGGGTACCAAGAACAGTCGAGTAAAAACCTTGTCCTTTTTCCTGTTCTGGTACTGTCTGAATGGGACCCATAGCCATGAGGGACGTCACCTGTTTCTGTGCCTCTGCCCATTGATTTTTTGGAAGATCTGGCCAACCATCTGCCATTGGCAGAGTGTGGAAATTAAATCTGTATCCCTGTGATATGATGTTTAGTTTCCACTTGTCCTGGGTTATTAACTGCCAATTTTGAGCAAAAAGTGCTAATTTATCCCCCTATGGGTGCTGCCAAAAGATAAGTGCTTAGTGTAGGCAGAGGGAAGTGATCGGGATTACTCTCTGTATGTTTGTGCTTTATCCCCTCCAGATTTGGAGGTGGAAGCACCCCATTGCTTTGACCTGTATGAATCGTGCGCCTGGTATCTGGAACCCTTAGGGCACCTGGATTTGCCCCTTTGAACTCTGACACAGGAAAGAACCAATTTTTTGCAGGCTAGTGTCTACTGAATCTTGGTGGCTGCACTTGTAAGAAGTCTTTAACAGTTTGCATAGACTTAGCTTTGTCTTCCATATTCTTTAAAACCTCTTCTGCCTTAATACCAAACAGAGAATCATGCTGTAAAAGTGCATCTAGCAATTTAGCTTTAACATGATCAGGCAAATTTTGTTCCTTTAACCAGGCATGCCTCCTAATCACAGATCCAGTAACTGTGGCCCTGCAGTAGGTCTCTAAGGAATCAAAACCACATTGCAAAGTATGCTTTCCAACGTGTTCAGCTGTATGCAATATCTCCTGCAATTCTTTACTTTCTGCACATTCTGAAATCAACACCATTTCCTGTTTCAGCAATTCCATAACATGTTGTTGGTACTTTAGCATATGAAATTGACAGTTTAAGGCCCTGACTGCCAAGGTTGCAGATGTATAAACCTTGTTTCCCCATCTGTCTAGTGCCCTTGAATCTCTGTCAGAGGGGGGTATGATTTTTTGCTGTTGAGGCCTTAACTCCCTTTGGACCCTGTGAAATAGTTTCAAGATCAGCAGCAGGGTTTCTAAATAAAAATTTATGTGAGCCAGGGACCCTGTAATATCTGTCAGGCTTACTGGAAGCTGGAGGTAAGGAGTCAGGGGTCAAGCTTGACTCCGAAAACACATCATCCACAATGTCTAAAACCGGGGGAATGGCTAAAGGCTTGTGCTGAGGGAGAAGAAGGAAATCCCTGAGCCTCTTTTTTGATTCTGAGAAGTCTTGGCTCTCCCAGTGAAAATGATCCCTCAAAGTATGCAAGGTTTCTCCAAATGAATAATCCTCAGGAGGAGATGCAGATGGAATAGACTCCTCAGCATCCGAATCCTCATAGGGAGGTATAGATAATTCCTGATCAGAAGAAATAGAAACCTGATCTGAAGATTCATAATCAGTGTCTTGCCTAGGCCTCTTATCTGGAGGGGGATGGGTACCCCTGATCAAGGTAATAAGGTCTTCAGCCATTTTGATAATTTGTTTTTTAGGCATAGAGGCCTGTGCACGTATCTCATGCGTCATTTTTTAGTTTTAGAAGTTGCTTTTGTCTTTGGTTTTGCAGCTGTCATCGGTTTGATATACAAATGTTGAGGTCTGAATACACCCTCAGAATCCGGTGCCTGCTCAGCGGCTCCGGACCCATCCGAGGGAGATACATCCGTCGGTCCAATACCTTGAGTATCTTGCGGCATGCCGGACTCCACATGTGTGTCGGTCGAAGCCTGCAACTCGAAGGCAGCGGGTATCGGGGGCTGCGAAAGTGCCTCACTGAGTACCGGCGAACCGGCGACTGGCTTAGGAGAAGCTTCGTCAGTTTTGGATCTCGACTACCTTTCTCTGTCCTTTTCTTTGCGTTTTTTATGTACTCCGGTAGTCTGATTGCTATCCGACGACATTTCTGGGTAGTTATATCCGTTTCCAAAATACTTTGATGCAAAAATATACCAACGCTTAATAGTGAGCTGGTTAAATCTAGCACAAAACCGACAGCCAGGCACGTTGTGATCAGGGCCTAGGCAAGGAATACAGTATAAAAGGAAATCCTTATGAGGTATTTGCTTCCCACAAGTAATACAATTATTAACTTTTTCTGACATCGGTAAAAAGCAAGAAAAAGGTTTCCCTAACCGGGTACTTAGCTTTAGTGAAGACTTCGGTTCTGAAACTCAAACTCGAATATTTCAGTAGTCGGCCGACCAGCACTTGCGAAATGCTTCTGCTTCGGACACCGTGCGGCAAGAAAGACTAAAGAAAATGGCGTCGGCTGCATGTTTTCCACCCGACAACCTGACGTTATGGAAGAGAAGACAGCAACCGAAGCAGGACCCAAGACTTTGGAATTCAGGCCGACTGAGGGCAACCTGCCAGCAGATTACCCAAATGTAATGACTGCAATAGTGAAACACAAAGAACATCTTGTTTGGTAGATGAATGGAGTTTCTAGTCGTCCAGCAGGGCTTAGCTACTTAGGCAAGCAGGGCAGTCAGGATGGTGAAGCTGAAGAGATATACAGAGATAAAAACAGTGATGAAATATACAGAGAACAACTGTGATGAAATAAACAGTAGAGTGAATGTACAGGTTAATAAAGTGGTTGCAGATAAGACATTTGTCATATAGATCAAATGCATAAATAGAATATAAAAAGAAAAAATATTACCATGAGATGTATTGTTGGTATCTTGGTTAGGCTTGTTCTCTAGACACATTTGGTGGTGATATTCTATTGCATTTAAGGTCGGGATTGGCCTACAGTAGTAGGGGCACGTGGGTCAGGTAAGGAAATGTAAAATGCGTCCAGCTTCAAACAGAAGTGCTATAACAGTTCTCTACAGCACCGACAGCTATTTTAATTAATAAGGTAGAGAAAAATAAGGTTTTAGCAACCCACAACCTTCCCAAGTCAAAATAATAAAAGAGAAGCTCTATATCAGTTCATTAGAGCACCCACAGCTATTTAATTAAAAAGTAGATGACAATATGGTTTGAGCGACCCACAACCCTCCTAGGTCAAAGTAAGTTCCATCTTGGTTCTCACGGCATAAAAGCTCTTCAAATGGAGCGTAACAGGTAAGAGGGGAAATGAAACAGAGAAAGCTGGGATTAGGATTCCGTTCTTAAGCAAAGCTATTTTCTAAGCATATGTGTAATGTGTAAACAAAGCTACTGATACATCTCTCAGTTTGCAGTGCAGAAAACACTCTAAAACGTAGGTTATTGCAAAGCTATAAAAGTCCACGTGGAGATAAGGGCTATGGTAGCGCTACGCATATACTTCACATTTACATGTGTGCAGTTAGGATAGCCTGTTCATCTACTCTCTGCATACATTTTAATATAAGTTGGCATTAATTAGCTAACTATAATTCAGCACACATACAATAAATTAACAGAGCTTGATAAGCTCATGTGGGAACAACCTAAATAGAAAGGATAAGATCTGCGTGTAGCAGTTAGCACCCTATCATTATTAATGCGTATATGGATATAATCCAGGACTCATTTACCTTAACAAAGCTTTAAAACATTTTATAACAACCCTCTGTTAAAAATAAAGTATCGCACTGTTAACTATATCCACGCAACTTTAACAAAGTACAGTTTTGTACCTACCATAAATGTAGATGTTCGAGTGCTAATACAGCTGCAGTAATCACAGATGGGTTTTCTGCCGTCAGGCGGGTCCTCGGTCGGCCGAATTCCAAAGTCTAGGTCCGCCGTCGGTTGTTGTCGCTTTCTTTCCTGACGTCAGTGCGGCAGGGGTATATAAGACACAGCCGACGCCATTTTCTTCAGTCTTTCTTGCCCCAGATCTCAGGTGCCCCCAGAAGGAAGGCAATACATAAATTATATATATAATCATGCAATGCAATATAATCAAAAATCAGTAGTTGCAAGCAAATACACCATAGAAGGATAACCCAACCAGGTTGTATGAGGAGGTGTTAGCCACTAGGCCTTTACCAAGAGGGGAAGGAGGGAGGGAAACCTGTACTGCAGCTGCATTAGCACTCGAACATCTACATTTATGGTAGGTACAAAACTGTACTATGTTCATCGTGCATACAGCTGCAGTAATCACAGATGGGTAGAATCCCAAAGCTACACACAGGGTGGTAGGCACTAGGTGGAAATGGGAGGAGCCAGAATGCCCTGCAACACAGCAGTGGCAAAGCCTGCTCTAATTTTGGAGTATAAAGGCAGGTGGTAGTGTTTGGTGAAGGTATGCACAAAACTCCAAGTGGCTGCCTCCAAAATATCTTTGGTAGGGACTCCACTGAGGAAGGCTGCAGAGGTAGCTGTGGCCCTTGTGGAGTGGGATCTGATGCCTGTAGGAACAGATTTGCCATGAAAGGAGTAACAAAACCGTATGCAGTGGCCTATCCATTTTGAAATTGTCTGTTTGGAAATTGGCTTCCCTTGAGCTCCTACAGCATAGGACACAAAAAGTTGTTCTGATTTCCTGAAAGGCTTTGTTCTGTCCAAATAGTAACGTAGCTGTCTATGGATGTCTAAGGAATGTAGCAGCCTTTCCCCTTTGTTTTGAGGATTGGGGTAGAAGGTAGGTAAGTGTATGGCCTGATTTAAAGCTACCCTGTATACTACCTTAGGCATAAATGACGGGTTGGTTCATAGGGAAACCCTGTCCTGATGGAAAATGAGAAAGGGCTGCACAGCCATGAGGGCTTGTAGTTCTGAAACCCTACGAGCTGAGGTAATGGCCAGAAGGAAAGCTGTTTTCCAGGACAAATATTGCAAATCTGTTGAGGCTGCTGGTTCAAAGGGAGGCAATGTTAATTTTTCTAGAATGTAATTAAGATCCCAGGCTGGTATTGGTTGTTTCCTTGGAGGTCTTATATTCTTAGCCCCTCTGAGGAACTGTCTTAACAGTGGTTGAGAGAATAAGGGTGGATCAGTGTTGTATTCTGCAGAAATGGCTGAGGCATGAATTTTGATGGAGGAAAATGAAAGTCCACTGTTCAACAGCTCAGCTAGATACTGTAATATCTGAGGCAAATTCAGTTTTCTAGGATCCTGGCCTTTTTTCTCATTCCAAGCGCAAAACCGTTTCCATTTTGCGGAGTAAGCCTTTCTAGTAGATGGCCTTCTGGCCTCCAAAATGACATCCTGCACCTCTTTGGAGAGTAGGGTTTTGTTGTGGTGTTAAGGAACTTTCCATGCAGCCAGATTGAATGTTTTCAGCTGGCTGTGAAGAGTTTTGTAGCTGTGCTGAGTCAGTAGAAGAGGCATTAGAGGTAGGGTCCAGGGAGGAGTATGTGTTAGGCTCCTCAGGAGTGGGTACCAGTGTTGTCTTGGCCAGTCTGGAGCAATCAGTATCATCTTCGGTCTGTCTGCTCTTGCTTTCATGAGCACCTTGGGCAGAAGAGGTAAAGGTGGGAAAGCGTAAACTGTCCATGCTGCCCAACTGAAAGAAAGGGAGTCCACTCTCCAGGCCTTTGGATGAAAGGTCCTTGAACAGAACTTTTTCAATTGATGATTCCTGTGGGAGGCGAAGAGATCTATGTCTGGCCTTCCCCACGCTTGGATTATCTTTGTAAACACTTGAGGATGCAACTTCCATTCGTGTGGGTCTGTCATATTTCTGCTTAGATTGTCTGCCAGCGTGTTTTCAAATCCTGGCAAGTACTGTGCTTGAAGTTCGATTTGCCATTCCAGAGCCAAGTTCCATAGTGACATGGCTAGCCTGCACAGGGGGTATGAATGTGTTCCTCCTTGTTTGTTTATGTACCACATTACTGTGGTGTTGTCTGTTCTTATCAATAATTGCCCTGGATGCAGGAGGTCCTTGAAGGCTGTAATTGCATTTATCACTGCTAGCATTTCTTTTTGATTGATGTAAAGGTGCTTTTCCTTTTGGGACCATTTGCCCTGAATGCACCTGTCTGTCCTGTGTGCCCCCCAGGTGTAGTCTGAGGCATCTGTTGTGATAACTTGATTTGCTTGAGGCTTGCAGAATGGAAGACCTGTGTTTGTTTGGCATGCTTGGGCCCACCATAGAAATTCCTTTTGCAAACATGGGATTATTGGTATTATTGTTTCCAAACTGTGGCTGTGTTGAGACCATAGGTTTTTTAGGTACCACTGAGGTTTCCTCATATGCAACTTTGCACATGGGATTAAAAGAATGCAAGATGCCATGAAGCCCAGAGCCTGCAGGATTTTCCTTGCAGTGAGCCTGGTACAATTTGCTAGTATTTTGAAGTACTGAGTTAGTTGCCCCTGTTTTTCTGGCGTAAGACAGGCCATCTGGGTGTTTGTGTCTAAGTTGGCACCCAGGAAAGTTATTTTCTGAGTTGGTGTTAGCCAGGATTTCTCTTTGTTGACTGTGTATCCCAGAGAATTAAATAACCATGTTACATAAGCCAGATGTTCCAGAAGTATGTGCTTGCTGTCCGCTTGGATCAGGCAATCGTCCAAATAAGGGTAAATTTGTATCCCTTGAAGTCTGCAGTAGGCAATTACTGATGCCAGGCATTTCGTGAATGCTCTGGGCGCAGTAGATAAGCCAAAGGGCAATGCAGAGAATTGATAGTGGATTGAACCTGCAAGAATTCTGAGGTATCTTATACAGCTTTGTCTGATTGGGACATGCAGGTATGCCTCCTTGAGGTCCAATGTTACCAGCCAAAACTCCTTGCTCAGCATGGGAAGAAGCTGCTGTAATGTGAGCATCTTGAATGTGTTTAGGATGGATAAGTCCAAAATGGGTCTCCAGTCGGTTCCTTTCCTTGGTACCAGAAATAGCCTGGAATAAAAACCTTGACCTTGTTCGTGAGTAGGCACCTCTTGAATAGCTTTCATGTCCATGAGCTTTGAAATTTGTATTTGAGCCTCTGCCCTTTGATTGTGTGGCAGGTTCGGCATGCCTCTCCATTTTTGGAAGAGTGTGAAAATGAAATCTGTAGCCTCTGTTTATAATGTCCAGGATCCATTTGTCTGTTGTGATAATATTCCCATTTCTTGTAAATAATGCCAGCTTTCCTCCCAAGGGTGCTGCCAGCTGAGACTTGCTTGGCATGAAAAGGGGGAAGTCATTGGGTTTGTTTCCTGTATTGTTGTGCACTGTCTTCGCCACCTCTTGGTGCTGGAGTTTGCCAGTGTCTGCCTCTATATGATCCTTGAGGTTGTCCTCTGCCCCTTGTGCGCTTGTATCTACCTCTTTGGGGCTTGTCCGTGGCTAGAAAGGACCAGTTTTTAGAAGGCCAATTTCTGCTAAAACGTGGTGGTTGAACCTGTAGAAAAGCTTTGACAGTTTGCAAAGATTTAGCTTTTTCTTCCATTTTCCGTAGTATCTCCTCAGCATTAGTACCAAATAGTACATCCTTTTGTAAAGGAGCATCTAGTAATTTAGCTTTAACATGATCAGGCAAGGTTTGTTCCCTAAGCCAGGCATGTCTACAAATGACTGATCCTGTCACAGCAGCTCTACTTGAGGCCTCTAGGGCATCATAGCCACATTGTAAGGTGTGTTTACCCACTTGTTCTGCACTATGCATCATATCCTGCAACTCCATCAAATCTGGTTGTTCAGGTTGAGACATTTTATTTCTTAGTTGTGATAACAGAAACTGCTGATATTTAAGCATATGGAACTGACAATTTAAGGCCCTCATGGCTAGGGTGGCCGAGGTATATACCTTTTTCCCCCAACTTTCTAAGGATCTAGACTCTCTTTCGGAAGGTAGTGGATTCTTAGCAGTAGAGGCCTTCAATCCCTTGGGGCCTAGAGAAATGGTTTCAGGGTCAGCATTATGGCTTTTGTAAAGAAATTGGTGAGAGTTAGGAACTCTGTAGTACCTTATCAGGCTTGACTGGGGCAGGAGGCAGGGAATCTGGATTAAGGCAAGCCTCCGAGTAAACATCATCAAGTATGTCCAAGACAGGAGGTATCGCCAGAGGTCTGTGCTGAGGTAACAAAAGAAATTCCCTAAGTCTTTTCTTGGAATCAGAAAAGTCTTGGCCTTCCCAATGGAAGTGTTCCCTCAAGGTGTGCAAGGTTTCCCCAAAAGAAAAATCCTCTGGGGGAGATACAGAAGGAATGGACTGTTCTGCATCAGAATCTTCAAAAGGGGAGTACGAGTGTTACTCTTCATCAGAATGTTCTGAAAAAATGGAGCCCTGGTCAGAAGAGGGAGAATCTTCCACCACTCTGGGTCTCTTGTCTGGAGGGGGTTGGGAACCCCTGATAAGAGTAATTAAATCCTCAGCCATTTTTAGCATCTGCTTTTTAGGCATGGGGCCTGGAGATGGGCCCTGTGCAACAGGCCTCTTGGGATGCATGGCTGATTTGGACTTAGTAAAGGCCTTTATGGAAAAGGAAGATGAGGGTCTAAAGACACCATGGGTGGAAGTGGACCTGTCCACATTAGGAGGCTCAACACTCACAGTGGCTTCGGTGGTTGTAGTCTGGGTATGGGCCGAGGTACCAGCGGTCTCGGTTACAGAAAACACCGCCAAAGAAGTGTCGTCAGTAATCAGGGGCTGCGTAGGCGTCTCGCTGAGAACCGGACCACGTGTAGCCGGTTTTGGCGTGGTGTCGGTGGAGACCGCGGACCTCGCGTGTCGGTCTTTGTCCTTGCGTTTTTTGGACAAAACGGTAGTCGGAGTCTCCAACGACATTTTATAATCAAAGGCTTTACCAAAAAAGTGCTGGGCGAACTCCGCCCGACGCTTAATAGTGCGTTTATTGAAAGTAGCACAAAAGCGACAGCCCGAGACGTCGTGGTCTGGGCCTAAACAAGGTATGCAGAGGGAATGGAAATCCTTATGCGGTATTTGCTTCCCACAAGAAATACAATTGTTAACTTTGTCTGACATCGGTCTGAGGCAAGAAAAGTTTCCCCAACGGGGTACTTAGCTTTAAAGAAGACTTCGGTTTCCAATTTTTCATAATTTCAGGAGCTGGCCGACCGGCACTTGCGAACTGCTTCTGCTTCGGGCACCGCGCGGCAAAAAAGACTGGAGAAAATGGCGTCGGCTGTGTCTTGTATACCCCTGCCGCACTGACGTCAGGAAAGAAAGCGACAACAACCGACGCCGGACCTAGACTTTGGAATTCGGCCGACCGAGGACCCGCCTGACGACAGAAAACCCATCTGTGATTACTGCAGTTGTATGCACGATGAACATCCCTATGTCAAAAATAAAGTTCCTCGCAGTTAACTATATCCATGCCGCTTTAACACTCTAACCACCACATATGAACGAGATAGTATGGCATGGTACGTGTATGCTTCTAGCAGTGTACATTTATACAAATAGCACTTTTGCAGTCATATCACAACCAATACAGTAATAGCACATGGCATAACCATTCAATAAGACCAGAACATCGAAGAAACACAGTCAGAAGGCAACAGTACCTAGCATTGGTTAGATGCGTTTAGCACTTGCAAGTTATCGATAGACATATTTACACATCACAAAAAGGTCATTCCAGCTTTCAAATTAAAAACAATGCAGGTATAGCAGAATCACTAAAGTACAGTTGTGTACCTACCATAAATGTAGATGTTCGAGTGTATTCACTGTTGCAGTCATTACACTTGGGTTATCCTGCTGGCAGGCGACCCGCAGTCGGCCTGAGTTCCAAAGTCTTGGTCCAGCGTCGGTTGCTGTCGCCTCCTTCCGGACGTCAGTGCGACAGGCGTATAAAAGCTGCAACCGACGCCATTTTCTTCAGTTTTTCTTGCCCCAGATGTCAGGTGTCCCCAAAAAGGAAAGGCTGGAAAAAATTATGTCAAAAAACATGCATGTACCAAAATAAAATTTCCTTCATCTACAAGCAAATACATCACATAGGTTGTAGAGAGTTGAGAAGTACAAAAAGGACCCAGCAAAGAGAAAGGGGCATGGGGGGTGGGTAACCTGTACTGCAACAGTGAATACACTCGAACATCTACACTTATGGTAGGTACACAACTGCACTATGTTCATCGTGTTTCACTGTTGCAGTCATTACACTTGGGTTGAATCCCAAAGCTGAGGTTGGGCGGCTGGGTCTAAATGGGATTAGGAGAGGCTACCAGGCCCTGCAGAACTGCAGTGTCAAATCCTGCTCTGGATTTAGAGTAGAGAGGTAAGTGGTAGTGCTTAGTGAAAGTGTGCACTGAACTCCAGGTTGCAGCTTCTAAAATGTCTTTGGTTGGTACTCTGAGAAAGGCTGCTGAAGTGGCTGCTGCTCTGGTAGAATGTGGCCTTATGCCCTTAGGCATTGATTTGCCATATTGTGCATAGCAGAAGAAAATGCAGTGTCCTATCCATTTTGAAATTGTCTGCTTTGAGATAGGCTTTCCTTGTGATCCTGCAGCATAAGCTACAAACAGTTGCTCAGTTTTTCTGAAAGCTTTTGTTTTGTCCAAGTAGAATCGTAGCTGTCTGTGTATATCCAAAGTGTGCAGAAGTCTCTCCCCTTTATTCTGGGGATTTGGATAGAAAGTTGGCAAATGAATGGTCTGATTAAGAGCCACACTGGAAACCACCTTTAGCATAAACGTTGGGTTCGTCCTTAGAGAGACCCTGTCCTGATGAAAAATGATAAAAGGTTCCACTGCCATTAATGCCTGTAACTCTGAGACTCTTCTTGCTGAAGTTATTGCTAGGAGCAGAGCAGTTTTCCATGAAAAGAATTTTATATCAGCTGTGCTGGCTGGCTCAAAAGGAGGCAGTGTGAGCTTTTCTAATACAAAATTGAGGTCCCAAGTAGGTATTGGTGCTCTCCTTGGGGGTCTTATGTTTCTTGTCCCTCTGAGGTACTGCCTTAGCAGTGGATGTGAAAAAATAGGAGGTTCCATATTGTAATGAGCTGAAATGGCAGAGGCATGGATTTTAACAGATGAAAAGGATAGGCCTTTGTCCAGAATCTCAGTTAGGTATTGTAAAATTTGAGGTATATTTGGAACAAGCGGTTCGAGGCCTTGTGCCTGGTTCCAAGCACAGAATCTCTTCCATTTTTCTGCATAAGATTTCCTAGTGTTGGGCCTCCTGGCTTCTAAAATGACACCCATAACAGCTTTAGAGAGAGAAGTGGTCCGAGTGGCTAAATTATCTGCCATGCAGCCAGATTTAAGGTTCTGAGTTGACTGTGTAGAATCTGATTGTTTTGTTGAGTCAGAAGATGAGGAATTTGAGGTAAGGGCCAGGCTGGGCCTCGAGACAAGCTCTTTAGGATTGGGTGCCAGTGCTGGCGTGGCCAGTCTGGGGCGATAAGGATCATTTTTGGCTTCTCTTGTCTGACTTTTAGGAGTACCTTGGGAAGAAGAGGCAGTGGAGGGAAGGCATAAACTGTCAGGGTTTTCCAGCTGAATGAAACCGCATCCACTTTCCATGCTTGTGAGTGACAACATCTTGTGCAGAATTTCTGTAGTTGGCAGTTGTGAGGGGAGGCAAAAAGATCTATGATCGGGCGTCTCCATTTTCTTGTTATCATGCTGAAAACCTGTGGATTTAGTTTCCATTCGTGCGGATCCAGGAGATTTCTGCTTAGTTCGTCTGCCAGTGTGTTTTTCTTTCCTGGCAGGAATTGTGCCTGCAGATGTACTTGATAGGTCAGTGCTGTGCTCCACAGAGTCATGGCTTGCCTGCAGAGGGGGTAGGAATGTGTGCCCCCTTGTTTGTTTATGTACCACATAACTGTGGTGTTGTCCGTCTTTAGTAATAGTTGTCCTGGACGTAGTATATCCATGAAGGCTGTCAGGGCATTCTGTACAGCTAGCATCTCTTTTTGATTGATGTGAAGATGCATTTGTTCCTTGGGCCACGTGCCCTGAATACATTTTCCTACCATATGTGCCCCCCCAGGCATAATCCGATGCATCCGTTGTTACTGTCTGCCTGGCAGTGGGTAAGATGAAGGGCTGTCCATTGTTGTGGTGACAGGCCCTGGACCACCACCGAAACTCCTGTTGTAGACAGGGAATTATAGTCACTATTGTTTCCAGGATGTGGCAATGCTGAGTCCAAACACTTTTTAGATACCATTGTAGCTTCCTCATATGCAGTCTTGCATATGGAATGAGTAGAATGCAGGAAGCCATGAAGCCCAGGGCCTGCAGAATTTTTCTTGCATGGAGCTGGGTCTTTGTTGCCATCATTTGAAAGTAACGAGTCAGTTGCCTTTGTTTGTCTGGCGTGAGATAAGTCATCTGGGCAATTGTATTTAAACTTGCACCCAGGAATATTATCTCTTGAGAGGGCACTAGTTTTGATTTCTTTTTGTTTACTGTGCACCCTAGGCAAATTAGTAATCTTTTTACAAACACCAGATGCTTTAATAGAATGTCCTTGCTCTCTGCTTGAATAAGGCAGTCGTCCAAATAGGGGTATATCTGAATTCCTCTTTGTCTGCAAAATGCAATTACTGGTGCCAGGCATTTTGTGAAGACCCTGGGCGCAGTAGATAAGCCAAAGGGCAGTGCAGAGAATTGGTAATGCATTGAGCCAGCTATAAATCTAAGGTATCTTCTGCAAAATTGTCTGATTGGGACATGCAGGTATGCCTCTTTGAGGTCCAAAGTAACTAGCCAAGCCTTCTTGCCCAGCACGGGTAGAAGTTGCTGCAGTGTTAACATTTTGAATTTTGGAACATCCAGAAAAGTATTTAGGGTTGACAAGTCCAGTATTGGTCTCCAGGCTTTGTCCTTTCTGGGAACCAGGAAGAGTCTTGAGTAAAATCCTTGTCCCTGTTCTTGCTTTGGTACTCTTTGAACAGCTCCCATGTCCATGAGAGCAGCAATTTCCTTTTGTGCCTCTGCCCATTGGTTTTGTGGCAGGTCTGGCATACCTTTTGATTTTGGAAGAGTGTGAAAGTGGAACCTGTAACTCTGAGAAACTATATTCAGTACCCATTTGTCCTGGGTGATTATGTGCCAATTTTGTGCGAAAAGTGCTAACTTCCCCCCTAGGGGTGCTGCCAAAAGGTAAGTGCTTGGCTTTTGTAGAGGAAAGTCATTGGGACTGTTTCCTATAAGGTTGTGATTTGTCTTCTCCTCTTTTGGGGGCAGAAGCACCCCATTGTTTAAGTCTGTAGGAGCCTTGTGGCTGAGATCTGCCTCTTGGGTGTCTGTATCTGCCTATTTGAGGCCTGTCTGACACCTGAAAGGACCAATTTTTTGAAGGCTAGTTTCTACTAAACCTAGGTGGTTGAACCTGTAAGAAATCCTTTACTGTCTGTATAGATTTTGCTTTGTTCTCCATTTTCTTTAACACCTCTTCTGCCTTAACACCAAACAAAATATTATGCTGTAATGGAGCATCCAATAATTTTACTTCAACATGTTCAGGTAAACTTTGTTCTTTCAACCAAGCATGCCTTCGAATGACAGAGCCTGTTACTGCGGCTCTGCAAGAAGCCTCTAATGAATCAAAACCACATTGCAGAGTATGCTTTCCCACTTGTTCAGCTGCATGCAATAATTCCTGCATTTCCTTATTGTCAGAATTCTCTTAATTTGTAAGCATTTTCTGTTTTAACATAGATATGAGGTACTGTTGACACTTAAGCATGTGAAACTGGCAGTTTAAAGCCCTTACAGCTAAAGTAAGGGAAGTGTAAACTTTTTCCCCCATCTATCCAAAGCTCTAGAATCCCTATCAGAGGGAACAGGGTTTTTAGCAGTGGAAGCTTCAGGGTCAGCAGCAGGGTTTTTATAAAGAAATTTATGAGAGTCAGGAACCCTGTAATACCTGTCTGGCTTGACTGGTGCAGGGGGTAAAGAATCAGGAGACAGACTGGATTCAGAGAACACAATCAACTATATCAAGCACAGGGGGGGATAGCCAGTGGCCTGTGCTGAGGCAGTAAAAGAAAATCTCTGAGCCTTTTCTTGGATTCTGAATAATCCTAGCTCTCCCAGTGGAAATGTTCCCTCATGGTGTGCAGAGTTTCCCCAAAAGAGTAATCCTCAGGTGGAGAGGCTGAAGGTATAGATTCTTCAGCATCGGAGTCCTCATAGGGAGGAAGAGAATAGCCCTGATCTGAAGAGGAATTAGAGGAAATAGAAACCTGGTCAGAGGAATTATAGTCAGTGTCTTGCCTAGGCCTTTTATCAGGAGGGGGATGGGAACCCCTGATCAAAGTAATTAAGTCTTCGGACATTTTAAGCATCTGTTTCTTTGGCATGGTTGACTGTCCGGGAGAATGCTGTACTTGTTTCTTTGTCTTTAATGGTGTCTTTGACTATACTTTGGCTGCTGCACAGGATTTAATAGTAAGCAGTGAAGGTCTGAAAACACCCTCAGAAGCCGATGCCTGCTCAGCGGCTCCGGACCCATCTGAGGGATATATTTTTCACAGGCCCAATACCTTGAGTATCCAGAAGCCTAGTTGTCTCCACGTGGGAGTCGTTAACAGCCTGTGGCTCTGAGGTAGCGGGTGTCAGGGGCTGTGAAAGTGCCTCACTGAGAACCGGGGACTGGCTTAGAAGAGGCTTCGTCATCGGTTTTGGACCTCGGATGTCTGTCCTTTTCCTTGTCTTTGTGTTTTTTATGAATTCTGGTCGTCGGTTGTTCCGACGGCATTATATAGTTAAACCTTCGGCCAAAGTAATGAAATGCAAAATCAAACTGACGTTTAATAATGCGTTTGTTGAACCTAGCACAAAACCGACAACTGGTAACGTCGTGGTCAGGGCCTAGGCAAGGAATACAGTAAGAGTGGAAGTCCTTATGAGGTATTTGCTTCCCACAAGAAATACAGTTGTTAACTTTTACTGACATCGGTCTGGAGCAAGAAAAAGTTTCCCCAATGGGGTACTCAGCTTTATTGAAGACTTCAGTTCTGAAACTCTATTTAGAAAATCTCAGGAGTCGGCCGGCCGGCACTTGCGAACTGCTTCTGCTTCAGGCACCGTGCGGCAAGAAAGACTTAAGAAAATGGCATCGGCTCCATCTTTTATACCCCTGGCGCACAGACGTCAGGGAGGAGGCGACTGCAACAGACGCTGGACCAAGACTTTGGAACTCGGGCCGGCTACGGGTCGCCTGCCAGCAGGATAACCCAAGTGTAATGACTGCAACAGTGAAACATGATGAACATCAACCTTACTGTAGGTGGAGACGCTGGAGCCAGGGACGCACAGCAGCCGAGACCAAAACCAGGGAATTAAAATTGGCACCCTTTATGGGAGGATGTATTTATAAGGTCAGGCAGGGTATTAAGAGTAGAAGGAAGGGGGCTGGGTCAAGGTATGCAGGTACATACCGGAAGGCTGTAACCTGCGTCACTGAATAGAGGGAAGGTATACATAGTTATAGAACCAAGGGAGAGAAGAAGATCTGTGAGAAACAATCAGTAGCAAGCTGATTGCTGAGGATAAAGTTTGGGGGTAGTAAAGGTAAGAGAGGAGCTAGGTATGAAAGGTGGAGAGGGAAGTTTAAAGGAGGAAGTAGTAACAAGAGTAGAGTAAATCACAGGGAAGAGAAGGGACCAAGAGGGGCTAAAATCAAGGAAATAGTAAGGAAACAAATAGAATACTGACAGCTTTACTAAACAGAACAGCTTGCTTACTAAAGGGAACAGATGGACCAGTAGGGGTTAAAGCTAGGAAAAAAAGGAGGAAAAAATACTGTACTAGAGGAAGGGGCTTTATAGACGTTACTTGAATAAGGGTAGGCAGGGGAGCCACCTGGTAGATACACACTATAATTACAGTAGGGGATAAATACAGACCAGATATTGAAAGGGTATGGCTGCTGGCTGTCCTGGCTAGGGAGAGAGTTATGAGAGTTTGGACTTGTTTCAGTGCATAGCGCAGTTGTGTACACTTACCATAAATGTAGATGTTCGAGTGTATTCACTGTTGCAGTCATTACATTTGGGTTATCTGCTTTGCAGTAGCCCTCAGTCAGCCTGATTAACAAAGTCTTGGGTCCTACGTCGGATGCTGTCCCTTCTTCCATGACGTCAGGTCGTCAGTGGTATAAAACATGCAGCTGACGTCATTACATCAGTTTTTCTTGCCCCAGATGTCAGGTGCCCCCCTAATGGGAAGCAATTAAATCTATAAATACAAGGATATACCTGCAACAAAAAAGCAAATACACCAAAAAGCTTTTTGAGCATAGTAAGGGAGAGGGAGGTATAGCCAAAAGAAGAAAGGGGGCTGGAGGGAGGGTAACCAGGACTGCAACAGTGAATACACTCGAACATCTACATTTATGGCAAGTGTAGACAACTGTACTATGTTCTTCGTGTTTCACTGTTGCAGTCATTACATTTGGGTAGATTCCCAAAGCTAAGGTTGGGAAGAGGAATTTAAATAGAATTAGAACCAGCTATAGAATTAGAACCAGCTATAAGGCTCTGCAAGACTGCAGTGGCAAAGCCAGCTCTGGATTTAGAGAAAATTGGCAAATGAAAATGCTTGGTGAAAGTATATACAGAACTCCAGGTAGCAGCTTCTAGGATGTCCCTGGTAGGGACGCCCCTGAGAAAGGCTGTAGAAGTAGATGCAGCCCTGGTTGAATGGGGTCTGATGCCCTGAGGGGTAGGTTTTCCATGGTGCTTATAGCAGAAATGAATGCAATGGCCTATCCATTTTGAGATGCTTTGCTTTGAAATAGCTTTCCCCTCTGTCCCTGCAGCAAATGCCACCAGCAGTTGTTCAGATTTCCTTTGAGATTTAGTCCTGTCCAAGTAGAATCTAAGTTGTCTGTGCACATCTAAGAAGTGCAGTATCTGTTCCCCTTTGTTCTGTGGGTTAGGAAAGAAGTTTAGGCAAATGAATGGACTGATTAAAAGCCACACTGGATACCACCTTGGGCATGAAGGAGGGACTGGTTCTGAGGGACACCCTGGCTGCATGAAAGATGATGAAAGGCTTCACTGCCATAAGGGCCTGTAATTCCGATACCCTTCTTGCAGAAGTGATTGCTAAAAGGAAAGCTGTTTTCCAAGAAAGGAATTTTAAATCTGCAGTAGCAGCTGGCTCGAAAGGAGGAAGAGTGAGTTTTCTCCAAGACAAAGTTAAGGTCCCAGGCTGGAGTTGGAGCTCTCCTGGGTGGCCTTAAATTTTTGGCCCATCTGAGGAACTGCATGAGCAGTGGGTGAGAGAAGAGGGGAGGGTTCTGTGCTGTAATGAGCTGAAATGGCTGAGGCATGAATTTTGATGGAGGAAAAGGACAAGCCCTTATGAAGCATCTCAGTCAAGTATTGTAGAATCAGAGGTAAATTGGGCACTGCCTGCGCTCATCCCTTGAGATTGATTCCAGGCACAAAATCTTTTCCATTTTGCAGCATACTTTCTAATACTAGGCCTCCTTGCCTCTAAAATTATATCTATCACTGATTTACTGCGGGATGGTAAAGGAGAAATTAGGTAAATAACCAGGATGCTAGGTTCAGGGTTTGTAGCTGAGGGTGCAGGATCTGGTTCTCCCGCTGAGACAACAGGGAAGGAGTCTGAGGCAGGAGCTATGGGGCCAAGTGTGACACACTGTGCAAGAGGGGGTACAAGTGTTGGTGTGGCCAGTCTCGTGCAATTAAAATCATCCTTGGCTTGTCCAGTTTGATCTTTAGTGGCACCTTGGAGAGCAGAGGCACAGGAGGAAAGGCATAAACTGATAGTTTTTTCCAGCTGAAGGATAGATCATCCACTTTCCAAGCTAACTTGTGGGGAATCCTTGTGCAGAATTTGTGCAATTGATGGTTCTGGGGGGGGGGGGAGGCAAACAGGTCTATATCTGGGCTCCCCCACTTGCTTGTCAACATGTTGAATATCCTTGGTTCCAGTTTCCACTCATGTGGGTCCATGAGGTTTCTGCTTAGGCCGTCTGCCAGTGTACTTAGTTTTCCTGACAGGAACTGAGCTTGTAGATCCACTTGGTAGCCCAAGGCTGTGTTCCACAGTGTCATGGCTAGCCTGCAGAGGGGGTAAGGATGTATACACCCCCCTGTTTGTTTATGTACCTCATGACAGTGATGTTGTCAGTCTTTACCATTAGTTGTCCTGGAAGAATTTGGTCCTTGAAGGCTGTCAGAGCATTCTGTACAGCTAACATTTCCTTTTGATTTATGTGCAGGTGCATTTGACTTAGGTTCCATTTGCCCTGAATGCACTTCCCTGCCAGGTGAGCCTCCCATGCATAGTCTGATGCGTCTGTTGTCAAGGTTTGGGCAGCAGGGGGTAGTATGAATGGTAGTCCCGTTTTGGAGGCAGGCCTCTGCCCACTAAAGGAACTCTAGGCGTAGGCAATGTATGATAGGAATCATTGCTTCTAGATCCTGTGAATGTTGATACCATTGTAGTTTCCTCATACGCAGTCTTGCATATGGAATTAGAAGAATGCAGGAGGCCATGAACCCCAAGGCTTGCAGTATTTGCCTTGCAGATAGCTGGTTTTTTGTGGGCACTTGTTTGAATTAGGTTGCCAAATGAGTCTGTTTCTCTTGCATGAGGAAAGCCATCTGGGAAGTTGTATTCAAGCTTGCTCCCAGGAATGTAATTTGTTGACAGGGTACCAGGTGTGATTTCTATACGTTTATGGTGTACCCCAGACAAGTCAGCGCACACTGAACAAAGGCCAGAAGATTCAAAAAGTACAGTTTTGTACCTACCATAAATGTAGATGTCCGAACAGGATAGCATCTGCAGTCCTAACAAATAGGGTTGTCCTGTCGTCAGGCAGCCCTTCGGTCGGCCGGATTCCAAAGTCTGGGTCTGGCCTCGGCTGGTGTTGCACTTCACCCGACGTCATCTCTGCTGGTCTTCGGGTATAAAGGCATCAGCCAACGCCATTTTCCTCAGTGTTTCTTGCCCCAGATGCCAGTTGCCCTCTTGGAAAACTAAATGTTGGGTAAATGCCAATGTTTCCAAAAAAAATAGTAGGCAAACACAAAAAATAAGCATGTATGTACATATATACAAACAAATACACCATAAGAGATCCCCCCCTAGCTAGCTATAAGGAGGGTAAATACCCTAGGAGTACCACAGAGGGGAAGGAGGGTGGGTAATCCTGACTGCAGATGCTATCCTGTTCGGACATCTACATTTATGGTAGGTACAAAACTGTACTATGTCCTTCAAGGATGCATCTGCAGTCCTAACAAATGGGTAGAATACCATAGCCAAACTAAGGGAGGAGGAAGAAGAATTATGGTGTAGTTAGGATCCCTTGCAATACAGCAGTGGCAAACCCTGCTCGGGATCTAGAGTATAGAGGTAAGTTGTAATGCTTGGCAAATGTATGCACGGAGGTCCAAGTAGCCGCCTCAATAATGTCCTTGGTAGCCACTCCTCGTAAGAAAGCTGTGGTAGTGGCTGTAGCCCTTGTAGAGTGAGGTCTTGTGTTCTGTGGAATTTGCTTTCCATGGTAGGAGTAACAGAATCTTATGCAATTTCCTATCCACTTGGAGATTATCTGTTTGGAAATTGCTTTTCCTTCCCTTCCTGTTGCATAAGCTACTAGAAGCTGGTCAGTTTTTCTATTGCCCTTGGTTCTGTCCAGGTAGTAGCGAACTGTCTATGTACATCCAAGGTATGCAGCAGTCTTTCCCCTGTTCTGTGGATTGGGAAAGAAGGTAGGTAGGTGGATTGCCTGGTTTAGAGACACTCTGGATACCACCTTAGGCATAAAAGTAGGATTAGTTCTCATGGACACTCTATCTTGATGGAAGATTAGGAAGGGTTGTACTGCCATTAAGGCCTGTAGTTCAAACCCTTCTTGCTGAAGTAATTGCCAGTAGGAAAGCAGTTTTCCAGGATAGGTGTTGAAGATCTGCTGTTGCTGCTGGTTCAAATGGAGGGAGTGTCAATTTTTCTAGCACAAAGTTCAAGTCCCATGCTGGTAATGGTGGTTTCCTAGGAGGTTTTACATTCTTGATTCCTCTGAGGAACTGCCTGAGTAGAGGATGTGAGAAGACAGGGGATCAAGCTGTATTCTGCAGAAATAGCTGATGCATGTATCTTGATGGAGGAATAGGACAGGCCTGTATGGAGAAGCTCTGCCAAGTACTCCAGGATATTAGCAATATCTATCTTTGACACATCTTTTCCTCTTTCAGTACTCCAAATGACAAACCTTTTCCATTTTCCTGCATAGTTCCTTCTTGTTGAAGGTCTGCGGGCTTCAAGGATAATGTCTTTAACCCTTTGGGATAAATCTGGGTTAGTTAGTGTTATGTAATGTTCCAGGCAGTCAGTTGCAGAGTTTTTAGGTTTGGATGCATGATGTTGTAGTCGTTCTGAGTTAACATCAAAGGCATCAGGGGTAGTGTCCACGTTCTCCCCCGAGACATGCTCCTCAGCAATGGATACCAGTGTTGTCTTGGCCAATTTGGAGCTATCAGAATTATCCTTGGACGTTCCTCTTTGATTTTCAGTAGTACCTTGTGCATCAAAGGAAGAGGTGGGAATGCATATGCTGTCAGGCCTTTCCAACTGAAGGATAGAGAGTCCGCCTTCCATGCAAGTGGGTGGTATGTCCTTGTGCAGAATTTCTTGAGCTGGTGATTGAGTGGGGATGCGAATAGGTCTATTTGTGGCATTCCCCATTTCTTTGTGATGGCCTTGAAGATGTCCGGTGTAGCATCCATTCGTGAGCATCCGAGGTAGTTCTGCTTAACATGTCTGCTAGGATGTTTTCTTTTCCCGGTACAAATATTGCCTGTAACTGGATGTTGTAGCTCAGAGCCATATTCCATAGGTCCAGAGTCATTCGGCATAGGGGTATGAATGAGTGCCTCCTGTTTGTTGATGTACCACATGACTGTGGTGTTGTCTGTCCTTATCATTAAATGGCCTTCTTTGAGGAATGGTCTGAAATTCTGGATTGCTAGTTTTACTGCCAGCATTTCTTTTTGATTTATGTGCAGCTGCAGCTGGTCTGGAGTCCATAATCCTTGTATGCATTTGTCCAGCATGTGTGCCCCCCAACCTAGGTCTGAGGCGTCCGTTGTGATGGTTTGGCTTGCTTGAAAGTTGTGGAAGGGCAAGCCTGGGTTTGACTGGCATGCTTGAGCCCACCATAGGAACTCTTGTTTCAGGCATGGGATTAGTGGTATTTCGGTTTCTAAGCTGTGCCTGTGTTGAGACCATAAATTCTTTAGGTACCACTGTAGCTTTCTCATATGTAGTCTGGCATGGGGGACCAGGATTATGCATGATGCCATGAAGCCCAAGGCCTGCAGTACTTTCCTTGCTGTTAGTTTGTTCTGCTTTGTTAATGCCAAGAAGTAAAGAGGAGTTGTTCTTGTTTTTCTGCAGTTAGGAATGCCATCTGTTTTACTGTGTCCAATTCTGCACCCAAGAATGTTCTTGTTTGGGATGGTATCAGTCTTGACTTTTTTAAATTGACTGTGTATCCCACGGCTTGTAGTAAGCAAATGACTCTTTGTAAGTCTTTTGTCAGCTTGCTTTTGTTGTCCGCTTGTATCAGGCAGTCGTCCAGGTATGGATAAATTTGGATTCCCTGTAGCCTGCAATGAGCGATTACTGATGCCAGGCATTTTGTGAATACTCTGGGCACAGTAGATAAGCCAAAGGGCAATGCTGAGAATTGATAATGCTCTGATCCTGCAAGAAATCTGAGGTATCTTCTGCAATTTGGTCATATGGGGACGTGCAGGTATGCCTCCTTGAGATCTAGAGTTACCAGCCAACACTCCTTGCCCAGCATGGGAAGAAGTTGCTGTAGGGTCAGCATTTTGAATTTTGGAACAATGATGAATGTGTTTAAGGCGGACAGGTCGAGAATAGGTCTCCAACTTTTCTCTTTTCTTGGTACTAGGAAGAGTCTGGAGTAGAATCCTTTGCCCTGTTCTGTAGGTGGTACCCTTTCCACAGCTGTCATCTCTGTTAATTGAGCTATCTGTTTTAGAGCTTCTGTTTTTTGATTTGGAGGTAGGTTTGGCATTCCTCTTTTTACTGGTAAGGTGTGGAAATGAAACCTGTAGCCTTGGTCTATAGTTTGTAAAATCCACTTGTCTCTTGTGATATAGTGCCAATTTTTTGAAAATAAGGCTAACTTTCCGCCTAAGGGTGCTGCTATTTGTTCCCTGGTAGGCGGTGTCAGAGCCAAGTCACTGTGATTGTCCTGTTGCAGTGGCAGTGGTTGTGTCTGTGCCTCGTTGGTTATTGCCTTGCCACTGGCGTCCTCTGTAGGCACCTCCTCTGGATTGATTTCTGCCTCTGGAACGCCTATTCCTGCCTCTCTGAGATTTAGAGGAGTCTGGAAAGGACCAATTTTGGAAGGCCAGTTCCTGCTAAACCTTGGGGCTGAACCTGTAAGAAATCTTTAACTGTTTGTACAGATTTTGCCTTCTCTTCCATTTTCTTCATTACTTGCTGGGCAGGAGAACCAAATAGACTGACCTTATCCATAGGAGCATCTAATAGCTTTGCTTTAACATGATCCGCAAGACCTGTTCTTTCAACCATGCATGCCTTCTTATAACTGTGCCAGTCATGGCTGATCTAAATGAAGCCTCCAGTGCATCATAGCCACATTTTAAAGAATGGTTACTAACCTGCTGAATGTTATTCACCATTTCTAAAACATATTTCTTATCTAAGGAATCATCAGAGGACAGTTTCTTAGTTAACTGATCAAGCATAAACTCTTGGTATTGGATCATATGAAACTGACAGTTCAAAGCTCTAGCTGAGAGAGTAACAGAGGTGTAAACTTTTTTACCCCATCTCTCCAAGGACCTGGATTCCCTTTCAGAAGGGAGAGGGTTTTTTGCTGAGGTCGAAGCTACTGCCTTACGCCCCTGGGAGATAGTCTCAGGATCTGCAAGGGGAGCCTTGTATAGGTGGTGATGAGTGTCCGGTACTTGGGGCTTGGCAGGGGCTGGAGGTAAAGTATCAGGAGCAGTGCAAACATCATTAAATGCATCATCCACAACAGGAAGAACTGGAGGTATAGCTAAGGGCCTATGTTGCGGTAAATGTAGAAAGGTCCTAAGCCTTTTTCTTGAATTAGAGAAATCTTGTCCCTGCTATTGGAATTGTTCTCTCATGGCATGTAAGGTTTCCCCAAAGGAAAATTCCTCTGGTGGAGAGGCAGAAGGAATAGATTCTTCAGCATCGGAATCTTCATAAGTAGAAAAAGGAGCCTCTGGATGGTCTGTATTGTCTGAATCATCAGAAGAATCATCTGAGGACACTGGCTCAGGGGGCTCTGCTCTAGGTCTCTTTTCTGGAGGCTGAGAGGCCCTGTCTGGGTGAGATTGGGATCCCCTTATTAAAGAGATGAGATCCTCTGCCAGAGTAAGCATTTGAGAACTGGAACTGGGCCTGTGTGAGGGGCTTAACAGGCACAGATTTAGCAGATTTGGCTGCTTTAGCCCTGGCAAAGGCCTTTATAGACATGGCTGCAGGAGGCCTAGCAGCACCACGTGCTGGGGTAGAGACATCCAAAGGGGTGGTGGCCGATAATTCTAGAGGAACCACATTAATAGGCAAAACTTCAGAGGCCGATTCAACTAGGGTAGCAGGAGCCTCGGTAGTAGTCATGGATTCAGCTGAAGATTGCCCCTTTTGCTCGGTTGGGCCCGAAACCGAGACACTCGCGTTTTGCTTAACCGTGGTTTCGGCCGAAACCGAGGACCGTGAGTGTCGGTCTTTTTCTTTGCGTTTAACAATTTGAGAAGTCGGAGGATCCGACGGCATAATGTACGCAAAATCTGAGCCGAAAAACAGTTCAGCAAACTCCGACCGGCCTAAGCGTCGTCGGTTGAAGGAAGCACAGGCTAAACAGGCTGCTACGCCGTGGTCTGGGCCTAAACAAGGTAAGCAGTAAGAGTGGAAATCTTTATGAGGTATTTGTTTCCCACAAGTTAAACAGTTATTCACTTTTTCTGACATCGGCTGAGGCAAGAAAGGGTCCCCAACGGGGTACTTAGCTTTTTAGAAGTCTTCGAAGTAGTATTCGGTAGTAGTAATCTCTGGATCTGACCGACCGGCACTTGCGAACAGCTTCTGCTTCGGGCGCCACGCAGCAAGAAAGACTGAGGAAAATGGCGTCGGCTGATGCCTTTATACCCGAAGACCAGCAGAGATGACGTCGGGTGAAGTGCGACACCAGCCGAGGCCAGGCCCAGACTTTGGAATCCGGCCAACCAAAGGGCTGCCTGACGACAGGACAACCCTATTTGTTAGGACTGCAGATGCATCCTTGAAGGACATCTATGTCCTGGCTTTCTGCCTGAATTAGACAATCGTCCAGGTATGGGTATATTTGAATATTTCTTTGCCTGCAAAATGCAATGACAAAAGCTAGGCACTTTGTGAATACCCTGGGCACAGTAGATAAGCCAAAGGGCAGTGCAAAGAACTGATAGTGCATGTAGCCTGCTTTGAAGCATAGGTATCCTCTGCAGGGCTCCCTGATAGGGATGTACAGGTATGCTTCAGGTATGCTTCTTTTAAGTCTAGTGTTGCCAACCATGCATTTTTGCCTAGCATAGGAAGCAGGTGGTGAAGAGTCAGCATTTTGAATTTTGGAATCACCAGAAAGGTGTTTAGAGTAGGAAGGTCCAGGATAGGATGCCATGCGTTGCCTTTTCTGGGTACCAGGACAAGTCCTGAATAAAAACCTTGTCCCTTTTCCTCTTCTGGTACTAACTGAATAGCCCCCATGCTTAAGAGAGAGAGTACTTGATTTTGGACCTCTGCCCACTGATTTGGGTGTAGATCTGGCCACCCGCTTGGTGTGGGTAACGTGTGGAAGTGAAATCTGTATCCTTGGGACACTATATTTAAAACCCATTTGTCCTGGGTAATGATTTCCCAGTTTTTGGCCTGCAGACCAATCTTTCCACCTAAAGGAGCATTCAGTTGGGAAGTGCTTGGAAGTTTTAAAGGCAAGTCATTGAGACAATTTTCCATAGGGGGGAGTCTTACTACTCCCAAATTTGGGTGCGGAAATCCCCCACTGCTTAGTCTTGTGTGTCCCCTGGGACTGAAATCTGGGGTTTCTGCTGTGTCTGGGTTTGGCTTGAGAAGACCTGGAAGGAGCTGGAAAAGAAAATTCTTAGCGGGCCAGTGCCTACTAAATCTAGGAGGCTGAACTTGCAAGAAATCTTTAACCGTTTGCATAGATTTAGCTTCATCTTCCATCTTTTTAAGAACTTCCTCAGCTTTGTTGCCAAAAACATAGTCCTGATTTAAGGGAGCATCCAACAGTTTGGCTTTAACATGATCAGGCAAAGAATGCTCCTTAAACCAAGCATGTCTTCTGAGCAAAGACCCAGTAACAGCAGCCCTGCAAGAGGCCTCTAATGAATCAAATCCACATTGCAAAGTATGTTTACCAACTTGTTCATCAGAATGCATTAAATCCTGCAATTCTTTATGTTCAGCACAGTCACGAATCAACATCATTTTCTGTTTAAGCAACCCAATAACATGTTGTTGATACTTTAACATATGAAACTGGCAGTTTAAAGCCCTAATGGCCAAGGTTGCAGAAGTGTAAACCTTCTTACCCCATCTATCTAGTGCCATGGAGTCTCTATCTGAAGGGGTAGGATTTTTAGCAGTAGAAGCCTTAATGACCTTGAGTCCCTGTGAAATAAGACTGTGGATCCACAATAGGATTTTTAAAAAGAAATTTGTGTGAATCAGGAACCCTGTAATATTGGTCAAGTTTTCTGGGAGCAGGATGCAAAGAATCAAGGGACAAACTAGATTCCGAAAAAGCATCGTCAACAATGTCTAGTACAGGAGGTACAGTTAAACGTCTATGCTAAGGCAGGAGTAAGAAATCCCTAAGCCTCTTTTTTGAATCAGAAAAATCCTGGCTTTCCCAGTGGAAATGCTCCCTTAGAGTGTGTAAGGTTTTACCAAAAGAAAAATCCTCTAGAGGGGAAGCAGAGGGAATAGAGTCCTCTATATCAGTATCCTCATAGGTAGATAAGGGCAAATCCAGATCAGAAAAATCAGAATCCTGGTCAGAAGATTCATAAACAACTTCAGTCCTAGGTCTCTTAGAAGGGGGAGGTTGGCTTCCCTGATCAAAGTTATAAGATCTTCAGCCATCCTTAGCATTTGTTTTTTAGGCATAGAGGCCTGAGCATGCGGCCTAGGTGATGGTTTCTTAGGCAAGGTTCGAGATTTAGGCCTAAATGAAGGAGGAGACATTGGTTTAATATGCAAGTCTGCAGGCCTGAATACACCCTCAGAAGCTGGTGCCTGCACAGCGGCTCCAGACCCATCCAAAGTACAGATATCCGCAGTTCCACAGTTGAAGCATCTTGTGGCATACTTCAAATGGGTCTCAGTAGAGGCCTGCGAATCAGAAACAGGTATCAGGGGTTACGAAAGCACCTCACTGAGTATCGGCAAACTGGCAACTGGCTTAGGAGAAGTGTCGTCAGCAGCTTTGGACCTAGGCAGCCTGTCTGTCTTTATCTTTGCGTTTTTTCGGAATCCCAGTAGTTGGATGGCTAACCAACATTTCTGGATAATTAAACAGAGAACCGAAATATTTAGAGGCGTAAATATACCGATAACAGATAGTGCGCTAATTAAATAAAGCGCAAAACCGACAGCAAGGTACGTCATGGTCAGGGTCCAGGCAAGGAATACAGTACGAATGAAAATCTTTGTGAGGTACTTGCTTTCCACAAGTAATGCAATTATTAACATTTACTGACATCAGTAAGGAGCAAGAAAAACTTTCCCCAACGGGATTACTTGGCTTTAGTTGAAGACTTCGGTTCTGAAACTCGAAAACAAAAATTTCAGGAGTCGGCCGACCAGCCGGCACTTGCAAACTGCTTCTGCTTCGGGCACCGCACAGCAAGAAAGATTAATGTAATGACGTCAGCTGCATGTTTTATACCCCTGATGACCTGACGTCATGGAAGAAGGGACAGCATCCGACGCAGGACCCAAGACTTTGTTAATCAGGCCAACTGAGGGCTACTGCAAGCAGATAACCCAAATGTAATGACTGCAACAGTGAAACACGAACAACATCAGAATTTGTATTCCCCCATTATTGGCTTTGTTGTTTGTCCAGGTTGTTTGTGCTAAGAGTTGAGAGCTATGGTGTGTGAGAAGTGAGAACTGAATTTGTATTCCCCCACATTGGCTTTGTCCAGGTTTTTTGTGCCAAGAGGTTGAGAGCTCTGGTGAGAAGTAAGAACTGAATTTACTAAATGATAGCCATCAAGTTTCAGTCTTCCTATTTTTTAGGAAACTGCTGATTTGGCATAGTGGTATGTTGCTCTGACTGTAGTGCATAGGGTCCTGAGTTCAAGCCTGCCAGTGACATGCATGGTGTTAACAACATTTTATTCTAGCAACTTTCCAAAATTATACAAGCAATGTTTAAAATGTGTTCCTGGTTTCTGACCTTTTGCCCCCCCCAAAAATGAACTTAAGTGCAAGATGCATATGGCTTACACTACTGACATTCTATTTATAGTGTGGCTGTGGAAGTAGACTTTTATGATGGAAATGTTCTGAATTGGGCAGTTTTGTCATTATTGGTTCATGCATTTTGTTTCATTGCCTACAGTACAGCCTACTGGAAAAATGTTCAAACAAATTTAAAATGTGCTCTAACAAGTGTGTTGTATTACACAAGGAATATAACTTAATAGAGTCAGGAAGGTGTACCAAAGAAAAAAACACATATGTGTTTCTTGTTTTGTGTGCAAGGGGCCAAAGATTTGAAAACGGCCCAAAGGTAATCTTTATCCACCACTGGTCAGATGCATTTTCTTTGGATTTGGTATGGGTTTCAATGCTACTTCTATGAATGTGAGTTTCAAGGGAAGAGAAGTTTTAATGCCAAATCGATTTTCATTGAGACAGTATTGCTTTGTTTAGCAGATATCAAAATAAAATGCAAATAATCATTGTACAAGTAAAGCAGTATGCACACATTAGTGTTTATGATAAATGGGGCAAAACCAGGTAATGGGACATTGGAATGGCTGCAGGGGGTCAGTGGTGTCATATTTTGGTTGTCTGTTCTTCAGTTTGCGTTTGAAAGTTGATATCCCACAATTCCATTAGAGTGGGTGGGGTTACGTAATTATGTATGCAAATTATGTGTCAATCAGCGTACAGATTTGTACCTATGTTTCATGGGCCTTGTCGAGATTTTTGATGTTTCCAGGTTGAGAGGTATGTCAGCCACCTCTAAGATAGGAGGGATGACCAAGGGTCTGCTCTGGGGCAGGTCTAGAAACTCTCTTAGTCTTTTTTAGACTGAGGGAAGTCCTGGGATTCCCAGTGAAAATATTCACTGAGGGTGTGAAGGGTTTTCCCAAAAGGAAAGATCTTCTGGTGGGGATGCAGAAGGAATGGATTCCTCTGCATCTGATCATCATAAGCAGTAAGAGGTTGTTGTTCCTATTCAAAATCGGAATAATCAGACTCCTCAGAATTCTGTTCTGTCAGTATTTCAGGGGAAGGGTCTCTTTTCCTTTTAGAAGGTGCAGCCTGACTACCCCTGATAAGGGTGATAAGATCCTTCACCATTTTAAGCATTTGAGCTTGGGGTGGTGGGGCAGGAGAAAAATGGTGGCTAGAGGTAGTTTTCCCAGGAGTGGCCTTGCCTCTAGGCCTAAGCATATCCATTGGTCTGAGAGAATCAGTAGTTGGAGGAGAAGACATCTTTTTTTTGTCTAGAATCGGTAGTGCGAAAAATCTCCTCGGAAGCTGGCACTTGCATCGCGGCTCCAAACCCAACCAAGGTAGAGAGAACCAAAGGCTCAGAAGACAAAGATTTCTGCGGCATACCAGACTCCGAAAGTGTCTCAGTAGAGGCCTGCAAAGGCATCAAAAATTGGCCATCAGGGGCTGCAAAGGCACCTCACTGAATTCTGGAGAACTGACGACCTGATTAGTGGTAGAGTCATCGAAAGGCATAGCTTTGTGTGGACTGTCTCTATCTTTATCCTTACTTTTTTTGGCATGTCTATGGATTGTTGGCTGACGGACGCCATTTCAGAATGCGAAAATACCTGGCTACAAAAAAAGCTCTAGGTCGAATGGTTCTCGCGTTAAAGAGGGCACAAAACAACCGGCAATGGGGGACATCGTGGTCTGGGCCTAAACAAGTGAAGCAGTATGAATGGAAGTCTCTTTGTGGTACTTTTTCGGACATTGGTTAGTGCAAAACAAAAAAAAAGGATCCCCAACGGGGTACATAGCTTTAGATGTGTTCAGTTGTAATTCAAACTCTGGCAGTGACCAAACAGCACACTTGTTAACTGCTTCTACTACAGGCTCCAAGGCAAGAAAGACTGATGTAATGGCACTGACTACCTTCCTTTATAGCACTGATGACCTGACGTCAGCCAGCAAGCGACTGCAGCTGACGCAGAAAAACAATGACTCTGGTATTCAGGCCGGCCAATGGTTACCACAGCAGGGATAACCCACAGGTGATGACTGCAACAGTGAAACAGGAAGAACATCAGTGGCCTAACAAACCACAGCACAGAAATGAGCAAAATAAAGACATCAAGAAAGTTTACTCGAACTGAAAAAAAACCCCACCACAACCAGAAAATTATTTTTATAAATTTAAAGTACGAATTGTAACATTTAAGGGATAGAAAGAAGAAACATTCAGTGGCTTTTTTATGTGAATGGGAAGGGTCATGAAGGGAGGAAGTTATTTGAAGAATCACGAGAACAGATAGAAAGTCTATGTTGTGTGATTCAAGAGTAAAGTTAGTTAAAGAAAAGCCATCATCTGCCCTCAGACAGAAACAAAAAACTTCCTCCAAGCTCAAGACAACACAGAGATGTCGTTGGTGTGAAATGGTAACAACAAGATCTGGAGATTTAGCAAGGTGCAACATACTAGGGGATAAGGAGATAAGGTCAAGCTGGCAAGAGACTGTTGCTGAATGAAAGGCACCTTTGGCAACCAGTCTGATGTTTTTCTATGTCTGACTATACTAATTTACATCAGGGAGTTTACTATTCTTAGAAAAATTGTGAACTAAAATAAATAAATAAAAACTATTTTAATAAGCCTTGTAAAAAGAGTAGAGTAATAACTGACCCTTGGAGGTGCTTCTCTCTCATCTTTATCTTCATCACATTCAAAAGCTACTTGAGCACGTTGTTTCCGCATTTCTTCC
This sequence comes from Protopterus annectens, assembly GCF_019279795.1. NCBI lineage: Eukaryota > Metazoa > Chordata > Ceratodontiformes > Protopteridae > Protopterus > Protopterus annectens. The sequence continues at coordinate 1,966,698,034 of NC_056729.1, forward strand.
CACAAAGCTGGATTAAAACTTTCATTATCAGAAATGAACAGTCCTAAGAGAAAAGAAAAAAAAATGAAAGTTTTATGTAAACAGTAGTATGTGACATTAAATGTTATTATCATCTAGCTAGCCTGCTGGTGTTAAAGGCAGATGGGTCTACCTGGAAATGGTGACCCAAGTTTATCACAAAAGCCAAAAAGTTGGAAGTCTGGCCAGGTAGTTAACGAACAAGCGTTCCAATTACTGCTATCCTCATGCACAATGAGTGAGAATGTTAAGCAGCTGTAGGCAAATGGGGGCTATCGGACAAAGGCTGCAAAATTATCCAGTACTCTGCTTGATTGTACTGATAAGAAAAGGAGGTACATAAGCTAACAAGCATGTAATAACATCCTGCACTCCATTCTCAAAGGATGAGGCTACAGGAAGATGTTATCTCAGTAGCCCACAAGACATATGTATGTGTAAAAGCAAATATGTAGTAATTTTCTTATTTGCTTGATGACTGGGATAGTCTGAGTCAGCTTTATAGCCCCTTTTCAGCAGTTGGGTAGAAAAACTAAATACAAAAGCAAAAAGAAACAAAACAGAGTTTGATGACATTGAGGTTGTCTTCTTCACAACTGCTTTGCATCATGCAATAAAGTGCTTTGCAGGGCACCTTCCCATGGAGACACGATTAGGCACTACCCAGTACTGGGACAAAACTAAGCACTACTAAGGTTTCATTACTGGTAGTGAACAGTGACATTATACCAAAGCATGTAGATACAAAAGTCAGTAGGACTCAAAACGTACAGCTGGGAAATGGAGGACAAAGAAAAATGTGTTATCTTTTTATACAGCAAAATGCTGCCAAGATATGGATGCAACAAATGTGCCATCTTACAGGCACCATTCAACAAGCAGTAAGGATCAGGTGTAGTCAAAGTAACCTGTGAAAAAAAGATGCACACAGAATTCATGCCAGAAACTGTTCAGTAAACAAAGGAAATGTGCTTGTAATCTTACAGCCATCCAAACACTAGTCATTTAATAATGTATACAGTTCTGTACTTTGCATCTCCAAACCACAAATACAGTCATATGTATAATCTCTCCTACACTTTTACTGTTGTGAACAGATTGAATGTTCATAAATAAAATATCTGAAAAGGCAGAAAAGGTACAGTTGTGTACTCATCCCTCTAGTTAGAGGGATTCCAACTATCCTGAAGGACACTACACAGTTCCTTGCTGATTTGAAACAGTATGGAGGGGATAATGACATGTTGAATGTTTTAATGGTAACAATGGATGTGCAAAGTTTCTTTACATCCATACCCAATGCCTATGGCATAGAAGCCATAAGGACATTATTGAGTGAACATGGTTCATTCAGTAATGATGAGGTTATTCTACTCTGTGCTCTCCTGGATCTTATTCTCTCTAACAATGCATTGATGTATGAGGGACATATGTATTTACAGCAACGGGGTGTTGCCATGGGAATCCCATGTGCCAATTCCTATGCGAATCTGGTGGTGCACTATTGGGAGTTACAACATCTGTCTAATAATGACTTTGTTAGTCACATTAAGTTTTATAGGCATTTTGTGGATGATGTTTTTATGTTGTGGGGTGGGGGGTACCCCTACTTGAGGAATTCATCACCTACATAGGAACAATCACAATTTTTTTGAGGATTGTAGCCTTGTATTCATTTGAAATGGTGGATTTCTTAGATGTTAGACTACATAAGGATAAGAAGGGTAAAATAACTACAGGCCTTTTTCATAAAGAATGTTGGTCTAACAGTCTACTTGAGTACAGTAGCATGCATCCAAGGCATGTTTTTCCTAATATTATGAAAGGTCAACTGAATAGAATGAAAAGGATCTGTAGCGATAGGGGTAGCCTAGAATGTGAAGTAGATCATCTGGAACAATTGTTCTTAGATAGGGGCTATAAGAAGCCGGACTTATAGGGGCTATAAGGAGCCGGACTTTTCCATGGCAAAGGATGAGGTTATCATTGGAGCTGCTAGATCTCAAACTAAGGGTATTGTTCCATGGAAGGATTGCACACAAAGTGATGGGAAACATGGGATTCGACTAATAATCAAATATACTACAGATAATAGGAAGGTACAGGAGATTATGAAGAAGAATTGGCATTTCCCAATGATAGACAGAGATACGATGAAGTTAGTTGGACAAATGCCCAAATTTACATATAAGAATAATGAGAACTTGAAGCAGTTATAGTGTGGGAAGAGAACCTGTAACTTGATCATGGAGGGTGAACCTGGCACTTATCCACTTAAAAAATATAAGATGTGTAATAGTATGACACATACCCAGAAATGTATCCATCCTGTGTTGCAATTTGAGTTTGAACCTCGGTTTCGAGCTACCTGTAATACTACTAACCTTATCTATTTGGCTACTTGTGATGGATGCAACTGTTTCTATGTAGGTAAGACTACAAAGCGCCTTAGGGACACACTGCACCACCATTTGTATGACATCAAGCATGGGAATTTAGGCAATGCTCTAGCAAAGCACACTGTGGAATTTTCATCTCATAGTTTTAGTTTTAGGGTTTTGCAAATTGTTGTACCTAATAAGAGGGGTGGCAATAATGATAATTTTATTGAATGTGTGGCGCTAAAATGGATTTTCAAGTTGCAAGTATACATTTATCCTGGCTTGAATAGAAGCATTTGCATCAAGCCAGTATTGGATGCACGTCGTTTTAAGTAGCTTGTTTTTATTTAGTAATTGATTGTTTTATTAATTTGTGATTATTCAATTAGTTAATCTGTGATGGAATGATTAAATGCTATACTGATGCTATATATAATGATGTGTTTTATGGAGTTGTGTAAGGATCTGATGAAGCGTAGTGTCTACGTGAAAGCGCTTGTCCTACTTATTAAACTGGAATTTTTTATCATATTGGAAGCCCTGGTGGTCTTGCAGAGTTTTTGTCTTTTCTTTATCAATAAAATGTCTGAAAAGGCAGAAAAAGTACAGTTGTGTACACTTACCATAAATGTAGATGTTAAAGTGTATTCACTGTTACAGTCATCACATTTGGGTTATCCCTGCCAGGATAGCCCTTGGCTGGCCCGAATGCCAGAGGCTTAGCATTTCTGTGTCAGTTGCTGTCACTCCAGGACTGATGTCAGGTCGTCAGTAGTATAAAGTAAGGCAGCCGACAACATTACATCAGTTTTTCTTGCCCTGTCAGGAGCCCCAAAGTGGGAGCCAGGTTATGGTGGAAGAACCCCACCAGTAGAAAGTAAATACCAAAATGTCCCTTGTAAGGAGAGAGAGAGAAAAAAGAGGGGGGTGGAGAGAGGGAAACCAGGACTGCAACAGTGAATACACTCGAACATCTACATTTATGGTAAGTGTACACAACTGTACTATGTTCTTTGTGTTTCACTGTTACAGTGATCATATTTGGGTTGATTTCCAAAGCCGAGGAAAAGGGTGGAGGGCAGTCAAAGAGACTAGGGGCTGGCTAAGATGCCCCGCAAGACTGCAGTGGCAAAGCCTGCCCTGGATTTGGAGAAGATAGGTAGGTGGTAATGCTTGGTGAAAGTGTGAACAGATGTCCAGGTGGCAGCCTCCAGGATGTCCCTGGTGGGGACTCCTCTGAGGAAAGCTGCAGAGGTGCAGGATGCTCTGGTGGAGTGAGTGCTGACCCCCTTATGGGGAGGTTTTCCGTGTTGCTTGTAATAGAAATGAATGCAGTGTGCTATCCATTTGGAAATTGTTTGGAGATGGCTTTGCCCTCTGCCCCTGCAGCAAAGCTAACCAGTAATTGATCAGACTTTCTGAATGATTTAGTCCTGTCCAGATAGAATCTGAGCTGTCTGTGCCCATCTAGAGAGTACAGGATATTTTCCCCCTTGTTTTGTGGGTTAGGGAAAAAGGTGGGCAAATGAATGGATTGGTTGAGAGCCACACTGGACTCAACTTTGGGCATGAAGGATGGGTTAGCCCTGAGGAAAATCCTGTCAGCATGGAAGATGATAATTGTAGCTCGGAGACTCTTCTGGCTGAAGTGATGGCCAGAAGAAAAGCCGTCTTCCAGGAGAGAAATTTTAACTCTGCTGAAGATGCTGGTTCGAAGGGGGGGGGGCAGGGTGAGCTTTTCCAAGACAAAGTTAAGGTCCCAAGCTGGGGTAGGTGCTCTTCTGGGTGGCCTCAAGTTGGTAGCCCCCTCTTAGGAATTATTTGATTAGAGGGTGTGAGAAAAGGGGCTGCTCAGTGTGGAAATGAGCAGAGATAGCAGAGGCATGAATTTTAATAGAGGAAAAAGACAGACCACTGTGTAGCAAGTCAGCTAGGTAATCCAGGATGAGAGGTAGGGAGGGCTGTGCCTTATTGGCTCCCTTAGCCTAAATCCAGGTGCAGAACATTTTCCATTTGTCAGCATAAGACTTCCTAGTGCTAGGGCATCTGGCCTCATGTATAACATTTAGAACCTGTTTACTGAGGTTGGCAGATTGATCAGTGGTCAGGGAATAAGCCAGGCTGCCAAACTGAGGGTCTGCAATTGGGGATGCATGAATTCTCCTTCCCTCTGGATCAGGAGGGTTTGGGTCTGAGTGAGATGCCATGGTAGCAGTGGGGACAGGCTGCGCAGCAGTGGGTATCAGTGATGGTGAGGCCAGTCTGGAGCAATGAGAATTGTCCTTGGTTTTTCCTCCCTAATTTTGAGCAGTACCCTGGTGATGAGAGGTAGTGGAGGAAAGGCATAGACCGATAGACTGACCCAGAAGAAGGACAGGGCATCCACTTTCCAAGCCATGCAGTGATGCCCCCTGGTGCAGAAACTACTGAGCTAATGGTTGGTGTGGGAGGCAAAGAGGTCGACCTTCGGGGTGCCCCATTTCTCAGTCATTAGGGTGAAGGTTCTTTGGTCTAGGTGCCACTCATGTGGGTCCAGATGATTTCTGCTTAAGTGGTCTGCCAGAGAGTTTAGAGAACCTGGCAGGAATTGTGCTAACAGGTGGAAATGCATGGCAGAGTCTGTGTGCTAAAGGGTCATGGCCAGCCTGCATAGAAGGTAGGGGTGAGACCCTCCCTGTTTGTTGATATATCACATCACAGTGGTGTTGTCTGTTTTGATCAGGAGAGCACCTGCAGAGAGAAGGGGCCTGAAAGCTGTCAATGCATGCTGAACAGCTAACATCTGTTTTTGGTTGATGTGCAGATGGATTTACTGTGGGCTCTATTGGCCCTGTATGCACCTGCTTTGTCCAGGCGTGCACCCCAGGCATAGTCGGATGCGTCTGTGGTGAGGGTCTGGGCAGCAGGGGGTGGTGAGAATGGTAGTCCCTTGTTGGAGAATGCTGCTGCCGTATCACTGGTACAAGAGTTTCCAGGTTTTGAGAGTGTTGACACCAAAGGCTTTTAGGTACCACTGAAGTTTCCTCATATGCAGTCTGGCATATGGAATGAGTAGAATGCAAGATATCATGAACCCCAGAGCTTGCAGGATTTTCCTTGAAGATAACTGGGGTCTGGTGGCTAGTTGAGAGAGGTAGGCTGTCAGGTAAGGTTGCTTTTCTGGTGTAAGGAATGCCATCTGGGATGCAGTGTCCAGGCTTGCATCCAGGAATATAATCCTTTGGGTGGGTACTAGTATGGATTTCCTTTTGTTGACAGTGTACCCTAGGGAGGTCAGTAGGGACTTTACAAAGGCCAGGTGCTTCATCAGCTTTTCCTGACTGTCTCCCTGAATTAGGCAGTGATCTAAGTATAGGTAAATTTGGATATTCCTTTGTCTGCCAAAGGCAATGGCGGAAGCCAGACATTTTGTGAAAACTCTGGGAGTAGTAGATAAGCCAAAGGGAAGTGCAGAGAACTGAAAGTGCAGAGATCCTGCCCTGAAATGTAGATATTTCCTGCATGATTCCCTGATAGGAATGTGGAGGTAGGCCTCTTTTAGGTTTAGGGTGGCTAGCCTAGCATCCTTGGAGAGCATGGGTAGCAGTTGCTGGAGGTGAGAATTTTGGTATCACCAGGAAGGTGTTTAGAATGGATAGATCGAGGATGGGGCGCCAGGTGCCCTCTTTTCTGGGTACCAGAAAAAGTCAAAGTCTGGAGTAGAAACCTTGGCCTTTCTGTTCTGCAGGAACATGCTCTATTGCCTTTCATAGAGAGCAGGGAAAGGACTTGCTTTTGTGCCTCTGCCCACTGGTTTGCAGGTAGATCTGGAAACCTTTTTGCAGTTGGAAGAGTGTAGAAAGAAAATTTGTATCCCTGGGACACTATACTGAGGACCCAGCGTTTTTTGGCAATGGTGGCCCAGGTGCTTGCGTGAAAGGAGAGTTTTCTTCCTAGGTGTAAGTGAAGGAGGGCAGAGGGAGGAGTGGGGGAGGAGAGTCATTGTGAGTTCTTACCATGAGGGGGTGGCTTAGAACTCCCTGGTTTTGAAGTGGAGGAATTCCACTGTTTTGATCTCTGCATTCCCTGTGGCTGCTGTCTGGAAGGGTCTACTTCCCTGGGGTCTGGGCTGAAGTGACCTGGTGGAAGCGGAAAGGACCAGTGCTTGGATGGGGCAATGCCTGCTGTATCTGGGTGGCTGGACCTGTAAGAAATCCTTAACTGTCTGCATAGATTTAGCTTTTTCTTCCATCTTTTTTAAGACCTCCTCTGCCTTAGTGCAAATAAGTTGTCTTTGTGCAAGGGTGCATCCAATAATTTAGATATAACATGGTCTGGCAAGGGCTGTTCCTTAAGTCATGCATGCCTTCTAAGGAGAGAACCGGTGACTGCTGCCCTGCAAGAAGCTTCTAGGTCGTCAAAACCACAGTGTAAAGTGTGCTTAGTCACTTGACTTGCAGAATGCGTTAACTCTTGTAACTCTTTAGATTCTGCACAAGCAGGAAAGGAAGATACTTTTTGTTTGAGGAGTTCCATGGTATGTTGCTGAAATTTTAGTATATGGAACTGGCAATTTAGTGCTCTGATAGCAAGAGTAGCAGAGGTGTATACTTTTTTACCCCATCTGTCTAGTGCTCGGGAATCCGTATCTGAGGGGGTGGTATTCTTAGCCGAGGTTGCTTTAATTCCTTTAGGACCTTGAGAAATTATCTCAGGGTCAGCAGTAGGATTTTTGAAAAGAAATTTGTGCGAGTCAAGGACTATAATACCTGTCAAGTTTTCTGGGTGCAGGAGAGAGGGTGTCAGGAGTCAAACTGGATTCCAGGAAAACATCGTCCACAACATCCAGGACCGGGGGAATGGCCAGGGGTCTATGCTGTGGAAGATCTAAGAATTCCCTGAGTCTCATTTTAGACTGAGGGTAGTCCTGACATTCCCATTGGAAATGTTCCCTTAAGGTATGAAGGGTTTCCCCAAAGGAAAAGTCCTCAGGTGGAGAGGCTGAAGGAATGGAATCCTCTGCATCAGAATCCTCATAAGCAGAGAGGGGTTGCATGTCTTCATATTCAGATGCATCAGAGTCATTAGACTCCTGCTCAGACAAAACTACTGGGGACAGATCTCTTTCTTTTGGAAGGGGTAGCTTGGCTTCCTCTGATCAGCATGATATGATCTTCTGCCATTTTAAGCATTTGAAACTGAGGCAAGGAAGCAGGCGCCTGAGACTGGGTTGTCGGTTTCTTGGGTGTGGCTTGTACCCTGGGCCTTAGAAACTCGGTACTTTTCGAAAGAATGGTAGATGCAAAAGAAGTTGTCAGTTTGTGTCGAGAATCGGTAGTGCTAAGTACTTCCTCGGAAACTGGTGCCTGCTCAGCGGCTCCAGACCCATCTAAGGGAGAAGGGAGAGACAACCTCAGGATCTTTAGTCGAACAGTTTTGTGGCATAACTGCCACTGAAAGGGTCTCTATAGCGGCCTGCAAATCCACAGAAGCTGGCATCAGGGGCTGCGAAAGCACTGCACTGAAAACCAGAGAACTGACGACAAGATTAACGGAAGTGTCTTCGGTAAGTATGGACCTGTGTGGTCTGTCTCTGTCTTTATCCTTACATTTTTCCAGAAGATCTGCTGTCGGATGGCTTACCGAAGCCAAACTGGAATTAGAAGACTGTAAGCGAAAATATCTAGCTACAACAAGGGCCCGATGACATAGTTCTGGCGTTGAGCAAATCACAAAAGTAAAAGTGTGGGACGTCATGGTCTGGGCCTAAGCAAGTGATGTAGTAAGAATGAAAGTCTCGGTGTGGTACTTGCTTTCCACAGGCAAGACAATTGTTAACTTTTTCTGACATTGGTTAGTGCAAGAAAAAAGGATACCCCAACAGGGTACTTGGCTTTAAAAGACTTCAGCTTCAATTCGGAAAATGAAACTCGAGTAGTGGCCCACTGGCACTCGTGCGAACTGCTTCTGCTTCGGGCTTCGTGGCAAGAAAGACTGATGTAATGGCGTCAGCTGCCTTACTTTATACTACTAATGACCTGACATCAGTCCTGGAGCAACAGCAACCGACGCAGAAATACTAAGCCTCTGGTATTCGGGCCGGCCAAGGGCTACCCTGGCAGGGATAACCTAAATGTGATGACTGCAACAGTGGAATATGAAGAACATCTGTAACTGCCAAAACTAATAAAATGTTATGCACCATGTTGGTGTGAATGACCTGAACCATACCTTCCTGGACTACATGAAAAGAGACATGGAAGAGCTCTCTGATCACTTAGTCCAGGCCGGTATGACCCTGACCTTTTGTAGCATCCTGCACTCTTCCAAGAATGATACCACGGCATAAAGAAAAACTTATAAATTTCAACAACTGGCTAAGCTTCTGGTGTCATTCAAAGAGGATTCAGTGTCTGTCAGCCTGGGATGACATGCTCGACAAGCCACGCTGATTCGCTAGAGACGGCTTGCACCTGTCACCCTTAGGCTTTCAAATACTGGCCAAGGCTCTTGCCACCTCCATAGTACCAAGTAACAAAAAACTGAGAGTAACCCTCAATCGGCCTGATTATCAAAGTTTTGGGTCCTGCGTCGGCTGCCGTCTCATCTTCTGTGACGTCAGGTAGTCAGGGGTATAAAGCATGCAGCCAATGCCATTACACCAGTTTTTCTTGCCCCATATGTCAGGTGCCCCTCTAATGGGAAGCAATTAAATATACATATACAAGGTTATACCTCCAACAAAAAAGCAAATACACCAAAAAGCTTTTAAGCATGGTAAAGGAGAATAGAGGTATAGCCAAAAGAAGTCAGGGGGCTGGAGGGAGGGTAACCAGGACTGCAACAGTGAATACACTCGAACATCTAAGTAAGTGTACACAACTGTACTATGTTCTTCATGTTTCACTGTTGCAGTCATCACATTTGGGTAGATTCCCAAAGCTAAGGATGGGAGGAGGAATTTAGATAGCATTAGGACCACCTATAAGGCCCTGCAAGACTGCAGTGGCAAAGCCAGCTCTGGATTTAGAGAAAATTGGCAAATGTTAATGCTTGGTGAAAGTATGTACAGAACTCCAGGTAGCAACTTCTAGGATGTCCCTGGTAGGGACACCTCTGAGAAAGGCTGTAGAGGTAGATGCAGCCCTGGTTGAATGTGGTCTAATCCCCTGTGGGACAGGTTTTCCATGGTTCTTATAGCAGAAATGAATGCAATGGCCTATCCATTTAGAAATGGTTTGCTTTGAAATAGCCTTCCCCTCTGCCCCTGCATCAAATGCCACCAGGAGTTGTTCAGATTTCCTTTGAGGTTTAGTCCTGTCCAAGTAAAAACTAAGTTGTCTGTGCACATCTAAAGAGTGCAATATCCCTTCCCCTTTGTTCTGTGGATTAGAAAAGAAGGTTGGTAAATGAAAGGACTGATTAAGAGCCACACTGGATACTACCTTGGGCATGAAGGAGGGAGGGATTGGTCCTGAGGGACACCCTGTCCGCATGAAAGATGATGAAAGGCTCCACTGCCATAAGGGCCTGTAATTCAGATACCCTTCTTGCTGAAGTGATTGCTAAAAGGAAGGCTGTTTTCCGAGAAAGAAATTTTAACTCTGCACTTGCAGCTGGCTCAAAAGGAGGAAGAGTGAGTTTTTCCAATACAAAGTTAAGGTCCCAGGCTGGAGTTGGAGCTCTTCTGGGTGGTCTTAAGTTTTTGGCCCCTCTCAGGAACTGCTTCTGCAGTGGATGACAGAAGAGGGGTGGTTCTGCACTGTAACGAGCTGAAATGGCTGAGGCATGAATTTTGAGGGAGGAAAAACAAAGGCCCTTGTGAAGCATCTCAGTTAAATATTGAAGAATCTAAGGTAAACTGGGCACCACTGTGCCCATCCCTTGAGTTTGGTTCCAGGTACAGAATCTTTTCCATTTTTCAGCATAAGATTTTTCTAGTACTAGGCCTCCTTGCCTCCAAAATGACATCCAACACTTGTTTACAGAGGGATGGTAACCGAGAGATTAGGTAATTAGCCAGGTTACCAGGTTCAAGGTTTGAAGCTGAGGGTGCAGAATCTGGCTCTCCAGCTGTGACAGCAGGGTAGGGGTCTGAGGCAGGTGCCATGGAGCCAGCAGTAACACACTGCACAAGAGGGGGTACAAGTGTTGGTGTGGCCAGTCTGGTGAAATCAGTATCATCCCTGGATTGTCCTCTTTGATCTTTAGTAGTGCTTTGGAGATGAGAGGCAGAGAAGGAAAGGCATAAACCGATAGATTTTTCCACCTGAAAGACAGAGCATCCACTTTACAAGCTTGTTTGTGGGGAGTCCTTCTGCAGAATTTGTCCAATTGGTAGTTCTGGGGGGAGGTAAACAGGTCTATATCTGGGCTCCCCCATTTGTTTATCAACATGCTATAAGTCTTTGGTTCCAGTTTTCACTCGTGTGGGTCCATGAGATTTCTGCTTAGTTCGTCTGCCAATGTATTTAGTTTTCCTGCAGGAACTGAGCCTGTAGATGCACTTGGTAGCTCAAGGCTGTGTTCCACAGAGCCATGGATAGTCTGCAGAGGGGGTATGAATGGGTACCCCCTTGCTTGTTTATGTACCACATAATAGTGGTGCTGTCCGTCTTTACCATTAATTGTCCTGGAAGAATGTGGTCCTTGAAGGCTTGTCAGAGCTTTCTGTACAGCTAACATTTCTTTTTGATTGATATGCAGGTGCATTTGACTTGGGTTCCATTTGCCCTGAATGCAGTTCCCTGCCAGGTGAGCCCCCCCATGCATAGTCTTATGAGTCTGTTGTTAGGGTTTGGGCGGCAGGGGGTAGAGTGAATGGTAGACCTTAGTTTTGGTGGCAGGCCTCTCCCCACCAAAGGAACTCTAACTGCAGGCAAGGAGTGATAGGAATCATTGCATCTAGATACTGAGAATGTTGACACCATAGGCTTTTTAGAAACCATTGTAGTTTCTTCATATGCAGTTTTGCATATGGAATTAGTAGAATGCAGGAGGCCATGAACCCCTAAGGCTTGCAGTATTTGCTTTGCAGATAGCAGGGTTTTTGTGGCCATTAGTTTGAAGTAAGTTGTCAAATGAATTTGTTTCTCTGGCATGAGGAAAGCCATCTGGGAAGTTGTGTTCAACCTTGCTCCCAGGAATATAATTTACCGACAGGGTACCAGATGTGATTTATTTTCGTTTATGGTGTACCCCAGACAAGTTAGCACCTTTTGTACAAATGCCAGATGATTCAATAGTATGTCCTGGCTTTCTGCCTGAATTAGACAATCGTCCAGGTATGGGTATATTTGAATATTTAATAAAAAACAAGTGCACCAAGCCTCAGCGCAATTGCCAGTAGTAGGGCTAATGTCCAAAACTATGCAGTCACAACAGGAAAGACTTTCCAATCCAAAAGGCAGTTTATTGAAATATAAAACAAACGACAACAAGCATATGTAGTCAATGTAACATCCACGTTTCGTCCAAAACTTCATCAGATAAAACATGCGCATCCAAATATCAGTTATATCAATATCAGTTAAATACCCCAATTAAATACTGATATTTGGATGCGCATGTTTTATCTGATGAAGTTTTGGACGAAACGTGGATGTTACACTGACTACGTATGCATGTTGTCGTTTGTTTTATATTTCAATAAACTGCCTTTTGGATTGGAAAGTCTTTCCTGTCGTGACTGCATAGTTTTGGACATTAGCCCTACTACTGGAAATTGCGCTGAGGCTTGGTGCACTTGTTTTTTATTAGTTTCTGGTTTTGCACCTTCCATCTTTTTGTGGTTTTAGTTATATTTGAATATTTCTTTGCCTGCAAAATGCAATGACTGGAGCTAGGCACTTTGTGAATACCCTGGGTGCAATAGAAAAGCCAACGGGCAGTGCAGAGAACTGCTTTGAAGCACAGGTATCTTCTGCAAGACTCCCTGATTGGGATGTGCAGGTATGCTTCCTTTAAATTTAGTGGTGCCAACCAGGCATCTTTGCTTAGCATAGGAAGCAACTGGTGAAGAGTTAGCATCTTGAATTTTGGAATCACCAAAAAGGTGTTTAGAGTAGGCAGGTCCAGGACAGGACGCCATGAATTGTCTTTTCTGGGTACCAGGAAAAATCTTGAGTAGAAACCTTGTCCCTTTTTCTCTTCTGGTACCAACTGAATAGCCCCTATGCTTAAGAGAGAGAGAGTACTTGCTTATGGGGCTCTGCCCACTGCTTTGGAGGTAGATCCGGCCAACCGCTTGGAGTTGGTGACGTGTGGAAGTGAAATCTGTATCCTTGGGACATTACTTAAAACCCATTTGTCCTGGGTAATGAGTCCCTAGTTCTTTGCATGAAGTGCAATCTTTCCCCCCCAAAGGGGCAGTCAGTTGAGAAGTGTTTGGAAGTTTTAAAAATAAGTCATTGAGACAGTTTAACATGGGGGGGGGGGTATTACTCCCAAATTTGGAAGTGGAGGCCCCCCCCACTGCTTAGTCCTGTGCGTCCCCTGGGACTGAAGCCTGGGTGCTCTGCTGGATTGGAGGTTGTGCTTGTAAAAAGTCTTTAACAGTTTGCACAGATTTAGCTTTTTCCTCCATCTTTTTAAGAACTTATTCTGCCTTGTTGCCAAACAGGTGGCCCTGATTTAAGGGAGCATCCAGTAATTTCACTTTAAAATGATCAGGCAAGGATTGCTCCTTAAGCCAAGCATTCCTTCTGAGTACAGACCCAGTTACTGCAGCCCTGCAAGATGCCTCTAGTGAATCAAAACCACACTGCAATGTGTGTTTACCAAATTGTTCAGCAGAATGCATAAAAATCCTGTAAATCCTTATTTTCAGCACAATCAGGAGTCAACATAATTTTCTGTTTAAGCAATCCAATAATATGCAGCTGATACTTTAACATATGAAACTGGCAATTCAAGGCCCTAATGGCCAGAGTTGCAGAAGTGTATACTTTCTTACCCCATCTATCCAGCGCTCTGGAGTCTCTATCAGAAGGGGTAGGATTTTTGGCAGTAGTAGCTTCAATGCCCTTGGGTCCCTGTGAAATGGTTTCAGGATCCGCAGTAGGATTTTTGAAAAGGAACTTGTGAGAGTCAGGAATTAGAAGTTATGTCCTTACCATAACGTTCCATGTGGAGTGTTCATCTCGCCTTTGTTCTTACACATGGGTTCGGAGCCGATCCTCGGCTCCGTGTCGGCCACTTGCAAGCTCTGCATCGAGAAGAAGCTCGAGACCAACCTAACTCCCACAATCCCCCTCTGCCTTTACCTCAGATCTAGTTTGCAAGCAAACCAGCAGTCAGAGAGAGAACACACTCATGCAAAAAAACTACATAACTGCAAGAACACTTATAGCTATATATACATATGTACATACATATATACACAACAACTGCGGATGCAGAAGCAGAATAACCCAGACCAGGCACCAAACTGTACGTTCTTCCTGAGGGCAGGAGGGTGGGAATGTAAGAACAAAGGTGAGATGAACACTCCACATGGAACGTTATGGTAAGGACATAACTTCTAAATGTGAGAGTGTTCGATCTCGCTGTTTGTTCTTACACATGGGTAGTGTCCCTAGCTCCATGTTCCTGAGGAACTCATGGGAGAACGTTCTTGAGCACAGTGGAACCAAAGGATGCCCTGTCCCTAGAAACCCTGTCCACCTTGTAATGAGAAATGAATGTATGTGGTTTAGACCAAGTGGCAGCTGCACAAATAGTGTCTAATGGTAAGCGAGCTGCATGAGCCAGGGATGTAGATACTGATCTTGTAGAGTGCCCCTTGGGTTTGGCAGGTAAAGTTTGTTCTGAAGTAGCATAAACAAACATAATGCAATCAGTTAGCCATTTGGAAAGGGTTCGTTTAGTAACTGCTACACCTTTCCTGCTGTCCGCAAAGGCTATAACAAGTTGATCTGATTTCCTGTGATCCTTTGTTCTATCCAAGTAAAATCTAAGTTGTCTATGAACATCTAACTTGTAACATATACTCCAACTTATTGGAGTGATTTTTGAAAAAGGTAGGGAGTTCAATGGATTGATTAATGTTATTAATAGAGCAGACTTTGGGGAGGAAGGATGGATTAGTGCGAAGAGATACTCTGTCAGAGTGAAAGATCAGATAAGGGTGTTTAACAGAAAGAGCCTGAAGCTCTGACACCCGCCTAGCTGATGTAATGGCCACCAAAAAGAGGGTCTTCCACGACAAATACTTCAATGGACAAGAGGAAGCCGGTTCAAATGGAGGCAACATCAATTTAGACAACAAAAGGTTCAGATTCCACGGAGATGTAGGAGTTCTAACTGGTGGTCTAATATGAAAAGATCCTTTTAAAAAGGCCTTACAAAGTCTGTGAGCCATAATAGGTGCCCCACATTCTTCCACATGAAAGTTGGAAATGGCAGCCAATTGTACTCTTAAAGTGGCAGGAGAAGCTCCTTGGTGGAACAACTCTGTTAAAAACTCCAAAATCTTGTTTAAAGGAGCTATAACTGGATCCAAATGCTGTGTATGTGCCCAGAAAACAAAGCGCTTCCATTTACTAGTGTAGGTCTTTGTAGTGGAAGCTTTATGAGAAGCCACTAGTATATTCTGAACTGCAGGTGAAAGAAGATCAGACCTGGCTAAGTAGGGAAGCGGAGCAACCAAGCTGCTAGATGGAGTGACAAGAGCGAGGGGTGGGGAGCCCCTGACGAGTGGGTCAGTAGATTTGGCTCTGGGTCCAGGATCCAGGGTCCCCGAATACGGTGTGCCAGAAGAAAGGGAAACCAAATTTGATGAGGCCAGAATGGGGCAATGAGGATAATCATCCTTTGCAGGTTGTTGGCTTTCTGCAGAAACTTTGCAATCAGGGGAAAGGGAGAAAAAGCGTACAGGAGACCCGGGGGCCAATCGTGAATCAGCGCGTCCCTGGGGACTTCCCCTGGAGGGGGTAATAGGGCAAAGTAGCTCCTGCATTTGGCGTTCATTGGAGACGCAAAAAGATCGCAGGAAGGCTGGCCCCACTTGCGAAAAATCTTCTTCGCAACTGACTGTTTTAGGGACCACTCGTGAGGCAACAGGATTGCTCTGCTCAGCCTGTCGGCTATGACGTTGGATGACCCCTGGATGTGCGTTGCTATCAGAAAGAGACCCGTGGACTCCGCCCATTGCCAGATTCTCATGGCCTCTCTGCATAGCTGATAGGACTTGGTTCCCCCTTGTTTGTTTATGTACCAGACTACGGACATGTTGTCTGTCTGAACTGCAATAGTCCCTAGAGGAAGAAGGGGAGCAAAGTGTTGCAACGCTAGAAACACTGCCCTCAACTCTAGAACATTGATGTGCAGATTGTACTCTAAATTGGTCCATTCGCCTTGGACTGTCTGTCCCTGAAAGATGCCCCCCCACCCTATCAGGGAAGCGTCCGTGGTCACCGTAGCTGTCGGCGTGGGTAGCACAAATGGTCTTCCGCTGGAAAGGTTGCAAGTCCGAAGCCACCAGGCTAGGTGAGATTTGCATGTATTTGTGATCAGAATTTCGTGTGTCAGAGGTAGCTGTTGGAACGACCATTGTGCAAACAGTAGCCATTGTAGAACTCTCATGTGCAGTCTTCCCAATGGTATCGCAATGATAGAAGCTGCCATGAGACCCAAAATCTTTAGAACCAGTTTTGCTGGGGACTTTCTGGATGACAGAAGGAGAGAAATGTGGCTTTGTAGTGAGGCTATCCTTTCTGGAGGAAGTCTTAGAATTAAATGATCCAATTCTGCTCCTATGAATGAGATATGCTGTGATGGCTGTAGTGAAGATTTTTCGAAATTTACGGAAATTCCGAGATGAACACAAAGCTGTAGTGTGTAATCCCTGGCCTGAATGAGTTGACGCTGGGTGGTGGCAGAAAGGAGCCAGTCGTCCAGATACGGAAACACCTGGAATCCCAGGCGTCTCAGGTGAGACGCCACCACTGCCATGCATTTGGTGAAGACCCTGGGGGCTGAGGTCAGACCAAAGGGCAGGGCTCGAAACTGAAAGTGGCTGGCTCCCAGCCGGAAGCGCAAGTGATCCCTGGACGCCCTGGCCATTTTGATGTGGTAGTATGCGTCCTTCAGATCTATTGAGCACATCCAGTCATCCTCCTGTAAAAATGGAAGGATCGATTGAAGCGTGACCATTCGGAACTTTTCTTTCTTGACGAAGGTATTGAGGTTGCTTAGGTCCAGAATCGGCCTCCAGTCCCCTGTCTTCTCTGGAACTAAAAAGAACCTTGAGTAAGTTCCGAATCCTCTTTGGTCCGCTGGGACTGGTTGGATGACTCTTTTTCTAGCAGCTTTGAAATTTCTATAGCTGCAGGGTCTCGCAGATGGGGCGGCACATCTGGGAGTCTTCTCTTTGGAATTGGGGGCAATAGGAAGGGTATTCTGTAGCCTCTGGTAACAACGCTTTTTACCCAGTTGTCTGATGTAAGATTTTGCCAGGCCTGAGGGTATAAAGCTAAGCGACCCCCGACTGCCTCCAGAGCAGGACAGTCGGGCCTCCTCTCAGGAGTGCTGGAATGGTTTCCCAGGGGGTGTATCCCTGTCACCTTGGTTTTGCGGAGCCCCTCTGCCGCCAGGGCAGCGTCTTCCACCTCTGCCCCCTCCTCTGCCTCTAGAGGGGGCATCACCCTGTGTGCCTGGGAAAGATCCTTGGATTTTTGAAACCACATTTTTCCACCACGTTGCCCTTTGGGGTACGGTCTGGATGGGGTGGATAAACGGACTCCGACAGCAGACAGAGTCTTTCCCTCCTGCTCACACCGGGTAAGGGTCTCCTTTACTTTGGGGCCAAAGAGAGTGGCACCATCAAATGGGGCGTTAGCAAAGGAAGACTTGAAGGCTTCCGCAAACTAGCATAAGCGCATCCAGGATTGTCTACGAAGAGCTATCGCTGAAGCTGCTGCCCTACTCGATCCTTCGGCTGCGTATGAGATCAGCCTCATGGACGAGTTTACAATGGATGTAAGGGTATTGAGATGTGCTGTAACTTTCTCTGAAACAGCAGCATCTGTAGTACCCTGGAGGGTATCTCCCAACTCTTTGATTAGATCCCTCTGTAGCCGTGTGAAGTGGGTCAAATAGTTCAGGGATCGCATAGAAAAAGCCGCTGAACTAAAAATGCGCTTCCCGTACCTGTCCATAGTCCTAGAATCTTTGTTAGGCGGATGGACAGATGAGGAAGACTCAGACATCTCCTTTTTCGTGGCCGCTACCACCACCATAGCGTCCACTGGTACTCCCTTTGTTAGATAAGCCTTATCCTGAGGGGCAGTAATATACTTGTTAGGCTTTCTAGGGACTGGCTCCACCGTATCAGGCGTCTCCCACGCCCTTCGAGCAATCAGCTCCATCAACTCATCGAAGGGCGGAGTGACCCAGGAGGAGGAAGGGCGAGCACCGAATGCCTTCAGCAAGACTGACTCATCCTCAGAAGGGGGAAGGGATTGCCAATCACCTCTCTGCTTTAGGATCTCCAGGATGTCAGAAAAAGAGACATCCTCTGAGGGTGACTTTGGGGACCCTTCTGACTCATCCAAGTCAGTGTCAGATGTCAATGATTCTTGTGGAGAATCTAAGTGTCTCCTCTTACACAATCTTTTCCTAGGGACTTCTTCGGGGGGAGCATCCGAAGAAGCCTCCGAGGAAGAGGGGGCACACTCCAGGGGTGGCTGAGACACAGGTGCTCGACGCTTAGATGTAGCCGTGGGTGCAGAGGAGGATAACGGTCCTTTATGGGGAGGAGAAGGTGTTTCTGCTGATGTGGTTGTCTGGGTAGACAACACCTTCCTCATGAGGTCGAAGGCCCCTGGGTTCCGAGTCGAGGTATCTCCCGGTTCCGAAGAAATGGGAGGAATCCCCGAGACAGGCACTGAAGGCATCGACCCAGAGGACGGAGCCGAGTCGATCCGAGCCGAGGCCCCGAGAGGGAGGGTCGGAACCGAAACATCGGTCTGACTCTCGGTCCCGGAACCAAGGATGGATCTTCGGCTCCGAGACTCCGGTACCGGGTCCGACGGAGTCGAGGTGAACGGAGCCGACCGAGAGAAGGACGGTTCTGGCACCGAGGGCTCCACAATCAGCAGGTCAGCCTCTTCCGGCTCCGACGACTGGACAGGTCTCGGAGGAGGAACAGATGGAGATAAGGGAAGGCCTTCGAGTCTCGACACCAACTGAGAGGAGACCAAGATGAGTTTGGATAAGGCCGTATTCTCCATTAACTTCTGCACCACGCGGTCTACATCGGTGTCGGAGAGGGGTCTGGAAGAGCGCGTCGAAGGAATCGAAGATGGAGCCGACCTCAACAGTGTTGGGGGTGGGAGCTCCGTCACCGGTTCCAAGACTCGAGGCTCGGAAACTGACAACAGATGAACACTCGGTCCCGAAGTCTGTGGAACCGGTGATCGAACCTTAACTGAAGCCGATGACCTGGGCTCCGACGTCTTCGATTCCTTCGAGGATTTGGATGCCTGGTCTGAAGCATCCAGAGCCTCCTGAAAAGTAGGTTTTAAAAGACCCCTATCCATAAGTTTCCTGCGCCTATCTGTCATGACCCTTCCAATGAAAGAATGACAAATTGAACAGTCTTCTTGCAGATGGAGAGGGCCAAGACAGTAGACGCAGGAACTATGATTGTCAGTCACTGACATCTTTTGCCCACATTGGCAACGTTTAAACCCAGATTTAGCTTTCTCAGACATTTTAAGTTAGAAACAAGTCAAGTCCAGTAAGAAATGTCAATTCGCAAATTAGTCAAATCCAATAAAAGGGTAAATCCGGTAGTCAATCCAGTAAAGGGTGGGGTTAGGCCCCGAGGGAAAACTCTAATAAAGTTTAAATAACTTTATATGGAACCGAGGATTCCTCGAAACTATAACACACACACACACACAGTCTCTCAAATAACTTTTTAGCAAAAAGAAATTCTTAGAAATACAAGAAAAAATATATAAATCTTAGCTTAAGGTTGCTCGAGCTCATCAAGTGATGCGAACGCTGCAGCGGCAAACTAGATCTGAGGTAAAGGCAGAGGGGGATTGTGGGAGTTAGGTTGGTCTCGAGCTTCTTTTCGATGCAGAGCTTGCAAGCGGCCGACACGGAGCCGAGGATCAGCTCCGAACCCATGTGTAAGAACAAACGGCGAGATCGAACACTCTCACATCCCTGTAATATCTATCAGGTTTTCTGGAAGCAGGAGGTAAAGACTCAGGAGTCAACTGCTTCTGCTTTGGGCAATGCACGGCAAGAAAGACTGATGTAATGATGTCGGCTGCATGTTTTATACCCTTGATGACCTGACGTCATGGAAGATGAGACAGCAACCGACGCAGGACCCAAGACTTTGATAATCAGGCCGACTGAGGGCTACCTACAAGCAGATAACTCAAATGTGATGACTGCAACAGTGAAACATGAAGAACATCATGGTTTAAAGCTCCAGAGAGCATCCCAGCACTACCAGTCTACAACTCGTACCATACATTTCGGCCACAAAACCTGGACCGAAATACAAAGGGCGGGGTTGTATCCATATTCATCAAGGATACCCACATCTCCAGGTTAGTGGGACAGCACGATGCTTCAGAGATCATCCATGTGCAACTAACAACAGGTAAAACTGCAATTTAAATTGTAGCTTGCTACAGATCACCCACCACGTCCCAGGACCCCCATTCTGCATTTCTGGAAACACTGGGAAACAAAGGTCCTACCAAATACCCTGATATTGGGTGATTTCAATTACCCAAACATTAACTGGGAGAACTACTCAAGTACTAACTCCCTTGTCTAACATTTCCTAGAATTTATAAACTCAAACGTCCTGGATCAACTGGTCAACACCCCAACCAGAGGTGACAACATATTGGACCTGGTCATTACCAACATGGGCGACCGGTGTTCCACACCGGAGGTCAACCCCTCGCTGGTTAGATTTGACCATAAACTAATCACTCTGGATATCCACATTCCGCCTCCACCCCCGGTCAAAAAAACCACCATGAAAAATATTTCAAAAGCAAACTTCACGTTACTCAAGACCGAGGTGGAATGTTTCAAAGCCTTCATGCTAAAGGTAACGCTGCCCAAGCTGCAAAATCCTTTACTAATGCACTCTACGGGCACCTACAAGAATGCATGGATTGTGCTATCCCAAGCAAAACCAAGACTCACTCCTCCAAGAAAAGGAAATCAGTCTGGTGGACCCCTGCCATAAACAACCTATACAATAGGAGGAGGAAACTAGTACAGAAAAGAGTAAAATCCAAAGAAGGTAAGACACCCCTGATCAGTATCAGCAAGAAACTATAATCCCTCATAAAATCATCCAAGGCTAGCTTCAAAAGAAAAATTGCCAAGGACTCCAAAGATAACCGCACGGCATTCTTTAGCTATGTCAAGAATCTAAGTGGCAATTCTCAGATCTGCTCGGAGTTTGGACAGAATGCCACAAAATACACTGAACTGACCAATATCACCAACATCCTGGCAGACAGGTTTAGTGCAAACTTCACCCCCCTCTCACCCCCAAAAGGGCCCATAACCATACCAGATGAATGTAGTGCCCCTGAAATCACAGACACTCAGATTAAAACAACCTTCTCCAAAGCCAAAAGCACAGCATCAATGGGACCGGACAGTGTCCCAGGCTGCATCCTACACAGGCTCAAAGATGAACTAACCCCTCCATCTAAACACACTGTTCATACTCAGCCTCTCCACAGGCTATGTGCCCATAGAGTGGCACACAGCAATGGTTATTCCACTCCACAAAGGTGAAGCCACAACAGACCCCGGGAACTATCGCCCTATAAGCCTGACTAGCTTGGTCTGCAAGGTTATGGAGAGCATCATCATGGATCTCATTAACAGAGACATTGGGAACCTCCAAACACTGGACCCTACCCAGTTTGGCTTTGTTAAGGGCAAATCATGCCTTATGTACACAGACAACCCTCTCCTCCTCCCAACAAACTCAAATATATGTGAGAGATGCAACTATATAGCCAAACTGGAGTCCGAGCTCTCTCAACCCAAGATTGGCACAGTCAGTCAGGAGGAGAAGGAAACCACTCAGACCACACAACCATTCTCACATAGACCAATCAAGACACATAATCTCACAAAAACATACTCGGAGGCTCTAAATAAAAATCTGCCAAAGCAACAGAGACCTCCAAAGCAGACATCCAAGCAACCGCTACCCCACAACAACTTTCACTTATCACATACTTCACAAAGTCAGTGTGCCATGCAGTCGCAGCCCCTAAGGCTAAATAACACACCTAATACACTAGTAATTGGAGACTCTATTGTCAGGCACATTGACGTCCCACTCACCAGACTGAACAAGTAGAAGGTCACTGTAAGCTGCCTGTCGGGTGCCAGGATCCGCCATATGACACAAGCACTCATGTCACTCCACAGCAGGTACAAATATGACTTTGTCATTGTCCATGTTGGTGTGAATGACCTGAGACGTACCTACCTGGACTACATGAAAAGTGACATAGAAGAGCTCTCTGATCATGTAGCCCAGGCCAGTATGACCCTGACCCTGAGTAGCATCTTGCCCTCACCAAGAATGATGCCACAGTATAAAGACAAAATTATCAATTTTAACAATTGGCTAAGCTATTGGTGTCATTCAAAGGGGATCCAGTGTCTGTCAGCCTGGGATGACATGCTGGACAAGCCACGTTGCTTTGCCAGGGACGGCTTGCACCCGTCACCCTTAGGCTTTCGAATACTGGCTAAGGCTCTTGGCACCCCCATTGTGCCTTTTTTAGGCAAGGCTCAAAAAACAAACCCACCTCCATAGACAATACCAGAAACAAAACACTAAGGGTAATGCTACTCAACGCCAGAAGTCTAAACCTCAAGATGCATGCACTCGAGGCACTCCTCAGTATGGAAAAAAATCGATATCTGTGCAGTAACAGAAACCTGGTTCAAGGCCCCAGAGAGCACCCCAGCACTACCAGGATTCAACTCCTACCATTCTTTTCGGCCCCAGAACTCAGACCGAAATGCTAAAGGCGGGGGAATATCCATTTTCATCAAGGATACACACACCTCCAGGTTAGTGGCATTGCACGAGGCAGCGGAAACCATCCATGTGCAACTAACAGTAGGTAAAACTGCTTTTCAGTTTGTAGCCTGCTACAGATCACCCACCTTGTCTCAGGACCCCCACTCGGCATTCCTGAGAACACTGGAGAATATAAAGGTCTCACCAAACACAATGATATTGGGGGATTTCAACTACCCAAACATTGACTGGGAAAACTACTCAAGTCCCAACTCTTTCGCCCAACGGTTCCTGGAGTTTATCAACTCAAATGCCATGAAACAACTGGTCACCACTCCCACAAGAGGGGACAATATATTGGACTTGGTCATCACCAACATGGGGGCTCAATGTTCCATACCTGAGGTGAACCCCTCATTGGTAAGATCAGACCATAAACTAATCACAATGGACATCCACATCCCGACCCCACCCCCAGCCAAGGAAACCACTGTGAAACATTTCTCAAAAGCAAACTTCACACTTCTCAGGACCGAGGTGGAAAGTTTCAAAGCCCCCGGGCAAATGGAAAATGCTACCCAGCAGCAGAATCCTTTACAAATGCACTCTATGAGCACCTACAGGAATGCATGGATCGTGCCATCCAAAGTAAAACCAAGCCTCACACCTCCAAAAACAGGAGACCAGTCTGGTGGACCCTGGCCATAAATAAGCTATACAACAGGAGGAAACTATTACATGATCAGACAAAATCCCAAAAAGGGAAGGCATCCCTGATCAGTACTAGAAAGAAACTTCGATCCCTCATAAAATCATCAAAGGCTAGCTTTGAAAGAAAAATCGCCAAATACTCTAAAGATAATCACAAGGCGTTCTTTAGCTACGTCAAGAATCTGGGTGGCAACTCTCAGATCTGCTCTGAGCTGGTGCAAAATGGCACAAAATATACTGAACCCACTGACATTGCCAACATCCTGGCGGACAGGTTCAGTGCAAACTTTACCCCCCCTTCCCCCCCAAAAGGGCCAGTGTCTATCCCAGAAGAATGCAGTCCCCCAGACATCACAGACACACAGGTGAAAGCAGCCCTCTCCAAAGTAAAAAAAGTACAGTTTTGTACCTACCATAAATGTAGATGTCCGAGAGGAATGCATCTGCAGTCTTTACAAATGGGTTGTCCTGTCGTCAGGCAGCCCCTCGGTCGGCCGGATTCCAAAGTCTGGGTCTGGCTTCGGCTGGTGTCGCACTTCACCCGACGTCATTGCGGCAGTTGTTCGGGTATAAAGGCATCAGCCAACGCCATTTTCCTCAGTGTTTCTTGCCCCAGATGCCAGGTGCCCTCTTGGAAGGCTAAATTTGGATAAATGCCAAAGTTTCCAAATAGTAGAGAGCAAACACATAAAATAAGCATGTATGTACATATATACAAACAAATACACCATAATAGATCCCCCCCAAGCTAGCTGAAGATTGGCAAATACCCTAGGAGTACCTCAGAGGGGAAGGAGGGTGGGTAATCCTGACTGCAGATGCATTCCTCTCAGACATCTACATTTATGGTAGGTACAAAACTGTACTATGTCCTTCAAGGATGCATCTGCAGTCTTTACAAATGGGTAGAATACCATAGCTAAACTAGGGGAGGAGGAAATGAGAAGAGATTATGGTGTAGTTAGGATCCCTTGCAAAACAGCAGTGGCAAAACCAGCACGGGATCTAGAGTATAGAGGTAAGTTATAATGCTTGGCAAATGTATGCACGGAGGTCCAAGTAGCAGCCTCTATAATGTCCTTGGTAGCCACTCCTCGTGAAGAAAGCTGTGGTAGTGGCTGTATCCCTTGTGGAGTGAGGCCTGATGTTCTCTGGAGTTTTCTTTCCATGGTAGGAGTAACAAAATCTAATGCAATTTCCTATCCATTTGGAGACTGTCTGTTTAGAAATTGGTTTTCCTTCCTTTCCTGTTGCATATGCTACCAGAAGCTGGTCAGTTTTTCTATTGTTTTTTGTCCTGTCCAGGTAGTAGCGTAATTGTCTGTGTACATCCAAGGTATGCAAGAGCCTTTCTCCCTGTTCTGTGGGTTGGGGAAGAATGTAGGAAGGTGGATAGCCTGATTTAAAGATACTCTGGATACCACCTTAGGCATAAATGTAGGATTTGTTCTCATGGACACTCTATCTTGATGGAAGATCAGGAAGGGTTGCACTGCCATTAATGCCTGTAGTTCAGAGACCCTTCTTGCTGAAGTTATTGCCAGCAGGAAAGCAGTCTTCCAGGATAAGTATTGTAATTCTGCTGTTGCTGCTGGTTCGAAAGGAGGAAGAGTCAGTTTTTCTAGCACAAAGTTCAAGTCCCATGCTGGCAATGGAGGTTTCCTGGGAGGTTTTACATTTTTAATTCCTCTCAGAAACTGTCTGAGCAGAGGATGCGAGAAGACAGGAGGATCCAAGCTGTATTCTGCTGAAATAGCTGATGCATGTATCTTGATGGAAGAGTAGGACAGGCCTGTATGGAAGAGCTCCGCCAAGTACTCCAGGATGTTGGCTATGTTCACCAGTGTCACATCTTGCCCCTTTGCAGTACTCCAGATGAGATATCTTTTCCATTTTGCTGCATAATTCTTTCTTGTTGAAGGTCTATGAGCCTCCAGGATTATGTCTTTAACCCTTTGGGATAAATTTGGGTTAATTGCTGTTAGGTAATGTTCCAGGCAGTTAGCTGCAGAGTTTGTAGGTTTGGATGCAGGATGTTGTAGTTGTTCTGTGTTAGCAGTAATGGGATCAGGGGCAGTGTCCATATTTGTTCCCGGGACATGCTCCTCAGCAGTGGATACCAATGTTGTCTTGGCCAGTCTGGGGCTATCAGAATGATCCTCGGACGTTCCTCTTTGATCTTCAGAAGCACCTTGTGCATCAAAGGAAGTGGTGGGAATGCGTATGCTGTCAGGCTTTTCCAACTGAAAGATAGGGAGTCCACCTTCCAAGCAAGTGGGTGGTAAGTCCTTGTGCAGAATTTCTTCAACTGGTGATTGAATGGGGATGCAAACAAGTCTATTTGTGGTAATCCCCATTCTCTTGTGATGGTTTTGAAGATGTCCGGATGCAGCATCCATTCGTGGGCATCTGCTGTAGTTCTGCTTAATATGTCTGCTAGAATATTTTCCTTCCCTGGTACATAAATTGCCTGTAACTGAATGTTGTAGCTCAGAGCCACATCCCATAGGTCCAGTGCCAGTCGGCATAGAGGGTATGTGGGTGTGCCTCCCTGTTTGTTGATGTACCACATAACTGTGGTGTTGTCTGTCCTTATCATCAACTGGCCTTCTTGGAGAAAAGGTCTGAATGCCTGGATTGCCAATTTTACTGCCATCATTTCTTTTAGATTTATGTGTAGATGCAGCTGGTCTTGAGTCCATAGGCCTTGAATGCACTTGCCCATCATGTGTGCCCCCCAACCGAGGTCTGAGGCATCTGTCGTGATGGTTTGTTTTGGTTGACTTTTGCTGAAGGGCAATCCTGCGTTTGATTGGCAGGCCTGAGCCCACCATAGGAACTCTTGCTTCAGGCATGGGATCATTGGAATTTTGGTTTCTAGGCTGTGCTTGTGCTGGGACCACAAATTCTTTAGGTACCACTGTAGCTTTCTCATATGCAGCCTGGCATGAGGGACCATTATTATGCAGGATGCCATGAAACCTAGAGCTTGTAGCACTTTTCTTGCAGTTAGATGGTTCTGCTTTGTTAATGCCAAGAAGTAGAGAGGAAGTTGCTCTTTCTTTTCTGTAGTTAGAAATGCCATTTGTTTTGATGTGTCCAGTTCTGCACCCAGAAAGGTTATTCTTTGGGATGGAATCAGCCTTGACTTTTTTGTATTGACTGTATATCCCAGGGCTTGCAGCAGGTAGATGACTCTTTGTAAGTCTTCTGTTAGCTTGTTTTTGTTGTCCGCTTGTATCAGGCAGTCATCCAGGTAGGGATAGATTTGAATCCCCTGAAGTCTGCAATGAGCGATTACTGATGCCAGGCATTTCGTGAACACTCTGGGCAGTAGATAAGCCAAAGGGCAATGCTGAGAATTGATAATGCTCTGATCCTGCAAGAAATCTGAGGTATCTTCTGCAAATTGGTCTTATGGGGACATGCAGGTATGCCTCCTTGAGATCTAGAGTTACCAGCCAAGACTCCTTGCCCAGCATGGGAAGAAGCTGCTGTAGGGTCAGCATTTTGAATTTTGGAACAATGAGGAATGTGTTTAAAGCGGACAGGTCTAGAATAGGCCTCCATTTGTTTTCTTTTCTTGGTACCAGGAAGAGTCTGGAGTAAAATCCCTTCCCTTGCTCCATAGATGGTACCTTTTCCACAGCTCTCATTCTTAATAATTGAGATATTTGTTTTAGAGCTTCTGACCTTTGAGTAGGTGGTAGGTTCGGCATTCCTCTCTTTCCTGGTAGAGTATGGAAATGGAATCTGTAACCTTGGTCTATAGTTTGCAAAATCCATTTTTCTCTTGTAATGCAGTGCCAGTTTCTTTTTAAATAAGGTTAGCTTTCCGCCTGAAGGTGCTTCTAGTTGTTCCCTGGTAGGCGGTGCCACCGCCAAGTCACTGTGACTGGGTTGTTGTAGTGGTGGTGGCTGTATCCGTGCCTTGTTGGTTGTTACCCTGCCACTGGCGACCCCTGTAGGCACCCCTGGATTGGTTTCTGCCTCTAGAGCGCCTATTCCTGCCTCTTTGTGCCTTAGAGGAGTCTGGAAAGGACCAATTCTTGGAGGGCCAGTTCCTGCTAAACCTTGGAGGTTGAACTTGCAAGAAATCTTTCACTGTTTGCACAGATTTTGCTTTCTCTTCCATCTTTTTTAATACCTGCTGTGCAGAGGAACCAAATAAATTGACCTTGTCCATAGGTGCATCCAAAAGCTTAGATTTGACATGGTCTGGTAATGCCTGTTCTTTCAACCATGCATGCCTCCTGATAACTGTGCCAGTCATGGCTGATCTAAAGGAAGCCTCCAGTGCATCATAGCCACATTTTAAAGAATGGTTACTAACCTGCTGTATGTTATGTACCATTTCTTGAACATACTTTTTATCTAAAGATTCTTCAGAGGACAGCTTTTTAGTCAACTGGTCAAGCATAAACTCTTGATATTGAATCATATGGAATTGGCAGTTCAAAGCTCTAGCTGACAAAGTAGCAGAGGTGTAAACTTTTACCCCATCTCTAAGGACCTGGATTCCCTTTCAGAGGGAGGGGATTTTAGAGGAAGTAGCTGCTACAGCTTTTGGACCCTGGGAGATAGTCTCTGGATCTGCAAAAGGAGCCTTATATAAGTGGTGATGAGTGTCCGGGACCCTGTAGTACCTATCGGGCTTAGCAGGAGCTGGAGGTAAAGTATCAGGAGCAGTGCAAGCATCATTAAATGCATCATCAACAACAGAGAGAACTGGAGGTATAGCTAAAGGCCTATGTTGTGGCAAATGTAGAAAGGTCCTAAGCCTTTTTCTAGAGTCTGAGAAATCTTGGCCCTGCCACTGAAATTGTTCCTTCATAGCATGCAAAGTTTCCCCAAAGGAAAATTCCTCAGGAGGAGAGGCTGAAGGGATGGACTCCTCAGCATCAGAGTCTTCGTAAGGAGAATAAGAAGCCTCAGGAGGGTCTGTATGTTCTGAGTCATCAGAGGAATCATCTGTGGATACTGGCTCAGGGGGCTCTGCTCTAGGCCTCTTTTCTGGAGGAGGGAGAGAGGCCCTGTCTGGATGAGGCTGGGCTCCACGAATTAAAGAGATGAGATCCTCAGCCAAAGAAAGCATATGGGAGCTGGTGCTGGGCCTGCGAGAGGGGGGCTTGGCAGGCACAGGTGTTGATGCTTTGGCTGCTTTAGCCCTGGCAAAGGCCTTAATAGACAAAGCTGGAGGAGGCCTAGCAGCTCCAAGTGCAGGGGTAGAAATATCCAGGGGAATGGTGTCTGATAAATCCTGTGAAACCGCAACAGAAGGTTGGATTTCAGTAGCCGTTTCTACCAGGTTAGAAGAGGCCTCGGTAGAAGGCAAGTTATCGGCTGAAGAAAGAACCGCTTGCTTGGCTTCGGCCGAAACCGAGACACTCGTGGTTTGCTTAACCACGGTTTCGGCCGAAACCGCGGACCGCGAGTGTCGGTCCTTTTCTTTGCGTTTCTTGGTTATTCGTGTAGTCGGAGGATCCGACGGCATAATGTAGGCAAAATCGGAGCCGAAAATCTGTTCAGCAAAGTCCGATCGACGTCTAAGCGTCCGCTGGTTAAAAGAAGCACAGGCTAGACAAGCTGCTACGTCGTGGTCTGGGCCTAAACAATGTATGCAATAGGAGTGGAAATCTTTATGAGGTATTTGTTTCCCACAAGATAAACAGTTATTAACTTTCTCTGACATCGGCTGAGGCAAGAAAGAGTCCCCAACGGGGTACTTAGCTTTATAGAAGTCTTCGAAGTAGTATTCGGTAGTAGTAATCTCTGGATCTGACCGACCGGCACTTGCGAACAGCTTCTGCTTCGGGCGCCACGCGGCAAGAAAGACTGAGGAAAATGGCGTCGGCTGATGCCTTTATACCCGAACAACTGCCACAATGACGTCGGGTGAAGTGCGACACCAGCCGAAGCCAGACCCAGACTTTGGAATCCGGCCGACCGAGGGGCTGCCTGACGACAGGACAACCCATTTGTAAAGACTGCAGATGCATCCTTGAAGGACATCACAGCATCAATGGGACCGGATGGTATCCCGGGCTGCATCTTACATGAGCTCCAAAATGAACTATACCCTCACATAAATTCACTGTTCCAACTCAGCCTTATCACAGGTTATGTACCCAAAGAATGGCATACAGAAACAGTGATCCTGTTCCACAAAGGTGGCGCCACAACGGATCCCAGAAACTATCGCCCTATAAGCCTGACTAGCCTGGTCTGCATGGCTATGGAGCGCATCATCATGGATCTCATAAACAAAGACATTGGGAATCTCCAAACACTGGACCCTACCCAATTCGGCTTTGTTAAAGGCAGATCTTGCCTATTAAACCTAGTTGACTTCTTCGAAATAGTAACCAAAGCCATAGATGAGAGAAAGGTAGTCCACACAGCCTACCTGGACCTCACAAAGGCCTTCGACACAATACCCCACTCTGGCATCATAAATAAGCTTACCAGCTTAAATATTAACCCATATGTCACAAGATGGGTTGCAAACTGGCTCAGGGCTAGAACTCACATGGTCAGAGTTGCGGGAGCCATGCCCGACTCTAAATCAGTTACAAGTGGTGTCCCACAGGGCTCAGTCCTGGGACCCCTCTTGTTCGGTATATACTTCTCTGAGGTATAGGCAAACACGGGAGGAGTGTGGCTTATCAAGTTCACAGACGATTGAAAACTGGGAGCCATAATCGACTCGCCAGCTGATACAAACATCCTCCAGAAGGGCCTTACAGATACGGATACCTGGTATCAGAACCATGGCCTCAAGCTAAATGCCAAAAAGTGCAGAGTCATCACCTTTGGGAAAAACAAAGAGCCCACAAACTACCACATAGGAGGTAACCCACCAAGTACAGAATAAGTAATTAGGGATCTGGGGACCCAAGTAGATAGTAACCTCTCCTTTGACAATCACATTGCCAAAGTGGTTAGAAAAACCTTCTATATAGCTCACCTAATCACAAAAGGGTTCACATCTAGATCAAGAGAGGTCATTGTGTCCCTCTACTCATCGCTCATCAGGCCCATAATTGAGTACAATGCCCCATTTGGGATGTACCTTACCTGACACCTGCAACAGCTGGAGAGACCTCAAAAATACCTCACCAAGTGGATCGTGGGCCTCAAACAGATGCCCTATGCAGCTCGACTACAGAAACTCCAGCTCTACTCAGTTGCTTACCGCCTACTTAGAGGCGATCTCTGCCTGACTTACAAGGCCATGTCTAACCCGGAATTGTTGGACATGCTCCATCTCAAGAAAACCAAATCCATTAGAGCTACATGCTCCAGGGATTGAAACCTTAGCACAACATTAAATAGGACATGCTGGAGGGATAGATTCATATCCCAGAGGCTTCCCTCG